>NC_137074.1:81193053-81291982 GCF_951640355.1 Cnephaeus nilssonii
GGGCTGTAGCCTGGAATAGACTGAAAGTGGGCACCAGGTCACAGCCTGAGCTCTAGGAAAAGCCTGCTCATCTTGGCTTCTTAAGTGGGAATGGAACTCCTAATAGGAAGAATGTGGAAGTCATTTCTTCCATTGTTTTATTTTTCTTCCCCCTCTGTTCCCTCATTCCCAGCCCGCAAGGAACCATGTAGTAGTGGTGGTGGTGGTGGCCAATAATGGGAGCCAACGAAAGCCAAAATTTTTAATGAGGAAAAATGTCCTCTCCCTTCACTGAAAATGTGATTCTGAGAAAGTGGAGTCATCACCTTGCATTTTTTTTCTGATGGCCCTCCTCTCCCCTGGCCCTCCATGCAGATCCAGTTGCAGAAGTGCACAACAGCATCTACACTAATAAAAGAGAAAGATTCAAATCGACCATACCTTCGCAATGCCCACCAGCCAATCAGGAGTGAGTATGCAAATTAACCCAACAAAGATGGCGGGTTAATTTGCATACACAGGCGCCAAGCGGCTAGGGGTGGGATGCTTGCGTCGTCGCCACATCCAAGCCATTCCGGGCCTCTGGGCAGCGTGGGAAGGCAGAAAGGTGGCTCCGGGACGGAGCAAAGGTGGAAAGGCGGCTCCGGCTGGAGCGAAGGTGGTGCCAGCAGCAAGGGGAAGGAAGGCCCATTCTTGCACGAATCTTTGTGCATCAGGCTTCCAGTAGAATAAATAAAGCCCCAGCCAACCTTCTGATCAAGAGACACTGAAGAAGAGTCATAGGGAACAGAAAAGTACTGAGAGGAACACAAAGAGAGAAGCTTGGGAAAGCAATGCCATACACTAGTTCATGAACTCCCAGGCTTACTCCCAAACTGCATGTAGGTGGGTCTGATGCAAAATAAGCCAGTCAGAGAAAGATAAATATCACATGATCTCACTCATTTATGAAATATAATGAATAACATAAACTGAGGAACAAAAACAGATACAGAGACAGAGAAGCATCGATCAGACCATCAAACCTCAGAGGGAAGGTAGGGGAGGTTGGGGGTAAGTGGGAGAGATCAACCAAAGGACTTGTATGCATGCATATAAGCCTAACCAATGGACACAGACACCAGGGGAGTGAGGGCATGAGTGGGGGGGTTGGGAGGGCAATGGCACGGTAAGGACACATATGTAATATCTTAATCAATAAATAAAAAAATAATAATAAAATAAAGACTTTGAGAATTGAACCAAAAGACTACCATCCAGTTTTCAGATTAGCAGTAATGTTTTAAAATTTGAATTAGGTAAAGAAGTGTTGGTTTTTTTACTATTAACAAAATAAACTGGGATATATATACTGGCAAACCCAGGCAAGTTGGATATAATAGATATAAAGTAGATATAATAGATCTTATTTTTATCTTCCATCATTTATTCTCTTTTACAAATTCAAATTTTATATGTTAAATATAATTTGAAAAAGGCATATTCATTCAAGAGATGAACAAGGGCCAAGTACAGGGCATTACTTGGAATATAAAGTCAGAAATGCTTCAGTGTCTGAGGGTGATATCATGCAAAGTTAAGATAAAGTATGAAGGTAAAAAGGCTTATATTAGTAGTTTGTAAGATTATACCCCATTTTTGTTTTATTACCACTTTGAATATAATCTGGTAATAATACCTGCAAAACATGAAAAGCTAACCATTTTTTTCTATAAATACAGATAATATTTTTAAGTGTTCTAACATTCACCTTCTAATGCAATTTGAATTTTTTTTAATTTTTAAAAAATTTCTTTAATTGATGATAGTATTACAGATATGCACTTTGTTGTTTTTTTTCCCATTGACCCCCTCCACCCTGCGCCCGCCTCTCCTGGGGCTTCACCATATTGTCTGTGTTCATGGGCTATGCATATATGCAACATATGCATATAAATTCCCTGGTTATTCGTGCTCTCTCACTTCCCCCATGTAATTTGTATTCATTTTGGTGCTCTCAGATATATTTTAGTCAACCAAACTGAAGCTTATATTAATGCTACTTCCTTAATATTTAGGACTGCATTTTTTAAAAATGTGCTTGTTGAATCTGTCATCATATTTTCAGGTACACTAAATTAAGGTGCTATTTAACATTTTATTCCTAATCAGAGGTTCTTATTCCTATACTGCTATTTTTTCTAGAGATACTGTAATGACAGTTTCTAACTTTTTCTTTCAATATTCCCTTCATGCATACTCATTAAGCCAGAGTTAATTTATTTTTATGAATAAGTAAAACCATCTCTATAAAGAAAACATACAGTTATTCACTATAAGGTATATTAGTAATAAAAGCTACAGAAAAACCATCCTATCTAATAAAAGAGTAATATGCAAATTGACCGTCACTCCAATATACAAGATGGCTGCTGCCATGTGGTCAAGGATGGCCACCCCCATGTGGACACAAGATGGCAGCCACAAGATGGCCAGCAGGGGAGGGCAGTTGGGAGGGCCAGGCCTGCAAAGGAGGGCAGTTGGGGGTGACCAGGCCTGCAGGGGAGGACAGTTAGGGGCGACCAGGCTGGCAAGGGAGGGCAGTTAGGGGCAACCAGGCTGGCAAGGCAGGGCAGTTAAGGGTGACCAGACCAGCAGGGGAAGGCAGTTAGGGACAACTGGGCTGGCAGGGGAGTGGTTAGCGGGTGATCAGGCTGACAGACAAGAGCAGTTAGGGGCAATCAGGCAGGCAGGCAGGCAAGCAGTTGGGAGACAGCAGTCCTGGATTATGAGAGGGATGGGCAGTCGGACATCCCTCAAAGGGTCCCAGATTGGAGAGGGTGCAGGCTGGACTGAAGGACACACCCCACCGTGCACGAATTTCATTCACCTGGCTTCTAGTTTATAAATACTGAGCATTCACAATGAGTCAAAAACTGTGAAAATCACTTTGTATATAATTGTTTTTGTTATTCTTAGAAAAATCCTATATAATAAAAGCCTAATATGCAAATCAACTGAACAGTGTAGAATGACTGGTCGGCGGGGGGTGGGGCCGATGAGCAGGCGGCACCAGGCCAGCCAAAGTGGGTGCCAGCGAGCAGAGGGAGGGGATGGCGTTTGGGGGGTGGCAGCGACCAGCAGTGGTGGCAGGGCAATGGGGGCGGGGCCTGAGCTGCCCTTGGTGGTCAGGGCTCTCCCATAGGGCTGAGGGCTGCCGAGCGGGAGCCCCTCCTGCCTCTGCAGCAGCCCTAAGTATGTCTGATTGATGGCTTAGGCCCACTCCAGGCCGCTTACTTTCACCATGCCAAAAGAAAGGCCAACCAGCCATGGAGAGGCTCATGTGGAGAACTTAGGCTCTTGACCCACAGCTCTGGCTGAGCTCCAAGCTGACAGCCAGCACAATTTGCCAATCAGGTAAGTAATCTACCTGGAATGTAGTTAGGTACTTCAGGCCCCAGTGGAGCCACACCAGCTGGTGCTGCATGAAGCAGATGAGCTTCTTTGCTGAACCTTGACAAAACAATAGATTAATAATCAAAATAAATTGTTTTTCTAAGTTATTAAATTTTGGGGGCATTTTCTTTTGCAGCACTGAGTACCTAGAACACTTGCTCAAAATCATATGTGGGAGGGCCAAAAGATAAGACCTACTTTCATTCTAATCCATAATCTGAGATCTCATCATAGAGTACATTGGTTATCCATTGTTTTTGGAACAACATGCCTACTCTGTCAGCAATGAGAAGTGAACCACAACTTTTAAAGGACAATTGGTGATGGTATTTAGATTATAAATAATGGTTGTAATAAAAAGCACTCTTTTGTGGGATTTAATTGACAGATACAGTCAATGGTTTTAACTAATGGTTTTATGTTCCCCTTAGACACTTCTCTTTTTTTTTGAAAAAGCAAAATAAATATAGCTTTATTCAGACCATCAGTATATATAAAAAGCCTAAGTGACTGTCCAACTGGTAGTTATGATGTGCAATGACCACTGGGGGCAGACGCTACAACCAGTAGCTATGATGTGCAATGACCACCAGGGGGCAGATGCTCAACACAGGAGCTGCCAGGCTGCAGTGACTTGGCAGCTGTGGTTCTCGGGTGACGCACCAGGAACCAGAGTGGAGGGAGCCCAATTCCAGGGTGCGTCACCCAAGAACTGCCATTTCACAATCCGAGACCCCTCAGGAGATGTCGGAGAGCCTGTTTCAGCCCAATCCCTGCAGGCCTGACCGAGGGACCCCACCAATGCATGAATCTGTGCACCGGGCCTCTAGTTAGAAATAAAAATGTATTTTGCAACTTTTATTTCATAAAAAATGCTTTATGTGTGACCACCTCACTTCATGGAAAAAGTAAGCAAGACATTTTATCTTTCAAACTAGAATTGAAGAATAGACTCATAATACAATGGTTTATATGCATGATTTGTACATTTTCTCTTCACTGTTCAAAGTCTCATGTACTCTGACATCTCAGTAAAGTTTGACAACCATATCATCTAGTGGCTTAGCCACAAATTCACAATCCATTCTTCAATCTGACAATTGTGAATGTCCTGTTGTCATCTATCTGTGGCATTTATGTAGCTGAATAGTGCAGAAAACTAATGTAAAAATTAATGAATTATATACCATAAATTTTTTACTAACAAGAAAGCATACATTTTCTTTTTATAGAGTTATTAAGCATATTAATAATCCACATAATAACAATTTATTGTCTACTACAAATTCATGTTTTCCAAATATTCTTCTCTTTAATTCTTATAAAATCAAAGATGTAGATATTAATATACTCATTTCAGAAATGAGATGAAGGTTTTAACAGTTGTTCAAGGTCACAGAGATGATATAAGAACAGGCCAGGATTTGAAGCCAGGTCTCTATGATTATTTAACTCAATACCTTGTCCTTATATGAATATATATGAATATATCCTATCTAATAAAGAGGGAATATGCTAATTGACCATCACGCCCTCACAAATATGGCGATGCCCACAGCCAATAAGGAGGGAATATGCTAATTGGTTGCCACACCCTCAAAGATGTAGGTGCCACAGCCACAAGATGGCGGTGCCCAGTCCCCTCAGCCCCCCAGCTGCCCAGGGCCAGCCCAAGGTACAGGCAAGCCTCGGATGGCAGCTGCCCAACCGCCCAGGGCCACCCGAGGCTCAGGTAACCAGGACCAGCTGAGGCTTGCACAGCCGGCAGTGGCAGCAGCAGAGGTGTGATGGGGACATTGCCTTCCCCTGATCGCCGCATTGCTTCCCACCCCTGCGGGCTCCTGGACTGTGAGAGGGGGCAGGCCAGGCTGAGGGTCCCCCCTCCAGTGCATGAATTTTTTTGCACCAGGCCTCTAGTATGAATATATCCTATATAATAAAAGAGAACCATGTAAATTGACTATACCTTGCTATGCTTACCAGCCAATTAGGAGTGAGTATGCAAATTAACCCAACAAAGCTGGCGGGTTAATTTGCATATGCGGGTGCCGAGCAGCCTGGGTCCTGGGAACATCCTCGGGACCCAGGCTGCTCTGAGCCTGTAGGCCCTGAGCGTCCAGGGTCCCAGAACACTCCTGGCCAGGAGTGGCCTGTGGGCACTGGCGCCAAGTGGCCCAGGTCCTGGGATGAGCAGCTGGGGGCACCAAGTAGACTGGGTCCTGGGACAAACAGCCAGGGGAGTCAAGTGCAAGTGGCCACAGGATGGGGTGGGAACTTCCGCCCTGCGGCCGCTTGCGTCCGTGCCAAACGGCCCAGCTCCACGCCCCTCAGCCCAGTGGACACAACAAACGTGGGGCTGCTGGGCTTGGGGGCATGCCCCCAGCGGCCGGGTACATGCCCCTAGCCCAGTGGACACAACACAGGGGATCCTCTGTGCATGGGCTGCAGAGGAAACACCTTTTCTTTTTAAACATATATTTTATTGATTTTTTTACAGAGAAGAGGGGATAGACTGTCAGAAACATCAATGAGAGAGAAACATCTATCAGCTGCCTCCTGCACACTCCCCACTGGGGATGTGCCCCCAACCAAGGTACATGACCTTAACAGGAATCAAACCTGGGACCCTTCAGTCTGCAGGCCAACACTCTATCCACTGAGCCAAACCAGTTTGAGCATAAACACCTTTTCTGACCGCTCATTGGCTAAGCTCCCTGTACACCTCCACTTGCAGTGTTCTTGGTAACTTGGGTAATAAGAATAGAAGAAGGTGATGTAGGGTTTTTCCACCTCACTCCTGGAGGAAAAAATGAAGGTCTGCTGCTGGAGGGGCTAAGAAATGTTCGATTCTGATCAAGGGCATGTACCTAGGTTACAGGCTCCTCCCTGGCCGGGGCCCAGGTCAGGGCTCATGCAGGGGGCAACCAATCAAAGTGTCCCTCTCACACTGATGTTTCTCTCTATCTCTCCCTCTCTCTCTTTTCCATACTCTCTAAAAATCAATGGAAACATATCCTCAGGTGAGGATGAAAGAAAGGAAGAAAGAAAGAAAGAAAGAAAGAAAGAAAGAAAGAAAGAAAGAAAGAAAGAAAGAAAGAAAGAAGAAAGGAAGGAAGGAGGGAAGGAAGGAAGGAAGGAAGGAAGGAAGGAAGGAAGGAAGGAAGGAAGGAAGGAAGGAAGGAAGGAAGGAAGGAAGGAAAGAGGGTCATATCCTATGAAAGACACATCTTGAAAATGCCTAAAGAAAGTTGTCATTTTTTCGTGGTGAAGGGACTGGAGTCCATGTTGATGAAAACACCTTGGCGGCTGCGGTGGCTGGCAGTGGCTGCAGCAGTGGGGTGATGGGGCTGGCGCCTTCCCCTGATCAGCCTGGTCACCTCCTGGTTGCCTTCCGTGGGGAGCAGGCCTAAGCCATCAGTAGGACATCCCCTGAGGGCTCCCAGTCTGTGAGAGAGGGCAGGCTGGGCTGATGGAACCAACCCGCCCCCCCTCCAGTGCACGAATTTCATGCACCAGGCCCCTAGTATGTATATATACAAATGCACATACACACATATAGTTTTTAAAAAGTAAAGATAAAATACTACACTATGACATAAAATTTCTAAACTTTTCATTGAATCTATCTTCCCCATAAGTAAGTATTCAGGTATAGCTCTTCCTACTTTCCATAGAAGCTTGAAATTATTACTTATATAGTTAGTTGAAGTGTGAATGAATGTTTCCAATGTCTTTCCACCATAAAGAGCCTCTCTTTTATAGTGAAACATTGTTTGAATATCATAATGATACTTCCAGTTTTACTTTGTTTTCAGTATCACAATGTTTGTTGAATAACAACTAATGATGTTACCAATTATTTGATATCTTTCTATTAATATTTTTAAATGGTTTTCCAAAACCTTAGTTTACATTTTATTGGAATGTTCTAGACATATTGATGTAAACTGTAAGAATATCTTCTATCCAGTAAAGTATAGTACCAATATAGAGCCAGCATGGTTTTTACATGGGATTCTCATGATCACAAGGGCACATTCAAGGATGAAATATTGTATGCTGCAATAGCAGACACTCAAGATTCAGAACATCCTATGCATTGTTTGCTATAGCTCTATATGGCTGTGTGATCAGCAGGTTTTTATAGATGTGGTGTGTTTGATCAGAATACGGTCTCTTGATTTGGCTCATATCTAGTCCCACACATATAGAGCCATTCCATACATTAACGCCATTGACCTAAGCCTGAATTTCCCAATGACTATTTTACACCCAGGCAGATCATTTGTAATCTGGTGCTCGGATAATCCAATTTTCATGGCAAGCAGGAGTTCTTCCATAAAACCAATTATAGCATTTCATAAACCCATCAAACTGTTCCTATTGAAAAACCTACAATCACAGAGGCAGTGTTCTCTGATAGACCTATAAATCCCATTAATCAGAAGCTGTGCACATTATAAAATTTTGTAAAATTGCTATACATATCTTTTTGTGTAATCATTTTATATATATTGTGTAAATATTTTAAACATAGGGAACAATCCTTAGCAGACTCCCCTTTATAATCTATTTAAACATTTGTATATCAGATTTCATTAAATTGGGACATATTCTAGACACTAAAATAAAATATACTATTGGATCAAAACAACTACGTTATCAACATACACCAATTTGTTTGTCTTTCCCCTTTGTTCCAAGTTGCTCACACCTCCAGTATAGCAGGTATTTGATGGTTCTGCAGTGATTTGATTCCAAGACCACCACAATAGGGTATGAGCACTTGTGAGAAGAAAATATCTTTGTGTCAAAATTCTTATCCTCTAATACAGTGCTTAATACATTTCAGGTCATCAATAAATATGTGTTAAGTGAATAAAAATGAATTAGTGGACTTTGACATTCTTTGTCTTTCAAAACAAAAATTTTTATATTTAGTATTACTAAATTATAAATATTTTGATACAACTTGTATATGGGGGAAAACAATAGCAAAAGACACCTGGAATTAATATAACATTTTCATTATCTTTTATAAAAGAAATATCATATTCAAGCATTGACTATTTAGAAAATTAACCCTAAATTATAATATACACTTTAATTTTGAAACCTGCAATTTTAGAAATTTTGTCTCAAATTTCCATATTGATGTATACATTCAGCTCCCATGTTTGACTGCCTATTTTAATTTTAATATATACATAATTGTTCTTTGTTGCACCTTTAGAAACTAGAGTATTAATATAAAGATAATAGTGCTATTGCAAAAACTGTTCTGCTGATACTGCATTTACAATAACCTTTGATTATTCTCAAGTGAGAATACATTTACAACTTTGGTCAATGTATAATTGACTGCAGTTATTATTCACTCAGCATATAATAATCAGTTGTACAGATTGTATAAAGCCCAGTCCCTGAAGAGGAAACGAGTATACACCTCAGGTTATATTATAATATTAGAAACTATGATTAAATACTTCATGAATGGTACAGATTATAAATGCATGAAGTTTCAAGGAGAAACATATTAATATGGGATGGAGGAGCTAAAATTAGCTTAGAGATATTGCATTTAACTGTTTGTTTTTTCTGTGGGTAATGAGCAATTTAAAAAATGTTGACATGAAAATGAGTATCACAACTTCCTAAACATAGAGAGGAAATCAACTCAGATAAAATGAAGAGCTGACAGTGGAAAGATGAGAGATATAAAGTAATTAGGGGGGGATGATTATCAAGAGTCTTATAAAACAACTTCAAGAATTTTATAGTATTTACACTAAAGAACACAGAAGTGTTTGAAAAAAGAAACACAAGTTTATTTAAACTGAAGTTTTCAGACACTGTACCAAATTTACTAAATAGTGTGAGATACAGAAGTGAGGAGATAAGATGAAAGAGCAAGGCACTGATCCTAAAAAGAAATATTTAGCAACTACATGAGAGTAGTAGTAATGAAAAGAGGCAAAAGTAGCATTGTGAAAAGAAATGACTTTAAAAACAGTATGGACAAAGAACAAGGTATAGGTTAAATGCAGTTTAAAAGTACATCCTCTCTAATAAAATGGTAATATGCAAATTAACCATCACTCTGCTACATAAGCCACGCCCACCAGCCAAGCCACGCCCACCAGCCAATCAGGGCGAGTATGCAAATTAACCCCAATCCAAGATGGCTACAGCCACAGAGAGCAAGGTATCCCAGGTAACAGAGCAAGCCAAGCTTTCCATAGCCGTTGCAGGCCTAAGCCTCCACTCAAGCTACAAAGTTTCAATTATAGAAGGTAAACAAATTCAAACAAATGGCGGCAGAATGGAGCTTGAGAGAGCAGGCCAGGGTTGCTGGCGGCAACAGGGGAAGCAAAGCTTTCTGCACACCCTGGCCGGGCTCACCCGCTTAAGGCTACAAAGTTTCAATTGTAGAAGGTGAATTAACTGCCACAGAAATGGCTGCCGCCCCGCCCCGGAGGGAGCAGCAGGCTTGGCTCCGCTCCAGGCTACAAAGTTTCAATTGTAGAAGGAAAATAAATCCCAGATACCAGGGCCTCTGCTTGGGTTGCCAGGGGGCTTGGCCGGCCTGCAAACCACCACAAGCCCTTCGCTCAGGCCGCCCCACGCCCCAAGGGAACCCCCACCTGATCCGGGACACCCTTCAGGGCAAACCAGCTGGCCCCCACCTGTGCACCAGGCCTCTATCTTATCTAATAAAAGAGTACTATGCAGATTGACCATCACTGCAACACACCATATAGCTGCCCCCATGTGGTCAAAGATCCTGCCCCCATGTGGACACAAGATGGCCACTACAAGATGGCCAGCAGGGGAGGGCAGTTGTGAGGGACCAGGCCTGTAAGGGAGGGCAGTTGAGAGGGACCAGGCTTGCAAGGGAGGGCAGTTGGAGGTGATCAACCCTGCAGGAGAGGGCAGTTAGGGGTGACCAGGCCAGCAGAGGAGGGCAGTTGGAGGTGATCAACCCTGCAGGAGAGGGCAGTTAGGGGTGACCAGGCTGGCAGAGGAGGGAAGTTGGGGGCAAACAGGCTGGCAGGGGAGCAGTTAAGCATCAACCAGGCTGGCAGCGGAGTGGTTAGGGGGTGATCAGACTAGCAGGCAGAAGCGGTTAGGGGCAATCAGGAAGGCAGGCAGGCAAGCAGTTGGGAGCCAGCAGTCTGGATTGTGAGATGGATGTCCTACTGCCCGTTTAGGCCCGATCCCACCAGGATCGTGCCTAAACGGGCATTCGGACATCCCTCCAGGAGTCCCAGATTGGAGAGGGTACAGGCTGGGCTGAGGGACAACCCCCCGCCGTGCACGAATTTCGTGCACCGGGCTTCTAGTATTAAATATATTTAACATACTTAAGTCAATGATGTTGACTGTATATTTATGAATAGGATTTGGGCTTTTGGCACAAAAATCTTATAATCAAATCTGATTGGTTCAAATATATTGCATTAGGTAAGTTATTTAACTCCTATAAATCTGAATTTACTTATCTGATAAGTGAAGATGAGAACAAACCTACCTATTGCATGATGTACAATATAACTTATGTAATGTGTTTAGCTGGTACCTAGCTCATTATGAGCAATGGGTAAAGGATATATACTAATAAAAGGGTAATATGCTAGTTAGACTGGACATCTCCAGACATCTTCTGGACGTCCTTCTGGACAAAGCCATGGTGGCAAGGGGCCGAGGCAGAGGTGGTTAGGAGCAATCAGGCCGGCATGGGGAAGCAGTTAGGGGGCGATCAGGCCAGCAGGGGGGAGCAGTTAGAGGGCGATCATGCCAGCAGGGGGGAGCAGTTAGGGGCAATCAGGCCAGCAGGGGGGAGCAGTTAGGGGGAGATCAGGCCGGCAGGGGGAACAGTTAGGGAGCGATCAGGCCGGCAGGGGGGAGCAGTTAGGAGGCGATCAGGCCAGCAGGCAGAGGTGGTTAGGGGCGATCAGGCCAGCAGGGGAGAGTTAGGGGCATCAGGCCAGCAGGCAGAGGTGGTTAGGGGTGATCAGGCAGGCAGGCAGGTGAGTAGTTAGGAGCCAGCGGTCCCGGATTGTGAGAGGAATGCTCCACAAGAATTGGGCCTAAACCAGCAGTCGGACATCCCCCGAGGGGTCCCAGATTGGAGAAGATGCAGGCCAATCTGAGGCCGCCCCCGCCCCCATGCATGAATTTTGTGCACCGGGCCTCTAGTAGATTTATAAGTGTTAAGGTCAATCTGCCCACAAAAATTCACAATGCCAAGAAAGAAAGTTTCCTGTACCCAAACTAGTCATGCAAACAGCAAAAAGTAGTAATGGTTAACCAAATACAGTCATGTTCCACCTAACAAACCACATTTTGGTCAATGAACCATATATGCTATATGTAGTGGTCCCATAACATTATAATGGAGCTGAAAAATTCCTATCACCTAGATACGTCTTAGCTGTCCTGCATCATACTGCAATGTATTACTTCTGTGTTTGTGGTGATGCTGCTGTAAACAAATGTACTGAGCTGCCAACCACATAAAAGTATTGCACATGCAATTATGTTCAATACATAAAACTTGGTAATAATAAATGACTATGTTACTGGTTCATACTTACTATACCATACTTTTATTATTATTTATCTTTCTACTTATAAAAAGTTTTGCTATAAAACAGTACACCATGTTACACCAGGATCAGCCTCCTACATCTCATGGTTATTGCATCCCTTGGTTGCATCATTTTCTCTTGTGCTTGATTTGCTCTTGTTTTGCTTTGTGTAGTAACATGCTTGTTGTACAGTCTTATAGCCTAAGAGCAATAGTCTATACCATATAGCCTAAGTGTACAGTAGACTATACCGTCTAAGATTGTGGAAGTGCACTCTATGATGTTTGAACAACAAAATCATCTAAGGACTCATTTCCCAGAATGTATCCCTGTCATTAAATAGCATATGACTGTATACATCATAAATAAATTGCCATTGCCCAATAAATTGAATTTAAAATCATTTATAATACTATAATTAATTAATAAATGTATTCTTTTATGTAATCCAAAAAATACTTTAGAATGTAATAAAATTATTCTTGTTTTACAATGTCTGATTTTACCCAAATACTAGAGGCCCGGTGCACAAAATTCGTGCACATGGGGGGAGGCCCCCCAGCCTCGCCTGTGCCCTCTCACAGTGTGGGAGCCCTGTGATCAATCATCCCAAAGAGGTAGGCCCGGCCAACCCATCTGGGGCTCCTCGATGGATTGCCCCAAAGGGGTAGACTGGAGCCACGGGTCTCGCCTCCATACCTCATAGAGCCATGGCACCCCCAGGCCTCACCGGGCAGAGCTGCTGGGCCCTGCCTCCTCCATGATGCACAGAGGTGCGGGATCCCCAGGCCTCACCGCGCAGAGCCACCAGGACCTGCCTCCTCCACGTCACGTGGAGCCGCCCGGACCCCTGGCATCACCGCACAGAGCTTCTGGGACCTGCGTCCGTGCCATGCATGCAGCATCAAGTCCCCGCCCACCCATGCGTGCCTTGCTGCGCAAGCAGCCCCTCCCACCCGCGCACGCCTGCTGCGCACGCAGTCTCCTGGTGATGGATTGTGACAGCGTGATGGCATCAGGGTGTGATGACCATTTGCATATTAGCTCTTTATTATATAGGATTCATATTTGATATTTTTAACTTTTATATTCTCTCACAGTAACCAAATAAAAACCAAATTTAAAAAAATAATGGATTAGGTTTGCTTTGTGACAGAAAAAAGTGTTTCTACATCGTTCAACTCAGTGGAAGAAAAGTTCTTTTTTGAGATAAGTGAATGTAATTTTGTGGTAACCTAATTTGTTAATTAAAATAAGTCCAAAATTTATGACAGTTACATACATATAACTACCCAAGTTTTATGTGTACTTTTAAGAAAATATGTTTGGGAAATAGCTCTACAACATATCCTACAAGTATTTCTCCCCTTCTCCTCTCATCCTTTGGGAAAAATCAAATCTTCGAAATCACTCTAATCAACTCATCTTTTTGTTTGTTTGTTTGTTTGTTTTTTGTTAATCCTCATCCGAGGATATTTTCCCAATTGACTTTTAGAGAAAGTGGAAGGGAGGGGGAGAGACACAGAGAGAGAAACACCAATGTGAGAGAGTTACATTGATTGGTTGCCTTCGCAAGTGCCCCGACCAGGCCAGGGATAGAGCCTGAAACTGAAGTACATGCCCTTGACTGGAATCAAACCCACAACCCTTCATTCTGCAGGCCGACACTCTATCCACTGAGCCAAACTTGTTAGAGGTCATTTCTTAAAAAAAAATGTTGACAGTATTACAGATGTCCTCCATTTTCCCCCCCCACACACACACTTTGCCCCCCTCCAGCCAGCCCCTGCCCTATCTCAGGCCTTCCCCACATTATTGTCTGTGTGCATGGGCTTATGCATATATGTTCTTTGATTGATCTTTTCCAGTCCCTCTCATACCCTTTAACCAAATAATCTTAAAGATTAGTAGGGAAAACCTGCCTGTTGTAAATGAATCCACTTGAAATCTATTCTAGCATGGATTAACTCAACAAACATATATTATACTAGTGGTCCGGTGCACGAATTTGTGCACATTGAAAGGAAATTAATTAGAATAAATATTTTAATATCTCTATTCTCCATTTCTCTATAATAAAAGTGTCAACCAAATTCACTATCGACAATAACAGATGGAAACACGTGTGCGATTGCTTTATATGTATTACGCATGCGCGAGTCAATTTAGCCTTTTATATATATAGAATAATGTGCTTAATTAGACCTGCTTTCTGATTTAGCTAAACTTTTTCCAGTCCAGTGAAGCACCCCAACTTTTCTTTCAGGTAATTGTCAGCAACACAGCAGTAAATATCAACATGAAGCAGATTATTATTGTAGATCATGCAGGGAGAACAAAGGGTAAAATTTTAACTGCAGCAGTGTTTGACTATATTCTGCACAGTGAGAAAACCTGAAGTCATTTTCAAGGTCCACCATTTCTTACTTTTTTTCAGTTGGGTCAAGTTTCTAAGCTTCCTAAATCTCCGTTTTCCGGCTAATAAAAAGAAAATAGGATTGCACCGAGTCTCCTATCTACCTACTCCAGGACTTCTATGAGGATCAAATGAGATGAGGTATGGGAAAACACTTCACAGACATTTGATTACAGTGTGAAATGTTTCTTCCTGGCTATAAAGCAAGTTGTGTTCCTGGTCTGAATAAACTGCAAGGAGACTAGTTGCTAGATTGCCATGTGATATCATTACCTGGTTCCCACAGCCACCGTTCCTGGGCTGGGCTATGGGCTGCATTTTGTGCCATGGGGTCTTGGCAGCGTCGGCTGCGATTTGGTGGGCTGTCACTCCAGGGTGGTGTCAGGGCCTGTGTCCCACTTTGGGGAGGCCAAGTGTTGCTTTGTTGGCACCAGGTCCGTGCTGCCGTTTCTCTGTTAATGGCCAGTGTACGTCACAGCAGTTCCTGCATTGAGTGTCTGCCCCCTGGTGGTCAGTGTGCATCATAGCAATCAGTTGTCAGGCGGATGGACACTTAGCGTATTAGCCTTTTATACTAGTATATATAGATAGCCAGTTTACTCAATCATCTCTACTGAATGTATAATAAGTCTTTGGCTAATAAATTCTTCTTTATTTCTTCACAATTCCTTTCTATGGAATTTGAGGTTCTTTGCTCTCTTCCTCATGGTAATGGGGAACAATTTATTAGGAATCCAGAAATTGCTTCTCTATGCTAAATTCTTAAAGGAAGAATACAAGACTTTACTTATCAACCTTAGATATATTATAGCGTTTAGGGCAAAGACCCTAGTGCCAGATATCCTGCATTAAGATCTTGACTTATTCACTTATTAACTTTGTGACCTTAGGAAAGTTAGTTAATTTCTCTGTCTCATGTGCTCATCTATGTGATAGTTATAAAAGCAGCACTTAACTTGTAAGGGTATCTTGAGAATTGAGTTAATATTCTAAAGCACTTAGTATCTGGCACATGGTAAGTGCCATATAACTGCCTTATACATGATTTTATGATCATATAAAAGGACTTTATATTTTTGGCCCTGGCCAGTATGGCTCAGTGGATATAGTGTCGGCCCTCAGACTGGAAGGTTATGGGTTCAGTTCTGGTCAAGGGCACATATCTTGGTTATAGGCTAGATCCCCGTGGGAGGCAATCAATCGATGTGTCTCTCTCACATTAATGTTTCTCTCTCTTTGTCTTTCCCCCTCCCTTCCACTCTCTCTAAAAATCAAAGGAAAAAATATCCTCAGGTGAGGATTAACAACAACAACAATAACAAAAGACCTTTATAATTTTGGAGCCTAACACATAAGAAGTTAATTATTACTTGGAGAATGGATAGTTATTCAATACATAAGGCATACATTTAATAATTTCACCATTTCTTAAATAAGACAGTATTGCCTTTCACATGAATAAAATTTATTCTTTCCAAGATTTAAAATATTCTGTAATTTACTGAAGAAAACTAGAACACAGTTGTATACACTTTTATCGCGCATCTCTTACCCACCTGGGAGAAAACCTTCCACAGCACTCTGTTTTACGAAGGAGGAGACAGAGCTTGAGGAAGATAAAGCTCATCCCTCAGAATTCCCCCTTGAGATAGAAACAGAGCTGGATGTAGAACTCAAGCCCTCTGACTCTCCGGGCTGGCATTTTTCCTCCACACGGCAGTCATTCCACAGATCTCAACCCCTTAAACGTTTCATTAGCTTTTTCTAGGCCTTTTTTATCAATCTCTTTCCTTCTCCTTGAAGTATCCTAATCAGAGATACCTGCAGTATTTCTGGAGCAGAGACACAATAATTTTGTTCAAAATTGGGCATGACACTTTATTTTGTGACCATTTTCCCACTCTTATAATCAATCTGTATGAACATCAAGTTTTATGTGGTTTTCTAACTCTACCTCCAGCAGGCAAATCAGTGTATCAGTTCCTATTGCTCTAACTCTGAAAGCGATTCTAACTTTGTTCCTTTATCTTCACCTCTATTGCTAACACACCAAATCCACTTCACGATCATATTTTGCCTGAATTATTCCAATGGCTCTTTCTACACTGCAACCACCACCTTTACAACATAGTTCTGACACTATAGTCACAGCGCTCTTTTAAAAATGTAAGGCAGCATTTTAATGATGTAAGACGGGAAACCATAAAAAATCCTAAAAGACTCCATAGGCAGCAAAATAGCAGAGATAGGTCATAGCAAGATCTTTACCGACACAGCTCCTAGGGCAATGGAGACTAAGGAGAAAATAAACAATTGGGACTACATCAAAATAAAAGGCTTCTACACAGCAAAAGAAACAATCAACAAAACAACAAGAAAGCCCACTGCATGGGAGAACATATTTGCCAGTATTATCTCCGATAAGGGTTTAATCTCCAACATTTACAAGGAACTCACACAACTTAACAAAAGGAAGATAAACAATCCAATCAAAAAATGGGCAAAGGACCTAAATAGACACTTTTTGAAAGAGGACATTCAGAAAGCCAAGAGACATATGAAAACATGCGCAAAGTCACTAATCATCCGAGAAATGCAAATCAAAACAACAATGAGGTACCATCTCACACCTGTCAGAATGGCTATCATCAATAAATCAACAAACGACAAGGGCTGGTGAGGATGTGGAGAAAAAGGAACCCCCTGCACTGCTGGTGGGAATGCAGACTGGTGCAGCCACTGTGGAGAACAGTATGGAGTTTCCTCAAAAAGTTAAAAATGGAACTGCCATTTGACCCAATAATTCTACTTCTAGGAATATTTCCCAAGAAACTGGAAACACCAATCAGAAAGGATATATGCATCTCTATGTTCATAGCAGCACAATTCACCATAGCTAAGATTTGGAAACAGCCTAAGTGCCCATCAGCAGATGAGTGGATTAGAAAACTGTGGTACATCTACACAAAGGAATACTTATGCCGCTATAAAAAAGGAACTTTTACCATTTGCAGCAGCATGGATGGAACTGGAGAGCATTATGCTAAGCGAAATAAGCCAGTTGGAGAAACATAAACATCACATGATCTCACTCATTTTTGGGATATAATGATCAACAAGAATAGATCTGGAGACAGATGGTAGGGGAGCGGGGATTAGAAGCAACCAAAGGACTTGTGTGCATACATATTAGCATAACCAATGGACACAGACACTGGGGCGATGGGGGCTTGCCCATGGTGGGAATGGCTGGGGGGGTGGGGCGGTGGTGGTGGTCATTTGGGGAAAAAGGAGACATATGTAAAACTTTAGACAATAAAAAAAAATGTAAGGCAGCATTTAGGGGTTGAGACTCTAGAGCAAAGAATCTTTATTTTCCTGCTTAACCCCTCTAATTGCTAGAGTTATGTTTTGAATAAAATCAAAATTCCTTCCCTAGAGGGAAGATGTGGCCCCTGACTATCTCTCCAATCCCTCTCTTCCACCCTCACTGTGTTTCAGTCACACAGGCCTTCTTGCTCTTTCTATAATATTCCAAAGATACCTGTGCTTTAGGACTGATCTTTTAATCGGCCTCTCTCTATCACATCACATGTTCTTATTTTCTGCATAATATTACTACAAGTTGAATTTAATTTGTTTGTTTACTAGTTTACATTTTATTGCTATTCTTGAGAGCAGAGAATATCATTCTCATTTATGACTTATCCCTTGTGCCTAGGCATTTACTCAGCATTTGTTGGTTGGATGAATATGACTGATGATCAATATAGGTTCAACTATCTTTCAGCTCAATTATTAGTAAATTATTGTCACTATTCACTAGGAAAATATATTTCTTAATATCCTTTCTCCAACATACTCTCAGGATACCCCTACCAGAGCTTTGACCTCAAATTTCTTCATAGTGTTCTCCATTTCAAGTTCTCTCTTAGTTCTACAATGCATACCAGTATTTTTATTTTTCACAAAAGAGAGCCTATTTTTGAGTATCGTAAAGAAGTTTCTTATATAAGAATATATATGAGTTGTATCCAGTGGGTAATATTCATATATGTTTCTAGTCTCTCGGTAATTTTCCCTACTTCATAAAATGCAATTTTGTACATGACTGTCATCTTCCAGAGGCTTCTTCTTTTGCTCCAGAGGAACCCTCAGATGTAAAAGCATTATTGTCAGCATTTTGGTTATGTGTGTACCCAATAGCATGACTAGTAAGAGTATCCTGCCAATAAACAATAAGCAATCGGAAATTATGAGCTAGCAATGAAGATTCTGATCCTTACGTGCCTGCATATCAGTATTGATTCAGGCAGTGAGGAATCTATGTCTTCACTGGGTACTGGGCATTGGGAAATGTGAGGGCTTTGTCTTGCTGTACATAACTGCACTTTCTTAATTAAGATTGGAAGCCAAATTTAGCTTTACGCAATATGTGTTATTGCCTTCCAGATGAGAACACTGAGGCTGTGCAGTGTGATGAAAGGTGCAAACAGTCTAATTAGAGTATCTTAGCATTATATAAAAAAAATATGATGCTGGTCCTTCAACTTAAAAAAAAAAATGACTGAAAAGAACTTAGTATTTGCTTTCCAGGGCTTTCTTTCAAGTGGATTTCTTGATTAAGTAATGATATTTTTAGATATGTTTACTTTTCTTTAATGATAAATAATGCCCCAATTGTATGTTTTACTTTCTCCGGGAGATAAGCTAATGTGAATTAGGTGACTAGCATAAACAGTATGGAAAAGTACCCCAAATAATAATTCAAGCTTTTGTAACAACTATTCATAGATTTCAGGCTTCAGGGAACTTTCAATTTTCCAATATTGACTGTATCTATGAAAAAGAACCTAAATATTTAATAAAACATTTGAGACTGAAGAAACAAACAGAACCAATGCTAATCAAAAGACTCCCTGGAACAATTTGTCAGTGTTGTCATTTTTATAGATGTGTTTAATAAGTAAACTACTTCAGTGATTTGAGTTGAGACTTTAGAGAACTGACAAGGGTTACTGCTGGATAATTTATGAGAGGAAATAAAAGTTTCATTTACTGAATTCTATAAAATATATCTTTATATTTTTGGACACAATCATGGTGAAATGCAGTATAACTGTCCAGTTGATAAATTAGTTTTTGTTTGCTTGGTTATTAAAAAGATAAGAAATCACAAACTGAGCAATTAGACATGTTTTCCTCTACTTCCTAAGATAAATTTGATTATAATTCATGTGTAATTTATAAATCAGGATACGTTAGGCTTTTTGCCAAATGTTTCCAACTTAAATCAGCCAATATACTTAGGCCTAGTTAAAAAATAAACTGTACAAAACTATAAGATTTTAACATCTGCCCTATATATGCCTCTAGCAGACAATCAAAGCTATGTCTACACTAAACTTGGTATTAGAAAATTATATGAATATGAATTTATTTATTTTACCCATTGGATTGCAGACTCTTAGAGTGCAGAGAGTATGCCATATTCATTTTTGTATCCTCTTAACCTAACATAGGGTCTCCTACATGGTCTGCTAAGCACTGGTAAGCTTTCAGTAAATATCTATTAAATTAAATTGGATGAGAGGACTGAGAAATCATACTAAGAATGTGGATAAAGGAGGCTGTCAATCAGTGTGTAACTAAGCATTGCAGGTAGAAATGCTGAGTGTGCATGCTTGCATTGCTGGAGGGAACACAAGTGTAAAGCCTACCAGATTGAAAGCACCATAGGACAGAAATATATAATTTACCAAGCACTTAATATGTATCAGGCATGCAGTGAAATATCATAGGTGCACTATCTCATCCAATCAATCACAGCCAATGTATAAGATGGGAAAGATTTATCTCATTGCAATATGCATGAGAAGCCTGAGGCAATATGGTGTGATGTTTAAGACCTCATGAGTTCTGCTTTCATGTTTGAGTTTGATTCCTGGTTTTGCTAATTAAAACCTCTTTGTAGAATTGACCCAGTTAGGAGCCTAAAGAGCATTTGGAAAATATTGCTCGAAATGTAAAACATGAGATTTTGACACTGCTATCATATTTCCATTATTTCTCTTATACTTGAATGAGTTTTTGGTATTTAAAACCCTTCACAGTCTGGTCCTGGGAAGCTTTTATAACTTCCTTCCTGTTGTATCCATCAACTGAACCACCCAAAACTACCTTTTGTCTCCCAAACATGCCCTGCCCTCTCCGGAGTCTCTGAAAATGCTGATCTTTAACCAAGCATACCCTATTTAAGGTTGAGCTCAAATCAGGTTCTTCATGAGATTGAAAGTTTTTATATAAAAAGCAATTTCTTGATGCCAGTGTTCTCTGATTTATTTGTACCAATTAATCCCAGTATTAAGGTTAAGGTGTGATCATCCCAGTCCTCCGAACTAGCTAATTAATTCCTGAGGTCAGAGACAATGATCAAATTTATGTTTATATTTTTACATTATAAAGTACATATCAATATCTGAAATTAAATGTTAGTTGTTTAAAGAACTAATATCATTCCAGAACTCAGATTGTTTACTCTAAATGCAACCCCAAGGGCATAATAGAACCATTTTAAAAAACTTTGAAAACTATTGATGCCCTGGACATACTCCAGGCTAATTAAACCAGATTAATCATGGTAGGAGGGTACTTAAAATGCTCCCAAGGCTATTCTAACATACAACCAGGATTGACAAGTACCAGGATGTGACGTGCATTCCTCATAAGCCTGTTCGTACATTTATGAATAAAATTAAGAAAATAATATCCAGATAATTTGTCTTGCTTAATTTAACCCTCATCTCTCTCACATTCCATTCTATGAAAAGACAGCCAAAGCTTCCAGCCATGGCTCATCAAGTGTTTAAAAGAATCAAAACCAAATTCATTATTGTGTTATTTTTCTCAGATGAGATGCATACCACTGGCTGAGGCAGAATAGGAGCTGGGAGAATTCTCTTCTCTCTAACTTTATCGTTGTCTGTCTCATATATGTGTGTACCAAGAACACCACTGCCTCAGGGCTCTGGGTATTCTTCCAGGATAGTGAACTCTGGTCAACTAACTGTAATTAAGCAAACTCCTTATGAAACAAGAAGAACACTAAACTTGATTGGTAAACTGAGGAGAGAGGGAGCAGTGAGAGCTGGCTGAATAAATTTCAGACCCTTCTGAATCACAGCCACCATCCAAGTGGAAGAAAATTCCATATACAGACATATCAACTTTCAAGCCAGTAAAAACTGTTTTGTTTCCCTGGTTTTTATTTCACTTTTTTTTTTTTTAGATTTTAGTTGCCTCCTTCTTTTTTTTCAATTTTTTATTGATTAAGATATTACATGTGTTCATATCTCCTCATTGCCCCCCCACCCCACTCCCATACATGCCCTCACCCCCCAGAGTTTTGTGTCCATTGGTTATACTTATATGTATGCATACAAGTCCTTTGGTTGATCTCTTATCTCCCCCACCCCTCCCTAACCTTCCCGCTGTAATTTGAAAGTCTGTTTGATGCTTTACTGCCTCTGTATCTATCTTTTTGTTCATTAGGTTATAATGTTCTTTATTATCCATAAATGAGTGAGATCATGTGGTATTTTTCTTTCATTGACTGGCTTATTTCACTTAGCATAATGCTCTCCAGTTCCATCCATGCTGCTACAAATGGTAAGAATTCCTTCTTTTTTATAGCAGCATAGTATTCCATTGGGTAGATGTTATTTCACTTTTAAATAAACATGTTCAAACACTGACACTTTCAGTGTTAAGTCTTTGCTTTAATGACCTTTCATTATAAGTGACTTTGTTATTTTAACCACTGGGCAAAGGAAAGAAATAATAGTAAGATAATCTCCATTCTATTAACTTTTGTTTTTAGTCCAATGTAAACTTTGGCTTTAATTCCTTCAACCAAATGAAATTCTCAAGGAATAAAAGGGCCAAAGCAAAGTTCTCACTATTTTCACCTTATCCCCTTAGGTCCTCTGTGATGCTGCTGAGCAATCTGCAATGCTATTTATATCATATTCTGTGCAGACTTGGCAACAATGAGCCAGGGGTATGGTGTTCTGTAGTTATTGGGCTAGAATTCAAAAGCTGAAAGTTAAAATAGCAAGCAGATGAGACCTAACAGCTAAGCGGAATCCATACTCAGAGGTATGTCACATATAAATGACAGCACCAAGGAAATTTAAAGTCAGAGTAGACTTTTTTTTTTTTTTTAGTATAGGTCTTTATAGTTCCAATCAAAAAATGGGCAAGGGACCTAAATAGATACTTTTCAAAAGAGGACATACAGAAGGCCCAGAGACGTATAAAAACATGCTCAAAGTCACTAATCATTTCATTATTTTTTAAAGAGAGTACTAGAAGGGAAGGAAGGAGGTGGGGGAGAGAGAAAAAGAGAGAAACATCCATGTGAAAGAGACACATGGATTAGTTGCCTCCTGCATGACTGGGGCCAGGGATCTAATCTGCAACCCAAGTATATGCCCTTGACTGGAAATCGAACCTGAGACGTTTCTGTGCAGTTTAAGCAAGACTGAATTGGAAAGACTGAAGTTTTAGCGTCCCTAAATTCTGGACACAATTCCTGGAGACCATTGATCTCAATCAGGAGTAGATCTGCCTTCAATATTGGCTAAAGGACCCAGTTCATACATTGTTTATCCCAGGGCATTGGGAAATGAAGTTTCTTGCACCTTTTAAAACCTAAAAGGGGATCAGAACCAAGTTTCCTGGTTCAGACATAGACTGGAGTTTCCCAAACATCCAGGGCTCCATCTGAGAGCCAAGTCCAACCACTATCAGACTACAGAACTACAACTCCCAGATTCCCTGGATGAGCCCTCCAGCCAGGCCAACCTCTCCAAGAGCTAAAGGCTCAGAATTCCTAAACTTGGGAGGTTAGAGTGAATAAAGCTGAGGCTGGGAGTAACTGCCAAGCTATACCAGCCAGGGCTCTACATAATCATTCTAATGGTTATATAGCATTTTAAATATATGATGTACACTAATTTAATTAGCCACTTAGTCTTATTACACTTTAATTGGTTTTCATTTTCTTATAGTTTTACCAAAAAGATAATTTTATTGGAAAAGACCTAATGTTCACTTAGAATTATTTTCTTAGGATAAACTTCTAATGGGACTGTTGAGTAATGGTAAGCAATTATCACTGTTTTAATATATTGCTAAATTGCTAGCAAAAAGGTATTATTGATTCCAATAGACTTATATGAAAGGAATTGTTTCCTTGCCAATTACTATCTGAATATTAATATTTTTATATTACTTAATAATTCTTAATTTAAAATCGTGTGTCACTGTTTAATTTGTACTTATTTGATTTCTTATGATATTCAACATTTTCCCAAGGTTATGGAATTTAATTTGATTTTTACTTAAACCTTAGTAAAAGAGTACAATGATATTTTGAAAATTCCATTGGCTTTACTTGGTTATAACTTCTCTTCTGAAAATGAGAATAACATGATACTCAGGTCACATGTAAAACTTAGATATATGTGAAAAGCCTTTATGAATTTCAACTGCAAATGGTATTAAGTGAAATTCAGCCTAAATATAAGATGAAAATTTTCAAATAATGTTAAAAACAATGTAAAACCCATGTGAGGAAAAAGATAAAATGATTCAACGTATGCGTACTTCCTTCATCAGAAACTAAGCGAGGGGAGAGGCGGATTAGCCATGTTTAAACATTTTTCTTAAAAATGTTTGTCTTTATTACCTGTGGCTATAGGGTCCCAACACCCACCCATATTCCACAAAACAAAAGTTGTGGCCTTATGTTTATCACGCACATTATTCAAGCTTCCTTATTTAAAACATACCGAATTAAGTCTACAGTCTTTTTTATATATAACTATATGGAAAGTCACATATTTTGAAATATCATTGAAGAAATTACAACTCCCTTAAAGGTATTTTCTTCTGGAATGCACTTCCTGGAATGCACTTCCTGGAGTCACTTTCTTTTGCACAAAATCATCAGGGCTGGTTGAAGCTAGATTGATTTATTGCTATTTCTGACAAGACTAAGATGCAGTTAGCTTGAATTCATTAATTTTCTATAACAGCAATTATTATGTTCCAGTAAAAAAAAAACATGATATCTGAACCAAAAAAAATGTATAGATTATAAATAGCCAATTGGTAATAGATTTATTAAAATTATCAATATAAAATTGGTAATTCTGTGTATTTCTTAATTTTTTTCAATACTGTTTCCCCTTAGATAAGCAAGTCTATAATGTGAAATTATCATGAATTTGTGGGGGGGAAGTCAACATCAGGAGGAAATTTCAGTTGGAAACAATTATTTGTCTCAGAAAAATTTTAAACTATTATTTAATGAGAACATATGAGAAGGATATATTAATGCAATTTGGTTTCAGACAATATAAGCCAAAGTAGCAAAATGAAATAAATAAATGTAGGGTGCAATTTTTTCCTGTTCTTGGGCAGCCATTGTGCAATGAATCCACCCAAATAGAAGTGGCACTTAAGAGAGAAAGCTTGAGATTGCTTAAATAGATTTGGTGTTTATGCCCCCAAATCTAGCTTTCCTATTTGCCTTTTTAGGAAGAGTCAACCAGAATGTGTCTACTATTGACAGTTCAAAATCACTCTGTGATATCCTTGCATATTTTGAGACTAGACTCCAAATAATCTGGTTAAAAGTCTAATCCCTGACTCACTGCAATGTAGTAGCTTCTTTGTTTACTATCCACAATTTATTCACTAGATACATATGAATTTCATAATATTTTCCACATTTGTCTGAATCATGGGAAATTTTTTGAATGAACAGAAATTTCTACTAATACATTAGCTCCTTGTTTTGGAATTTCCCCCCCAAATTCATATGTTGAAGCCCTACCTCACAATTCCTCAGAATGTAACTATATTTGGAGATAGGAACTTGAAAGAGGTGATTAAATTAAAAACAGGCCCTAAGAGTGGGCTCTAATCCAGCCTGACTGATCCTATATAATAAAAGGCTAATATGCAAATAAACCGAACAGCAGAACAACTGAACAACCAGTCACTATGACATGTGCTGACCACCAGGGGGAGCGTGCGGAACTTGGCAGGTGTGGGCAGCAGGCAGCAGAGTGCAGAACATGGCAGGCATCAGCCACAGTGGAATGGTGGAGCAGGTGAGCGGGGGTGCCAGAACAAGGTGGGGTGCCAGTCACTGTCATTGGGGCAAGCCTCTGGTGGTTACTGAAAATTCTTTGCTCCTGCATGCTGCAGTCCTGCCCGGTGCTCGCACCTGCTGCCAGCACCTGCTGCCAGCACTGGCACTGTTCCTGATCGCTTGGCACCATCAGCAGGGGCAAGTGGCAGCTGCCGGTCCCGATCGCCCCTTAGGGATTCTCCACCTCCCCCTGCTCCTGAGGGGCAATCGGGGCAGCAACTGCCACTTGCATCCACTGACAGCACCAGCTCTGCTCGCACCAGCTGCTGGTGCAGGCCCCAATCATTCCGTGCTCTCAGCAGGTGTGATGGGGCTGGTAAGGCACCATCAGCGTGTGGAAGCGCCCGTCAGGATGTGGGAGTGGTGGCGGCGGGAGCAGGGCTGCTGTTATAAAAATGACAATATATAGCAAGTTAGACAATATTAACTCATATTCTATGGAAATCTGTCAGCTTACGAAATGATTTTGTTGTTGCTGACCATGGATCACTTTTCAGATCACCAGTTTCCCAAGGTCAAAGCCATGAATAGCAAGCTGTTTTCTCAATAAAAATGTAAATATTCTTGATTCTCTAAAACTACAATAGTTGGTTGTGCTATGTAACTGGTCATTTGAGCAAATAGGGCAATAGATTGATGATGCTATTATTCAAATGAAGCCAGCTCAGCTATTGATAATACAACAGTAAGTACATCTCTAAGTTTTAGAGTGATCCCTTTATTTTAGGACATGACACTTTTGGAATGTTATGACCAAAGTGGATGCACACAAACCTACAGCAATAAATAATCATGGGTCAGAAGAAACACTTAAAAATTAATATCATTCAGTCCAAGAAAAACTATTCAGCTTTGTGTCTAAGAATATGACTGGTTTTTATTAGCTTAAAGTTGTGTCCCAGCAGTTGGTGTTTCCTCTGTGTATCGGTATATTAGTCAGAGATTTTAGAATGAGTAAGAATCACAGTGCAAATAGATAGTTCTGTTTAAATTGTCTATTCCCGGAATAGTTGCAAGGATGAGGGTTTCAAGATTCTGGACAGGAAAGTAAATAGCTTTCCAGCTTGTCTTCTTGCTCATTTATTCATTAATTCAACAATTATTTGTTAAGAGACTTCTCTGTGCCCAAACTGTGCAAAGCTCCATAGGAGATAGGAAATAGCTAAGACACAGTTCCTGCTCCTGCATATTTCACATTTCCTGAACCTTCCATCCCATTTAGCTCACTTCTCTGGCAAGCCAATGTCTTCAGCAAACTTTAAAAAGAGGATTCTATATATGCCATGTTCATACCAGTATGCACCATCTCCATAGCCCATTACAATCTGGACTCCAGACCTATATTTCACTAAAACCACATTCTTAAAGGTTTCCGTAAACAAGTTACAAAACGTCTCTCTCAATTCTCCACATCATATTGATTTGGGCAAAGTTGAATGTACTTCCTTCTTAATAGTGCTGCCTTGACTTACTATATGACAGTACAGATTTCTTCTGTAACCACTCCTTTATTTTATTTTAATCTACATCCCCAAAGTTTCTTCTTGTCTCTATACTCTATCTCATCCAGTCACTTCTTGGTGATTTCAGTCTCGAAGATTGCACAGCCTTATTACAAATTAGCTTCTGACCATCTTGCCTGATGGGAATTTAAACTCATTATGTCCTGAACTGAACTAGTAATTTTTACCTCTCCTCACTATTACATTCATGCCTGTCTAGCTAAATCTGACCCTCCTCTGTAATTCTTGTACTAGAGTAACCATTTTCATAGTCACTAATGCTTGGATCTTGGAGTTAGCTTGACTCCAAATTCACCCAGACAACATATCAAACCAATTCCAAGACCCATCAGCTCTATCTTTGTAATATCTTTTGCATGTTTGTCTTTTACGTCATTCCTACTGTTTCTATCTCCATTTTCTCTAATTTCTTATAAACATAGCCGACTGGATTCCTAGCCAACGTTTTCTCCCCAAATTTAACGCACAGGTATCACTCGACTACACATCAATCTTCTATTTATTTTTTTCCATGACTGGCAAAAAATTCAAGCTTTAGCTACTTCTCTCACCTTTCATCTATTAGATGGTAGATTTATACACCTTTGGAATAAATGTTTGTACTTAATTTTTTAAACATTCATTTATTCATTCATCCATCCAAGAAACACAGATTTAACATTTTTGGTCTTCATTCATGTGAAATCAATTGCCTTCCATCTCTCATAAATCTACAGTTGATACTAACCTCCTGTTTTATAGTATCTTTTTCTCTAGCTAAGAGAATTCTTTCCTGATTGGTTTATACAACTAAGAGTGATTTTTTTATTGCTTATTGCACTATTCTCAAGTTAAAAAAAGCAGGGGACTCTCAAGCCCCCCAATCAGCAATATGCAAGAGTGTCTATAAGTCATTCCTTGGAATTTCTTTCTCTTATTTTGTCTCTGATCTGGTATCATCTCTCCTACTCTATTTTTAGCACAAGCCTTTATGTTAGCAGCTTTATAAGGGCTCATTCTTGCAGATTATATCTGAGCTTTTAAAAGAAATTTCATAAGGGAGAGAGAGAGGGAGAGAGAGACCTGCAGGGATCAGGCCGAAACCAGGGGTCCCGGATTGCGAGAGGGCGCAGGCCAGGCCAAGGGACCTCACCGGTGCACAAATCCATGCACCAGGCCTCTAGTATCCATATAAGATCTTTGGTTAATCTCTTCTCGCCCTCTCTCCTCCCACTTCCCTCTGAGATTCATCAGTCTGTTACATGTTTCCATGCCTGTGGTTTCCGCGCCTGCTCTGAGCATCTGCCCCCTGGTAGTCAGTGCGCATCATAGCTACCAGTCAGATGGTCGAATGGTCAGCTGGTCACTTAGGCTTTTATATATATAGACTAGAGGCCCAGTGCACGAAATTCGTGCACAGAGGGGGGTTGTCCCTCAGCCCAGCCTGTACCCTCTCCAATATGGGACCCCTCGAGGGATGTCCGACTGCCCATTTAGGCCCGACCCCAGTGGGCAGTCGGATCCCTAAATGGGCAGTCAGACATCCCTCTCACAATCCAGGACTGCTGGCTCCCAACTGCTTGCCTGATTGCCCCTAACTGCTTCTGCCTGCCGGCCTGATCACACCCTAACCACACCACTGCCAGCCTGTTTGCCCCCAACTTCCCTCCTCGGCCGGCCTGGTCACTCCTAACTGCCCTCTCCTGCAGGGGTGATCACCTCCAACTGCCCTCCCTTGTAGGCCTGATCCCTCTCAACTTCCCTCCCTTGCAGGCCGGGTGCCTCCCAACTGCCCTCTCCTGCTGGCCATCTTGTGGTGGCCATCTTGTGTCCACATGGGGGCAGGATCTTTGACCACATGGGGGCAGCTATATTGTGTGTTGCAGTGATGATCAATCTGCATATTACTCTTTTATTAGCTAGGACAGAGGCCTGGTACAGGGGTGGGGGCCAGCTGGTTTGCCCTGAAGGGTGTCCCTGATTAGGGTGGGGTTCCCTTGGGGCATGGGGCAGCCTGAGCGAGGGGCCTGTGGAGGTTTGCAGGCCGGCCACGCCCCCTGGCAACCCAAGCGGAGGCCCTGGTATCTGGAATTTATTTTCCTTCTACAATTGAAACTTTGTAGCCTGGAGCGGAGCCAAGCCTGGGGCTCCCTCCGTGGCTGGCAGCCATTTCTGTTGGGGTTATAATTGAAACTTTATAGCCTTAAGCGGGTGGGCCCGGCCAGGGTGTGCGGAAAGCTTTGCTTCTCCTGTTGCCGGGAGCAACCCTGGCCTGCTCTCTCAAGCTCCATTCTGCCGCCATTTCTGTTTGAATTTGTTTACCTTCTATAATTGAAACTTTGTAGCTTGAGTGAAAGCTTAGGCCTGGCAAGGGCAGGCGGAAAGCTTGGCTTCCTCTGTTACCTAGGAAACCTTGCTCTCTGTGGCTGTAGCCATTTTGGTTGGGTTAATTTGCTTACTCGCTCTGATTGGATGGTGTGCGTGGCTTGTGGGTGTGTCGGAGGTGTGGTCAATTTGCATATTTGTCTATTATTAGGTAGGATATTGTGGAATTCTTGATTTAATTGTGAATACAAATGATGTTGCATTAATGGTAACAATTTTGAGTTGCTCATTGCCTTCAGCTATAAAACTATTAGGTAGGAAGTTAGACATTAGTGGCTGGGGTGGGGCCTGTCTGGGGTCCTGAACAGGGTTGAGACCAATGTGGCCTTCAGACTGTCTCACTATGGGCTGTCCAGCAGACTGCCAGCAGGCAGGTTGGGAGCCAGCCAGTTCTTGGTGCAAGCTCAGAGGAAAACACATGACCTCAATGAGACCTCACTAGGGCCCTGTACTAATTATAATAAAATTTGCATTTCAGTTTTGACCCTGCCCCCTGTTGGTTTTTCTGTATGCATTATGGGTAATGGCATGCCCAGAAGAAAGATAGTTTCTACCAATCATCCCTGAATGCAAATAAAAGTCTCCACCCAGAAAATCCCTCTTTAAAACTCAGGAGTTTGGGGCCATGCTCTCTCTTGTGAGCTCTACCTTCAAGGAACACTCCCATGCCATTCCCTTTCCCCTTCCTTGTCCCCACAGGCACATATCCCTCAACCTCTAAGGGATCCCATGAGACTTTGCAACCAGGTGAGCAATGGGCAGTGACAGCTTGCTCTGGGTTAACCCCCTGAGCCTGGCCCCAAGGGGCCCCCTTTTCTCTGACTTCCCAGTGAGCTAAAACAACCCAGTTAATGTTTCTCCATCTCTTTCTCTCTCTCTCTCAACTGGCCCATTCCTCTTTTGGAATATATTTTCAATAATGCCCATTTTGCTTTCCTTTTATTTTTGTTTACCTTAAAATCTTTTCTGCATAGATAAAAAGAACCGAGGTCCCAGCCAATAACCCCAATCAGTAACAAAAACTATTCTCCTTCCCAACCCCATAGCATATAGGGCTCTCTCACGTATTCTTGAAGTTGCTGTGGGTATTCTGCAAGTGCACAAAACACCTTCATGTTCCTTCTACTTGGGCTTTTTTATAACCTTCTTATTCATGTTATATTCAGTATTGCATATAAAATCTATTTTAGTTAAATACATATAAGGTTAAATTCCCTACAAACTGTTTTTAGTATAAAAAGTCAATTCATTTACTCAAATTAAAAGTCTAAATTGAGGTTAAGTGATGGAAAGAAGGAAAAATATAATATATACATGGCTGCATTTTATGAAGCACTAGTGTCTTATATATCTGTGCACTCACATTAATTTGGCAGTAATTCCAATACATAGGCAAATGAAATGGGAAAATGTCAGAGAGGTCATATTAATATCTAAAGAAGTACACAGTGGAATCACATTAAATATACAAGCCACTAATACTATTTAAAAGAGGATAGGGGGAGAGAGGGTAGGGAAACAGAAAAAGGCATATTATTTCAACATTAAAGGTAATTTTACTAGCCATTGCACTAAATCAGTTATGAAGTAGCAACGAAAATAATTTTATGGTTGGGGGTCACCACAACATGAGGAACTGTATTAAAGAGTCATGGCCTTAGAAAGGTTGAGAACTACTGCACTAAATGAATGTGTATTCTAGATTGAACATGCAACAAAAGAGAATCTGCTATTGTACCCATGTGTCTTCTTGAATCTACATAATCTACCAATGCTTCTTACACATCTAGCCTCAGCAAATGTTTATGAATATGATCAAAGTAATTGAAGATGGGCACCCCACACTGGCCACTAAATACCCATAAACAACTCCATCCCAAGCTAAAATAAAGAAACAATGACCTGTATCAGTGGTTGAGGAAAAACTGACTGTGTTGGATAAATTTAGAGAGTAGAGAATATAATTCAATTTGACACATAAATGTTGCTATATATAATAAGCTAACACCAATGTAAGACGCCACTCAATGTAGACCAGAAAAAAATTAGTGCTGTTGTAGAAAGGACAGCAAAGTTCCTATCTTTGATGTTAGAATTTACAATCATATTCTGAGTCACAGTAAAAAGGATATGATACTTATTTTACAACTAGAGGCCCGGTGCACGAAATTTGTGCATGGGGGGGGGGTGTCCCTCAGTCCAGCCTGCACCCTCTCCAATCTGAGACCCCTCGGGAGATGTCCGACTGCCCATTTAGGCTCGATCCCAATGTCCGACAGACCACTTAGGCCAGATCCCAACGTCCAAGTGCCACAGGGATTGGGCCTAAACAGGCAGTCGGACATCCCTCTCACAATCCAGGACTGCTGGCTCCCAACTGCTCGCCTGCCTGCCTGCCTGATTGCCCCTAACTGCTTCTGCCTGCTAGCCTGATCACTCACTAACCACTCCCATGCCAGCCTGATTGATGCCTAACTGCTCCCCTGCCAGCCTGATTACCCCTAATTGCCTTCCCCTGCAGGCCTGGTCACCCCTAACTGTCCTCCCTTGCCAGCCTGCTTGCCCCTAATTGCCCTCCCCTGCCAGCCTGGTCACCCCCAACTACCCTCCCCTGCATGCCTGGTCACCCATAACTGCCCTCCCCTGCCAGCCTGGTCACCCCCAACTACCCTCCCCTGCATGCCTGGTCATCCATAACTGCCCTCCCCTGCCAGCCTGGTCACCCCCAACTACCCTCCCCTGCATGCCTGGTCACCCATAACTGCCCTCCCCTGCTGGCCTGGTTGCCCCCAACTGCCCTCCCCTGCAGGCCTGGTAACCCCTAACTGCCCTCCCCTGCTGGCCTGGTTGCCCCAAACTGCCCTCCCCCGCATGCCTGGTCGCCCCCAACTGCCCTCCCCTGCAGGCCTGATTCCCCCCAACTACCCTCCCCTGCCAGCCTGGTCACCCCAACTACCCTCCCCTGCAGGCCTGGTCACCCCCAACTGCACTCTCTTGCAGGCCTGGTCCTTCCCAACTGCCCTCTCCTGCTGGCCTGATTGCCCACAACTGTCCTCCCCTCCTGGCCATCTTGTGGTGGTCATCTTGTGTTCACATGGGGTGGCCATCTTGTGTGTTGGAGTGATGGTCAATTTGCATATTACCTCTTTATTATATAGGATGACTTCATACCAATTGGTATTTCCAATCCTCACAGCAACAATGTAAACAATTAATTATTTGAAGGCCATATGCCATCAGGTAAAAAAGACAGAATTAATAGACTTTATATATAGTACTTTAAAATTAAATCTAAAGTGGATTTTCATGACTAAATGCATCCGAAACAAAAATATATTATAACCTCCAACTATTATTTAAATATTGCTATTTCTGAAATCAAGGAGAGAGAGAAAGTCTAAAATCTTAATTTGCATAGAAATAAATTAAGTAATTAAAGCTTCATAACACTAAAATTGATTATATAGAACTAATAATGCAAGTTCTGAGCTATTTCTTCTTTAAGAAGTTTCTAGTCTCAATGTATGATAGATTTCAAAACTTATTATCCATTAGAATCCTATACAATAAAAGGCTAATATGCAAATCAACAGAATGGTGAACAACCGGCAGCTATGATGCACACTGACCACCAGGGGACAGAAGTTAAATGCAGGAGCTGCCCCCTGGTGGTCAGTGCACTCCCATGCGGGAACGCCACTCCGCCAGAAGCCCTGAGCCAGGCTCATGGCTGGTGAGTGCTATGAAGGTGGTGGGAGCCTCTCCCGCCTCTGCAGCAACACTAAGGATGTCCAATTGATGTCAGTCGGGCATCCCTCGAGGGCTCCCAGACTGCAAGAGGGCGCAGGCGGGGCTGAGGGTCCCCCTCAAGTGCACAAATTTTGTGCACTGGGCCTCCAGTTAATTATTAAAAATAATACTGTTTATTTTATTTCTTATTACTTTTGGTTCATGGGTCAATGCTCAACCACTGAGTCACACAGCTAAGCTTTTATTTTTTACTAGGGGCCCGGTGCACGAAGATTCATGCACAGGAGGTGGGTCCCTCAGCCCGACCTGCACCCTCTCCAATCTGGGAGCTCTCTCCAATCCGGGAGTTTCTGTCTGTCTTTGCAATCATATGAGCGAATTGTCTGAGACCCCAACCCAGTTTGGTTTGTTGCTCACAGAATAATAGAGGCATTTTTTTTTTCTTTGCTTCATTGGTGGAGATTTCCTGGAAGTTTTAGGATATCTTCCCTTTAATTTTTCCTAGACACTCTGATTTTACTTATGTCTCTCACCTTTGCTTTCCCTCCATTTCCCACTGCAACAGTAACTTGCTACAGACTCACTTTGCTCTAGTGTCTAGGAGATCTGTCTGCCACCAGAACTATGAGTCCCAGAATTCCTGGTGCTCCTCGCACTCTGGGTTTTCCCTTCCTGCTCTGTCTCCGTCCCACGGCCTCCCGCTCTGCCAATTCCTCCAAACCGCCAGCTCTCCCTCTCTGCTCTCTGTCTGGTGGCTTGGGAAGTGAAGTTCCCCAAGCCGCTCCACTCTCCACTGGCTCTACTACTCTGCTCTCCGCCCAGCACCTGTGTGTTTTAATTAACCTGCCACGGCGGCGGCGGCGGTGGCGGCGGACCGGCCGGGGCGTGCGGCTGGGTCTTTGACAGCCCCACGCCCCGGCCGGTCCGCCCGCGCGGGCGGCGGCGGCGGCGGCAGCGGCTGGTCCCCCTCGGGCGGCGGCGGCGGCGGCGGCGGCGGCGGCGGCGGGGGACCGGCCGGTGCGTGGGGCTTGATCATTTGCGTAGGAGCGCGAGTGCCTCCCAGCCGGACTGTGGGACTCTGGAGGGGCTGGACTGGGGTACTCTGGCGGGGTTGGACTGGGGGACTCTGGCGGGGCCGAGAACACTGGGTGCCGCCATTTTGTGGCTATGGGCGCCGCCATTTTTGTAGCGGAGTGACGTCTAATTTGCATATTACCCTTTTATTAGATAGGATTATTTTTAAACTAGAGGCTCAGTGCACTAAATTCGTGCACTCAGGGGGGGGTGTCCCTCAACCTGGCCTGCACCCTCCTGCAGTTCAGGACCCCTCGGGGGAAATCCTTAGCACTGCTGTGGAGGTGCAAGAGGCTCCCACCACGGCTGCTGCGCTCACCAGCCATGAGCCTGGCTTCTGGCTGAGCGGCACTCCCCTTGTGGGAGCACACTGACCACCAGGGGGCAGATCCTGCATTGAGCATCTGTACCCTGGTGGTCAGCACGTGTCATAGCGACTGGTCGTTCCTCCATCAGGCTGAAACTGGCTCTCTGACATTCCCTGAGGGGTCCTGGATTGTGAGAGGGTGCAGGCAAGGCTGAGAGACCCCACTGGTACACATCGGGGGGAGGGACACAGGAGGTTGGCCAGCAGGGAGGAACTGTGGGAAGGCTCCAGGGCATATCCAGCCCGTCTCGCTCAGTCCTGATCAGCTGGACCCCAGCAGCAATGTAACCTAACGGTTGGAGCATCTGCCTCTTGGTGGTCAGTGCATGTCATAGCAACTGGTTGACCGGTCAACTGTCTGCCCCCTGGTAGTCAGTATATGTCATAGCGACTGGTCGATTGTCTGCCCCCTGGTGGTCAGTGCACATCACAGTGAGCAGTTGAGTGGCCATAGCATATCATTAGCATATTACTCTTTGAATGGTTGAACGGACCACCAGACAACTGGTCACTTAGCATATTAGGCTTTTATTGTATAGGATTCTCTTCCAAACATATGTTTTTCATTGATTATGGAGAAATAGGCAGGGAGAGGGAGGGAGGGCAGGATGGAAGAAGGGAGGAAGAGAGGGAGAAAGACACACACACAATGTGAGAGAGGAAAATTGATCTGTTGTCTCCCATATGCACCCCAACTGGGGACTTGAACCTGCTACCTGGGTGTGTAACCTGACCGAGAATCAAATCTGGGACTCTTCTTCAATGTCAGGACACATTGTCTCCTGTGCAGGAGACATTGCTCTAGCCAACTGAGTCACACTGGCCAGGGCTACTACTGTTGATTCTAAACAGATTATTTAATAATACGACTTGGATAAATTAAGATGTTCTTCATTTAAAAACATCTCAATGAACACTATTTATCATTTAAAGTCTGATAACATAAACGATAACAAATGTAATAATTTATGACACCTTGTAACTTAAAGAACAGTTATCAGCTGTATGGCTTCATTATTAATATTCAGAGTTTTGAATTTCAAAATTAATGACCTGTCTAAATCAATTCTCTAGTTAATTTGGAAAGAGATTATTTTAAAATAAAATTCTAAAAATCTGAATATCCATACCTCAATGTACAATAGAGTTTTTTAAAGAAATTAAATAATGTATAGGAAGACTCCAAACATAAAAATTCAGTCTATATGAAACAGAAAACACATAAGCCTCATTATTCATTCATCTTAATTATACTTCTGGTAGATTGTATTACTGTTCTCCAAAATCCCCTGTCCTATCTTGTGAGGGGATTATGCATTGGTGAACTGTAGTCATTTGAATTACTTTATCCAATAAAATATTAGCAAAAGTTCCTCTTATTTATGGGTGGGAGCTTTAGGAGCATGGACATGCTTCACTATTCTTCCTTTCCCTGCTCCCCACACTACCAAAGATTCATAATAGAAGACACATCTCCAGCCTAGGGCTGGGCATGAAGGTGACTTGCAGCCAAGGAGCAGCTGATCAGCAGTGGCCATATAACATAAATAAGAAAAAAATACTTTTTTATGATAATCCATTCTGATTTAGGAGCCATTTATTACTGCAAAATTACATAGCCTGTTCTAAGGTACAGGGGCCCCATGGAATTATGCAGCCTGCAGCCTGAACAACTGTACATAGCAGCTCTGGCACTGCATTCAGTATTCAATATTCTTTAAAAAATTATTTAAAAACAAGGTTTTTAAATATTTGCCAAATCTAAACAAATATGGATTTTTTTAATTATCAGAGAACACTTTTAATTTCTATTCTAACTTGACTTTCCACCCCCAAATAATAACCTATCTTCTCAGGATATGTAAGATCACAGGCAGGGTTTTTTTCCACCCATAGAAACCAATTCACAACTTTGCCTCTTAGTTAAAATAAAAAGTACATGTTTTCAGCTATAACTACAAAGGGTGAAAGTATACATATTTTGCTAATTATCAAGCATTTTAAACTATAAAGGTATTTTACATTGTTTAGACTGTAACTATTCAAGACTAAGAGCCACACATCTAGTGTCCTTCACAGCAGCGATACTATATTTGCACATAATAACAACAGATGGTATTACCAAATCCTTATTCCATTAAATGTAAAACTTCCTTTGGGAGAGTAATTGCTTTCTACAATCACCCAAATTCAATATTGAAGAAACCAAAGGTCCCTTAGAAGGCAAACTTAATCTAAATAGAAAAGATAACTTCTCATATTTTCATAGGTGTGCAGAAATCTACTCATCTTCTTGTCTTTTAAATTGAAACCGAAAGTGTATTTGCCAGACTGCATTGGAAACTTGCTTTGTATAAAGACACATTGCAATTTATATTGAATATTTTAAAAATACCTTTTCAAAGAAATCATTAATCAGCAAAAGATAATACCATTTCAACTTCCAACATGAAGCTCTTTACTACTACTTTCTAGATAATTTGTTCCACACAATTGTACTCACTGATGCTAGTGAAAGCTTCATTCCCTTCTGCAGAAAAGTTAACTGGCAGAATCATAATGATCCCAGGAAATAACAATCACTTCTATTCTTTCTCACTTCGGTCCACAAACCGTGATTCTTCTCTGTTCATTACCAACCTCAATTTCCATTCCTCCTTAGAGCCAGACATTGTAAATTTGTTTGCTCTGATTTCCATTGCCCCACGATCGCTATGCAACCTACAACTAACCAAACACCTATAATCAATGAATTAAATTTAAGAAATGTTCATTGTATCCTTGTAAATTTAAAGCAATAGTGTATCCCCAATAGAAATACTATTGGGGATAATTTATAAAAGTATATGTAACCTGATGTTGGAAATATAATGTAATATAAATCCCCGAAGTAAGGCTTTAGGCAAACTCTTGTGAGATTTCAGAAAATAGGAATGTTATATTTAGCTGGAGAATCAAGAGACATTTAAGATCTTGGGGTATGGATGGTATCTCCAAGAAAGAGATTATTGGTCAGGAATAAGAAAGTAATAGCCAGTGATAACAGAACAAGCAAAGAGATACAGATGCAAAATTAAAGGCACAATTTAATTAATAATAAAATGACCAGTTTTGCTCTACTTCTGTATATTCAGGACAGCAGTAACAAATATGTTTGAGAAAATAAGCTGAGGCCATAGTGTAGAGAGTCTTACATGTTAAACTGTGAATTTTGTATTTAACTTAGCTGGCAGTGGTGAGAAATAAAGATTACTGCTAAGAGTTCTGCTCTTACAAGATTAAATTGGCTTCAGAGTGGATTGTAGGTAGAAGTCACTGAAGAAAGATTCATTAAATGAAAATTCCAGAAAGAGTTAATCCTTGAATAGAAAGACTGTAATAGGAATAAAATTTTGTGAGTGGCACCATAAAAGCAGAGCCAATGGCATGTTACAAATAATTGATTGTGAGAGGAGAGAAAGTAAGGGTAGAGTTAATTACTTAATCATAAAGAAAAGAATGTTTCCCAAAATAGCATCTGACTGCCAGGAACCATACATGTTATATTAATATAATATATTCTCAAATAATGCCAAGTGATCAGTATTTCCAATTCTCATTTCAAAATAATATTTAAACCAAACCTGTACTTGTTTTGTAATGTTAAAGGAAATAATAACACTGAAAACTCTCAGAGGAGACAAAAATAAAAAACACAAAAAATGTAGTTTAAACTTATAGATATCTAACAGTCTGCATAAAACACATAAGATATCAAATCAACCAAAACAATAGTCAACTATAGTTTTTTTAACATAATTTCTATTAGTGCGTGTAGAATGGCCTTAGTGCTGTGACAGAATTTAGTTGATATAGGCAGAATAGTAATTCATTAAAAAAAATATTGGGTAGCTCACATAATCTTTGGGAAATCTTAATCTTAGAGAACTGGATTCAGATGCTATGTCCAAAACCAGTGCACACAACCTTTTCCAACCGTCCAACTAGATATGGACACTATAGGCCATAGCATTAAATGAAATACCAGCACCACCAACACGGATCCCTGGATACTGCCAATAAAATCGCTGCTTCTGCTCTCTCTGGAAATCAGATGTAGCTGCCATAGTTGCCAGGACTGATCAGGAGAAAGAATATCAAAAGGTCTTACTGGCCCCTCTCATTTGCAAACCTACATCATGCCATGCCCTAATGAAAGGGAGCCCTGGGAAGCAACAACCTAGCATTGCACCTTCTATATGGAACTGGGTTCACCATATAAGAGGCCTCAGAGGTTGTCTGGCCCAAAAGGATGCTAACCAAATTACTGTTAATAGACACATTTCAATGCTTAACAAAAGTGTATGAAGTTATGCTATTCTAATTAATGTTCTAAGTGGCAAAATTCAGATAGAAGGGTAGACATTTTAACTGGTGCAAGTATATTTATTAGTTTATTAATATAAAAAAACTATGTGGATTTCAGTGATGTTTGTCAAAAAAGATATTTTACTTAATATGTTAAATATCAGTGTCAGGTCAGAGCTACCATGAACATATGGCATATGTAGAGTAATGGATTTTAATGGAAATATTAAATTAAAAACTAGGATAGGTATCACTTATTATACTACATTCAAATTTTATATTAAACTGTATGACATGTTTATAAAGAAACCAAAGAAATAAAATAAGTTTGAATTACCATAAAATGTGTAGTTCCTAAAATGAGATCTATAAGAGGTACTACTTATTTGAACCACTACTAATGCCTACATTTATGTATAAAATGGCCATCTGTGGGTACATATGGACACAAAAGATGATTTTATTAGATTTAACAATACTAATTACATACTCTTATTTGCAGTGGTAAAAAGAGCATTGATTTTCTATGGCACTATTTAGCAATGAAGATGTAGAAAATATCTCCATTAGGTACTCCTAATCAACCACTTATAAGAAACAAGGATCTAGTGGTTGTGTTTATAATACTTTGAACACTTTGGGCAAACTAACAAGTATGATGATATTGGCTAGTGCTCCTATTGTTGCTAAACAAAATGGGAAAGAAAAGGATGACTTTAGGGATTCAAATTTCCAGCTCTAAGGCCTCTTAAATGACCTGAAAGCTTCTGTGTTTGCCCTTGGACACTATCTCCTCTGCCCACAGGGCTGAGATTGCTGAAAATCAAATGCAGAATCTCATCCTGTGGCTGGCTGAATTACAGTGCAAGTTAAACTCCTAGCCTTGATGGGTGTTTACTGTTAAAGTAAGGGCATTGATTGAGAAGACCCCGATAAAGCTGGGGACATCTAAATTCTGATGAGTCCTATTTACAGTGGAAAAGGCCTCTCCACCTCCATTAGGAGTATCCTCTCCACCCCTATTTGAAAGAATTAACCCTGCATTGCCTGGGGAAACTATAATAGCCGCCCCAAAGGTAGTTGCTGTCTAAGACAATGCTGGTGCCTCAGGACCCACCCCCACCATCTCTCTTTGTTTCTAGACCTATATCTCTACTCAAGTCCCAGAAGGCCCCTAAATGTGAGATACAAAGTATGACTGATGAGGAGGTGGGCTTCATTCCAAAAGAACTACTTGAGTTTTCTAATTATATAGACAGAAATCTGGGGAACATGTGTAGGAATGGATATTAAGAGTTTGACTTATTAAGCAGAGATTCTGAATTTAATGTTACATTTTGGGAAGTTGCAAAGGCTCTAACAGTTTGTTTGATTGGTTAGCTGAAATATGGACCAACAGGTGGCCCACAGTGAGCAAGCTATAAATGCCGGACTTGTCTTGGTTTAATATAAAGGAACTAGAGGCCCAGTGCATGAAATTCATGCATGGGGGGGAGGGTGTCCCTCAGCCCAGCCTGCACCCTCTCCAATCTGGGACCCCTCGAGGGATGTCCGACTGCCCATTTAGGCCTGATCCCACCTGGAAGTCAGACATCCCTCACACAATCCAGGACTGCTGGCTCCCAATTGCTTGCCTACCTGCCTACCTGATTGCCCCTAACCCCTTCTGCCTGCCAGCCTGATCACCCATTAACCACTCCCCAGCCAGCCTGATTGACGCCTAACTGCTCCCCTGCCAGCCTGGTCACCCCCAACTACCCTCCCCTGCAGGCCTGGTCCATCCAACTGTCCTCTCCTGCAGGCCTGGTCCCCCAACTGCCTTTCCCTGCAGGCCTGGCCCCCCCCCCCAATTTCCCTACCTTGCAGGCCTGGTCCACCCAACTGTCCTCCTCTGCAGGCTTGGTCCCCCAACTGCCCTCCCCTGTAGGCCTGGTCACCCCCAACTTCCCTCCCTTGCAGGCCTGGTCACCCCCAACTTCCCTCCATTGCAGGCCTGGTCCACCCATCTGTCCCCCCCTGCAGGCTTGGTCACCCCCAACTTCCCTCCCTTGCAGGCCTGGTCCACCCAACTGTCCTCCCTTGCAGGCCTGGTCCCCCCCAACTTCCTTCCCCTGCAGGCCTGGTCCATCCAACTGTCCTTCCCTGCAGGCCTGGTATACCCAACTGCCACCCCTGCAGGCCTGGTCCCCCACAACTACCTTCCCCTTCAGGCCTGGGTCCCCCGCAACTGCCCTCCTCTGCAGGCCTGGGTCCCCCCTAACTGTCCTCCCCTGCAGGCCTGATCACCCCCAACTCTCCTCCCCTGGAGGCCTGGACCCTCCCAACTGCCCTCCCCTGCAGGCCTGGTCCCTCCCAACTGCCCTCCCCTGCTGGCCTGATTGCCCACAACTGCACTCCCCTGCTGGCCATCTTGTGGTGGTCATCTTGTGTCCACATGGGGCAGCCATCTTGTGTGTTGGAGTGACGGTCAATTTGCATATTACCTCTTTATTATATTTATTATATAGGATGGATTCAAGGGCTTAGTATCGGGAAACTAGAATGTTGAAATGGATTTGTCATTTCAGACTTACCCACAATAGGAGGGTCTGGAAGACATACCTCTTTCATCATGATACAATAAATTCTGAGGAGTCACAACATCCTTTGAAATGCTCTATGATCTATCTGTTCTGTAGGCCAAACCTTACAGTGGAGACTGCAGTCAGTGAATTGGGAAATGTCAATGCAATAGAAATAATTGGATCCTCTGGTTGTAGGGGCCCAGTGGTGGCACTCAACCTCTAAGGCAAGATTTGAGGAGTTACCAAAATGGACAGCAGAGTCAAAGCAGCAATTAGAATAGTGTGTTATTTTTTTTTTTAGAATAGTGTGACTCACAGACCTATGGTGTTGGCTAGCTGATCATGGTGTTCCTGGAAGGGAAACAGATAGAAAGCCTACTGAATTCTTTCTTGATGTGTATAAGCAAAAATGTTCTTGGTCAAATGAACAAAAGTCTAGCTTGACCATAAAAAAAAAAAAAAAAAAGATCATGACCCCTCAATCAATTCTCAGACCTCAGACTTGAGCCATTTTATAGACCCAGAAGCCCTTGAATGAAGGGGTGGACAGATGCCTTTGAGGAAGGATCCTGGTTCACTGTCAAAAATTTATATTGTTAATATTTCTCCCAGACCTTTCCCAAGGGATCTAGAACCTTTTATTAGAGTAATTGTGCATTGGAGAAATTGATATAATCAGACCTTACGGGGACTACTGGACATTGGCGATGGATTGAAATTAATTCCAAACAACACAAAACATCACTTGTGGGTCACTCATCAGAATAGGTTATGGAGGTCAGATGATTAGTGCTCAGGTCCATCTCACAGTGGGCTCAGTGGGTGTCCAAACACATTCTGTGATTATTTCCCCATTTTTGGAATGCATAATTAGAACAGATGTACCTTACAGCTGGCCCAATACCCACATTGGTTTTCTGACCTATGGAATGAGGACTCTTATGGCAGAAAACTCAACTGGGAGGCCCTAGAACTGCCTCTACTTAGTCTACTTAGAAAAATAGTAAACCAAAAGTAATAAGGCATTCCTGTAGGGATTGCATAGATTAGTAACACAATTAAGGACTTGAAAGACTCAGGGGTCATGATTCCGACCACATCCCCATTCAATTTTCCTATTTAGCCTACATAGAAGACAGATGGATCTTGGAGTATGACAGTGGATTAGCATAAATTTAACCAGGTGATAATTCCAATTGCTGCTGCTATGCCAGAAGTAGTTTCATTGCCAGAGCAAATTAGTACATCCCCTAGTACCTGGTATGTCAAATGCCCTTTTTCTCCTTCTCTGTCAAGAAGGACCACTAGAAGCAGTTAGCTTGCAGCTGGAAAGGACAGTAAAAAACCATTATAATTTAGTTTTCAGTAATCTTGATAAGTTTCCCTTCACAAGATATCAAGCTGGTCCATTTAATTGATGGCATTATACTAATTGGACCTAGTGAGCAAGATGTTGTAAATATTCTCAATATTTCTGGGGATTTAGTGCTGTTGTGGGCAAAGTCAAGAGACTGCCTTCTAAGGTAAAGGGAAAATTCTTGTATTTGGTTCCACCTACAACATAAAAAAAGGCATAATATCTAGTAGGCCTTTTGGTTTGGGAGGCAACATATTCCTCATTTGGGTGTTTTACTCCACCCCATTTACCAAATAACCCAAAAGTTGCTCATTTTGAGTAGAGCCTAGAACAAGAAAAGAAGCAGGTACAGGCTACTGTGTAACTTGCTCTACCACTTGGGCCATATTCCAATGGTGCCTTGAAGGATGCTGTTTGGAGCTTCTGGAAGGCTCAATTCAGGCCCTTGGGAGCAAAGTCCTGCCATCTTCTGTAAATAACACTCCCTTTTTGAGAAACAGCTCTTAGACTACTACTAGGCCTTATTACAGACAGGATGTTTAATCATGAGCCATTGTGTTACCATGTGATCTGAGCTGCCGATCATGAACTGGGTGTTGTCTGACACATAAGAGCATGTGGATAGGCCCTAAATGTACAAGTAAGTTACCTGAAGAAATGACCCAAATGCTAATGGTTCCCACACCTGGTGCACTGCCTTCTCTCTCTCAGCCTGCACCTATGGCCCAGTGAGAGTTCCCTACAATCAGTTGACAGAGGAAGAAAAGACTCAAGACTGGTTTTCAGATGTTTCTGCACAGAAGGTAGGAACCATCCCAAAATGGGCAGCTACAGCACTACAGAACCTTTCTGGGACATTCTTAAAGGTCAGTGGTAAAGAATACAGTCTTGAAGGACACTGCCATTGGGAAGAACTTCAAGCAGTGTACCTGCCTTTTCATTTTGCTTGGAAGGAGAAGTGGCCAAATGTGTGATTCACAGGCTATGGCAAATGTTTTGACTGGATAGTGAGGGACTTGGAAGGTACATATTGGAAAATTGGTGATAAACTAATCTGGGAAGAGGTAATGTTGATAGACCTCTCTGAATGGGGGGAAAAAGAGAGAAGATATTTGCATCACATGTAAATGGGCACCAAAAGGTGACCTCAGCAAAGGAGGATTTTAAAAATCAAGGATTATCCATTCTGTGTATACCAGTCAGCCTCTTTCCCCAGCTACCTGTATCATTGTTCAATGGGCTTATAAACAAGGTGGTCATAGTGACAGAGATGAAGGTTATGAATGGGCTCAGCATCATAGACTTCCACTCACCAAAGCCATACTTTCTAACAACACTGCTGAGTACCCAATCTACCAGCAGCAAAGACCAACAAGGTGTTATAAAACCATTCACTGAGGTGATCAGCCAGCAACCTGATAGCAGGTTGATTACATTGGACAGCTTCTATTATGGAAGGGGCAGCTTTTTGTCCTTACTGGAATAGACAGTGAGGACATGGATTAGACTCTAAATATGGATTAGCCTTCTCTGAACACAATGATTCTGCCAAAATACCATCTGTGGACTTACAGAATGCTTTATCCATCATCATAGCATTCCACAAAATATTGCTTTTTCACAGCAAAAGAAGTTTGGCAATAACTCATGATCATCGAACTCACTGGTCTTAACATATTCCCCACCATGCTGAAGCAACTGGACTAATGAAACAGTGGAATGGCCTTTTGGCAATTCAGTTAGTGTCAGCTAGATGGCAATGCCTGGTAAGGCCAAGGCAAGATTCTCCAGTAGAGTGTATATGTTGTGATTCAGCATCCAATATATGGTGCTCTTTTTCCCATAGCCAGAATTAATGAGTACAGGAATCAAAGGGTGGAAATTAGAGTGGCGCCACTCACTATTACCCCTAGTGACCCACTAACAAAATGTTTGTTTTCTATTCCCGTGATCTGATGCTCTGCTGGCCCAGAGGTCTTAGTTCCAAAGCAAGTAATGCTTCCACCTAAACACAAAATGGTGATTCCGTTGAACTGAAAGTTAAGACAATGGCCCAGCCACTTTGGGCTCCTTATGACTCTGAATCCACAGACAAAGAAGGAAGTCATTTTCTTACTGGGTGACAGATCTTAACTACCAAGGAGAATTTGCACACTGTTCCACAATGGAGGTAGGGAAGAGTATGTTTGTGACACAGGAAATCCTTTTGTGTGTCTCTTTGTATTATCATGCTTTGTGATTAACAACAATGGAAGACTGCAACAACCCCATCCAGGCAGTACTACTAATAGCCTAGAAGGAAAGTTTGGGCCATTCCACCAGGTAAAGTACCATGACCAGTTAAGGTGCTTGCTAAAGGCACAGGGAATGCAGAATGGGTAATTGAAGAAGGTAAAATACCAGCTATCATTGTGTGACCAGTTACAGAAATAAAGACCATAATTGTCATGAGTATTTCCTCATTATTATGTTATAAATATTTCTGTATAACAAATATCTTTGTTTTCTTCTCTCTTCTATCGTATATAACAAAGAGTTAATATGCAAATTGACCCTTATGCTGTAACACCATCACAAGATGACTGTACACACAGTGGAGGCTGGGTTCCTGTAACGAGCCGTAACGAGTGATCAGCAGGGACCTGAGGCTGTGTGGTGCTGGGCTGGGGTAGGGGACCTGAGGCTGTGCCCCCCACCTGCCTGGCAGGGCTTGACAGGGGACCTCAGGCCACACCTCCTGCCTGATGGAGCTTGATGGGGGACCTCAGGTTGTGGCCCCCACCCGGCAACAGGGGACCTTGACAGGGGACCTGAGGCTGCACCCCCCACCTGGCAGGCTGGGTCTGGGTTTTGTGTGATTTCGAGGTCTGCGTGGGTGGGTGGGGACTTGACTCTGGGTCCTGCGGCGTGCTCCAGACTCTGACAGGAGGAAGATTTTCATATATATTTTACTAATTTTCTTTCATCTCTGACACTTCTATTATAGAGAAAGGGAAAATAGCAATATTAAAATATTTCCTCTAATTAATTCCCTTTTAATGTGCATGAATTTTGTGTACCAGGCCACTAGTCCTATCTAATACAAGAGTAATATGCAAATTGACTGTATCTTCGCCACGCCCACCAGCCAATCAGGAGCGAGGATGCAAATTAACCCAACCAAGATGGCTGTGGCGACAGAGAGAGCAGGAGGCTTGAGTTGCCCCCAGCGATGGAGGAAGCCAAGCTTTCTGCCTGCCCTGGCCTGCCTTGGCCTCCGCTCAAGGCTACAAAGTTTCAATTATAGAAGATAAATAAATCTCAGATCCCAGGGCCTTCACTTGGGTCGCTGGGGTGTGTGGCCGGCCTGCAAACAACCACAGGCACCTCACCCAGGTGGCCCCAGGCCCCAAGGGAACCCCACCCTGATCTGGGACACCCTTCAGGGCAAACCAGCCGGCCTTCACCCGTGCACCAGGCCTCTATCCTATCTAATCCTGTCTAATAAAAGAATAATATGCAAATTGACTGTCACTCCAACACATGATGGCTGCCCCCATATGGTCAAAGATGACTGTCCCCATGTGGACACAAGATGGCCACCACAAGATGGCCAGCAGGGGAGGGAAGTTGGGAGGGACCAGGCCGGCAGAGAAGGGAAGTTGGGGGCGACTGGGCCTGAAGGGAAGGGCAGTTGGGGGTGACCCAGGCCTGCAGGGGAGAGCAGTTGGCGGGGGAACAGGCCTGAAGGGGAGGGCAGTTAGGGGTGACCAGGCCTGCAGGGGAGAGAAGTTGGGGGTGACCAGGCCTTCAGGGGAGGGCAGTTAGGGGCAAACAGGCTGGCAGGGGAGCAGTTAGGCATCAATCAGGCTGACAGGGGAGTGGTTAGGGGGTGATCAGGCTGGCAGGCAGAAGCTGTTAGGGGCAATCAGGAAGGCAGGCAGGCGAGCAGTTGGGAGCCAGCAGTCCTGGATTATGAGAGGGCCTAAATGGGCAGTCGGACATTCCTTGAGGGGTCCCAGATTGGACAAATTTCGTGCACCGGGCCTCTAATTCTCTTACAAAATACTAGAGGCCCATTGCACAAAATTCATGCAAGAGTAGGCCTTCGCAGCTTTGGCAGCTGCCTGGATCCCTCCCTTGCAGCCACAGCGGCTTCCTGCATCTTGTGGCTGCAGCCCTGGCTTCATCTGGAAGGACATCTGGAAGGATGATCAGTCCAATTAGCATATTATGCTTTTATTATTATATATGTTGACTTTTACATCATCATATTAAGGTATTAGATATCAAGGAGAAGAGTAAATATCACTCAAAACTTTACCTCCCATACTAGCGAAAAAGTAGTGTGTTTTGGCTGTATGAAGAATGTTAGATGGAACTCTGACCTGGTATTGTCTTTACTTGGAGATTAAGTACAGTTTAAGGAACTACTTATGGGTGCCAAGTTGATAAGTGATGGTTAACTTTATGTTTCAATTTGCATGGGCCATGAGGTGACCCATCGTTTAGCCCAATATTATTCTGGGTATGTCTGTAATGGTGTTTCTGGATGAATTAAGATTTGAATCAGTAGATTGAGTAAAACAGATGGTCTTCCCTAACATGGGTGGGTCTCATCCAATCAACTGAAGAACTGAATCGAACAAAAAGGCTGTGTAAGAAGGAACTCCTCCTCCTTAGCTACTTGAAATGAGGCATTGGTTATTTATGCCTTTGGACTTGGACTTTAACGTTGGCTCTTCTTGGGTTCTGAGCCTTTTGGCTCTCAGTCTGGACTAACACCATCAGCACTCATGGAACTTAGATGCTATATCATTGGCTCTCCTAAATCTCAAGCTTGCTGACTGCAAATGTTAGGACTTAGCCTCCATAAGCACATAAACTAATTCCTTATAATAAATCAAACTTTCTCCTTCCCTATCTGTTTATCTATCTAGTCTATAACACACACATCCTATTGGTTTTATTTCTTTAGAGAACACTAATACAGAAGGTATTAATATAAGCATGGACTTAGGAAACTCAGGGATTGAAACATATTGTTGAATATTAGTATATATATATATATTGCTCAATAAAATGGTATTTAAGGTGTACATGGGCACTTTTAGGAAATTATACTAAAAGAAAATGAAACAAACACCACAGAAACAACCTCTGGAAATTCACTCTATACCTACCCATAGTGCTTAAAATAGGTATTATCTGCAAAATAAATAAATAAATAAATAAATAAATAAATAAATGAGTTTATAATTTCTCAACATTCACAATCTTTAGTAATTTTCTAATCTTTTGGTGATATATTTATGACAATATAAAGTTAAACTGAATAAGACTGCAAGACTTACTGAATACTCTAAACTTTAATCTTTTCTCTATAAATTGTAAGGTTACATCATGGATGCTGAGTCACTCAGATCCATTGCAACAACATGACATTTTATACTTTAAAAATAAACTCTACTTTTCCTCAATATGAAACTGCACTTTTTACACAAGAATATTGGTAACTCTAAAAGTTGCTACACTAAGTATTAAGCACATAGTTAATGATTTCTTTGTAATTTTTCTTTAGGTAAGTTCTTCCTTTACCTTTAACTCCCCCCCTCCAAAAAAAAAAGTATATTTCAAATGTGTGTATGAGAATAGGACTATGTTTTAAAACACTGGAATACCAATACGTAAATGGTCCAACTTAGTTCCTTCCTCAAGTAGAAAAGTATTGAACTGACATTTAAAACAAGTAAGAGTAAAATAAGAAATAAGCAATGTTCTTTTGTTTTGTTTTGTTTTGTTAATCCTCACCCAAGGATATTTTTTCCATTGATTTTTTAAGAGAGAGTGGGAGGGACACATATATATGTGTATTTACGACACAAAACTTGCTTGTGTCATAGTGCATAGCTATAGTTTTAGTTATGACATACATTTGCTAATAAATGACTTTTATTAATATTTCATTTCATTATACCTCTGGCACTGTTCCAAAACCTTTGATCACACATTAATCAAGGTTGTTTTAAATTTGGATAAATAGCTCTGTTAATTAAAGTAAATAATTACCAACAATACAGAACATGTTCACATTCACTGGCTTAATTAACAATGATTTTACTCAATTACATTTTGGAGGAAATTTTGTTAAGTACAGCTGACCCCTGAATGGGGGATGAGTTAGGGGTGCCAACTCCCTGGGCCAAATCCAAATGTAAGTTTTGATGCCACAAAAATCTTACTTATAGTCTGTCTCCCTGCATCTACAGGTTCCCAGCCAAGCACTGAAAATATTTTTTAAAGTATTTTTAAAAAGTGGATCTGGGCAGTTCAAACCTGTGTATATTCATTTATAGTTAAAATGTTAATAATTAGTCTTCCACATGGAATCTGCTTCAACTGTGGCCATTTCCCCCTCAAGTCCCCTTTCTTCCAGCATTATGATTAGAATTTTTATCAAACTTATGTCCAATTAAATGAAATTTAGTTACTTCAGTCTTAACATTAATATTTCTCTTGACTTTGATCAGAAATATTTAAATTTCCCAAGCTCATTCTCCTATTTCTAGTCACAGAGTTAATAACATAACTTCACATTTATACTACAGTATGTGGTAGGCAGAACAATGGCATCTCAAAGATATTGATGACCCAATCCTTGGAATTTGTGAATATGTTACCTTATATAATACGAGGGGCCCAGTTCATGAATTTGTGCACCTTGAAAGGAACTGTGGGCCACGAGGTTGTGGTAGGCACAGGGGCGGGTCTCAGCCCATCCTCCACACCCTGCCTGGGTCCTCCTGCCATGGCCCCTGTCTGCAGGCAGCCCTGCTCCTGCTGCCACTGTTCCCACACGCGGACAGCGCAGAGCGATTGGGGCCGATGCCAGCAGTGGGTGTGAATGGGGCCCACCCTGTCAGTGGGTGTGAGCGGTAGCTGCTGCTCTGATCACTCCTCAGGAGCAGGGGGAGGTGAAGAAGCCTTCAAGAGTGATCAGGGCTGGCAGCCGCCGCTTGCACCCACTGATGGGGCCTAGTGATTGGGACTGGAGCCGGGCACTGGCAGTGGGTGCGAGCAGTGACTCCGGCGCCAGCTGCAGGTGTGAGTGGGGCCAGCGCTGGCAGTAGGTGCGAGTGCCAGGTGGGAGCGCAGCACACGGGAGCAAGGAATTTTCAGTAACCACCAGATGCTCGCCCTGATGACAGTGGCCAGTGCCCCGCCTTCGTCTGGCACCACTGCTCACCTGCTCCACCATCCCGCCGCGGCCAACGCCCACCATGTTCTGCACATGCCCCTTGGTGGTCAGCGCACATCATAGCGACCAGTTGTTAGGTTGTTCCGGTTGTTCCACGGTTCGGTCTATTTGCATATTAGCCTTTTATTATATAGGATAAGGAACTTAGCAAATATAATTAAGATTATGGACCTTAAGATAAGGAAAATATACTGGATCATCCATCCATCTGGATGGGCCTGATATAATCACACAAGCCCTTAAAAGTAGGAAACTTTCTCTAATTGGAAGCAGAAGAAAGACTGGAGTAGAAGAGGTAGAAGAGAGAGGTGGCAGAAGGGGCAGTCAGAGATCATCCAGAAATGAGCAAGATAAGACATGCAACTGCTGGCTGTGAGACACAGGGACCAACATGCAAAGACCTGAGAGTCCCCTAGGAATTAAATGTGGTCACTGACACTTACCTGGCCAGTCAATGGGATCTCAGTCCTGCAACCATAAGGAACTGCATCCTGCCAACAACATATATGAGTTTGAAAGCTCAGAACTTCCCAATAAGACTCAAGCCACACAATACCTTGGTTACAGCCCTATGAAACCCAGAACTGAGAAACCAATCAAATCAATCTGCATGACTGACATAAAAAGACTATGAGATAAAATTTTCTGTTGTTTGAAGTTTCTAAACTTATGATACTTTGTTAGGGAAGCAAAAGTATTTTTAAATTTAGCAATTTTCTTATTTGTTATATAGTTTATTTATAATTATCCAATTATTTGGGAAGGGCACTATTATGTGCTCTTTTCAATGAGTAAAATGAGTCTTAGAGAAATGAAATTACTTCTAGAAGATTCTGCACAGTATACTGCAGAGAGAAAATTCCCACCCAGGTCTTTTAGGTTTTAGTTTAAATTCTTCAACTATAAAAAAAAAAAAAAAAAAACACATAAAAAAATGAAAAAAGGAGAACCTGACAGCAATTTAATCCAGAACAGCATTAGAAGCTGGAATTTTCTTTCTCGATACTATCTTTCTTTCTTTTTTAAAAAATATGTTTTTATTGATTTCAGAGAAAGAAGAGGGAGAGATAGAAACATCCATGATGAGAGAGAATTGGTCAGCTGTCTTTTGCATGCCCCGCACTGGGGATTGAGCCTGCAATCCAGGCATGTGCCTGACCAAGAATAGAACCTTGACCTCCTGGTTCATGGAGCAATGCTCACCCACTGAGACACACTGGCCAGGCAATACTTCCTTTCTTGAGATTTTAAATAAATCTTTACTTAATTATTACTTATTTTGTATCTAAAATTAGAAAAAAAGTTAATCTTCTATTTTGTCTTTTAGCTATTTAAAAAATTAACCATTATGTTGAAATCTCCAAGTGCTGAAATTAAATTCTCTAGAAAAGATGTAGAACAGTACAACACTGTATACTTCCTATTTTAATTGTATCTTGTATAGTACTAGATTGGTTTCCTTGTATAGCCATCTAATTTATATATTCATATGTGGTCTAGTAATGTGAATAAATAATGCATATTTTAGTTCAATTGCTGAACTAATTCAGATGTCTTTGACATCTTTCATCGCATGTAATGTCAACATTATGTCTCTTGAATTGTCAGGCTAGAGGGCACCCAATAGACATTGTTCTTAAAGGTGTAGCCAGCCTTTTCAAAAAAATAGAGTTAAATTTTCATAAAATTTGATCAAACAGGTGCATAATAGTAGTCAATGTATTACTCTAAATGTTATAGCTTTTTTAACAAGAAATAAGAAAATTTAAAAGTACAAATACATATAGAAGAAAGTAAAAATTAAAACCTAATTTTTATTGCTTAGAGAAAAGAGATAAACATATTTTTTCCAGAGTGATAATAATTTTGAATACTTGAATAGAAAGTCTAAAAGCTTAAATAATTTTTCCATGTGTTGGAACATTATGTTTTAATTGCACCTTGATCAATTTAACAATATAATGAATATCCTACATTGAAAAATAATCCCCATTCAAATGTATATTATTCTTCTAAAAACAAACACAGGTTCTGTAAAAAAAAAAATACAGCCATTACACTTTTAGTGTTTCTACAGTAAAATAATCCAATTATATTTCAGTCTTTTTATGTGTTTCATAACTAAAGTAAATAGGTCTAAATCTTAGTTTAATATAATTTTCATTCTGTGTTTAGATTAATTTTATAAATCCAATTAGAAGAAAAAAAATAGTGGTATAACTTTCTGAGAGACTATACTAAAATTCACTAGGTTAAGTTTGCAAACATTTTTAGGGACCATCAGTGACCTTGTTGGAATTTCTGGTGCAGCCAGGAGAAAGTTAATTTTGGTCATGAGCAGCATAGCTTCTAGGTCCAGAGTTGAGTCTATATAATATGATACAATTTACAAGGCACAAATACTCAAAATGTAGATATAAATAAATATCATGAGAATTTTAATAGATATCAATTTTCCCCAGAAATTTTAAGAAAAAATAAAACCAAAATCACTCTTTAGACAACTTTGGCCCCCATCCCTTTGAACTATATTACTGAGATTTGTATTCAACAAAGATTCATCAAATACCAATTATGCTTAAAAGTTGGGCGCTGTCTAGGTAACATTTAAAAATGTGCATTTTACAATCTTTTTGAAAGTGATTCATGTTGTATTCAGAAAGCTTTTTAAAGGAACCACTTTGCTTCAATATTAATAATAACCATTTTGAAAATAGAAGGATGAATTATGACAAGGATTGACTTTTTTATACTGAATGAAATGTAAGGGGTGGATTATTTTATTTTTGTGGTTAAACTATTCATGCAATCATAATTTTATTGTCCAAAATCATATTTATTTTTAAAACACTGTTTTTATTGTTTCAGAGAGAGGAAGGGAGAGGGAGAGAAGATAGAAACATCAATAATGAGAATCATTGATAAGCTGCACACCCCCTAGTGGGGATCCAGCCCACAGCCTGGGTATGTGCCCTGCCTGGTGATTGAACCGTGACCTCCTAGTTCAGGGGAACTCAAACTTTTTAAACAGGGGGCCAGTTCACTGTCCCTCAGACCGTTGGAGGGCCGGACTATAGTTTAAAAAAAAAAACTATGAACAAATTCCTATGCACACTGCTAAGTCGGCTGCTAAGCAGGACAGGCAGCGGCAGCATGCCATAAAAACATCTGGCGGGCCGGGTAAATGTCCTCGGCGGGCCGCATGTGGCCAGCGGGCCATAGTTTGAGGACCCCTGTTAGTTCATAGGTCAGCGCTCAACCACTGAGTCATATTGGCCAGGCCAAAATTTTACTTCTGATAAGTTATTTAATACCTGTCAAGCACTATGAAGAAATACTATAATATATTAAAGCTACATGTTGATTCTGATCTTATCAGAAAATACATGCATCGACTCTTTATTATAAAAGATGTATATAATGGATATTTAAAATAACTATGGAATTGGCAGGGTTATAGTTATATACTATGTTAATTAAAGTTAATCCTTCTCTTTGTATTCTAGAGTTCATTGATTTAAAATTTTATTTTTTGTCACCTTTTAACAGAGGTGATTGATATCTGTGCCTATTTAGACTCTCAGATTAGGTGATAATGTACTCTTTTCACTGGTGAGTATATAAACATCTTGATAGCACCATATAATACAAGGCAGGTGAAGCATTAATAGAATATAATTCATAGAAAATATTGAAGAAGATGCTGTCCAAGCATGGTTTTATATATCAATCCCAGTATGCCCTCCCTTTGTCTCACTTGAGGAGAAAAAGACATTGAGTCAGCTTGCCTTCTTATTGCCTTATAATTGTAGAGGGACAGAAATAGGCAATGAAGTAATCATACAGGTTGAAAAGAACTAATCATTAAAACCATTTTGATTGTTAGCTTTAAGAAACCATTACTTGTGCAGCAAACTGAACTAAAGGAGAACAGATATTGGGTAAATATTGAATCACTGGTCAAGGTAATATGAAAAGTCTACTTTTATATATTTTTCAACATATATTGTCTTTCCTTAGTCAAGAATAGAGATAACAACATCCTAATTTTGTTCCTCTATTCATTCTTACTGTTAGTTCTATAGCATTTTAGACTTTTAATTCAAGTATTCAAAATTACTTATTAAAATATTTTATATATATTATTCTTCAAGAATGAGTGAATGAATTAGATCATGAATTTTGGAGTTGATTTTACTTTAGTCAGCTATTTTATATAATTCACTTTTATTATCTATATATATAAAAGGCTAATATACAAATTGTCCCCACAGGAGTTTGACCAGGAGACCAGGAGTTCGATCACTTGCTATGATGTGCGCTGACCACCAGGGGGTGGCATGGAACAAAGGAAGCCCCAGCTGGCAGCTAGGGAAGGGAGGCCCCAGCCAGCAGCCAGAAGGCCCCGATCGGCCCTAATGGCTGGCCAGCCCTAGAGACCCTACCCGTCCATGAATTTCATGCACCGGGCCTCTAGTAAAATGATAAAGAGATTGAAAGAGCTGTTGAGAGCTGTTGCAATATTAAATTTTATCTCTACCTGCTAATACAAACTCCATTATTATTTCCCTTCCCTGATTTTAAAAACCTTGGGAGAAACAACCCTAAACACCGTTAGTATAACTATTTTCTGCTTTTCTTATCAAGGATTACACTTAGTAAAACACAGCCTTTATACAGGAGCATAATCCTCAGGTAAAGTCTGATTTTTGATATCTTGCTTTTCAATCATTATGGTCATTAATATTCAATATTACTTATGTCCCTAGGCAAGTTACTTAATATCTTATAGACTTTAATTTCTCTTGCCACATTACCGGTTGAAATAATAATGTCATCTATTTATTGAAGCCTAACACATAGTACTGGTAAGCATTCAATACATTTTATTATTATTAAAAAAACAAATGATTATATAATATTGTTATATGATTATTATATTTTATGAAAACTTAGTGTTGATTAACAATATATATTAATTATAGAATATTAATATAAGTTATAGTAATTTTAGTAATAATGCCAGAGTTGTTTATTATATTGGTTAAAAATAAAAATTATTTCATTTTTAACATAAATTTTTTTTTATATATATATATATATTTTATTGATTTTTTTTTTTACAGAGAGGAAGGGAGAGGGAGAGAGAGTTAGAAACATCGATGAGAGAGGAACATCGATCAGCTGCCTCCTGCACAACCCCTACTGGGGATGTGCCCGCAACCAAGGTACATGCCCTTGACCGGAATCGAACCTGGGACCTTCCAGTCCGCAGACCGACGCTCTACCCACTGAGCCAAACTGGTTTCGGCTAACATAAAATTTTTCATGCAATGATTTTCTGTATTTGTTTCAGGTTATTTATTACTTACCAGGAGGTCTGAAACTTCTCAGTAAAGCACAAAACCTAATTACAATCTTTATCTATTTCTTAAAATTGAGGCCAATAAGGAAAGCCCAGACAGTGCTAAACTCAGATCTGAAGGAAAAAAGCCAATCTATCAAATGCATTTGACTGGCAAATGATGGTAGTTAAAGAAAATTTTTGAATTTGCTTATGAGGCTTTGGGTATTTCTTATATCTATATTCACTCTCTTATTCATTCCAATTTTATTGAGCACTTACTAAGGATAAAGCACTGAAATACATAAAAGATATACAGGATATTTTATATGTCCTCAAGCAGCCATCATCTGGCACACGATAAAGGAATGGATTTAATGACTACAGTATAAGTGAATGTTATATGAAAAGAGACAAATGAAAAAAATCACTTTGAAGTGGATTTTACAATTAAAGATTATAAAGAAATTATAATGTAAAAAGGGTTACAGAGCATAGCCTGGCTGATAATAGGTGGGATCCAGAAGGACAGTCTTTTAGGTATACAAATGATCAAAGGCTTTGGGTTTGCTAATCATAGGACCTATTTTGGGACTTAATCCAGGTTGGTGGAGCATAGATTCTTTGAAGATTATAGTGTAAAATAAGAAAGGGAAGGTACATCAGACATATACTGAAGAGTTCCAGCTTAAAGCATTGCGTAGGTCCTTAGGCTTATGGGGGCCAGTTGCATGACTAGCTTGCCCATCTTTCATCTCCAGTGCCTAAAAAGTAGGTAGTGAATGCATTAAAATTTTGATAGATGAATGAATTAGTGAATTAAAGCTTACACTTACTCAGTAAGAAAAGGGTAGGCAGAAGGTAGATTTTAGAGAGAATGATCATATGGTGGTATATTATGATGAATTAAAGAGGTCGGAAATTAGAGGAGACTAAAAGGAAACACTTTTATGACAGAAGAGGAAGTGTCAAAAACTGAAGGGGCTGAGTTTTATTCTACTTGCAAGCTTACGTATTAGTCTAACACAATTTCATGGCTACTGGCAGAAGACAGACTCCTGGATCAGAGAAAAAAATACTTTATTAATTACAGCTAAGAGGTATGCAGATATCAGTATTTGCGTTGGTTCTCTAAGCCCCAATTCCCACAAAGGTAAGTGACATATGCATATTCAGTCGGCTGCATCACAAAAGAGGAAACGGAATCTTTTATATAAGGCAGTAAGGGTACCAAAACTTTGCCCCAGAGTGAAACAGTAACTTTATTTTACTGGGCAGTAAACCTGCTCTTTGCTAGAGAGAGAGAGAAACTATCTCTTCCATCCAAACTATTAACTGTCCGAACATCCTTAAAAAGATAGTTCAAACTAAAGGCAGTTTACAAGATGTGCAAACACACGAGAAGCCCACAGTGAAGGCCAGAATTAGAAGTTGGTAGTGAAAATTCCATTCAAATCATAACTGTGTTCATGAAAAGTTTCTATTTTTATTTAGTCCACGGATCAAATTTTTAATTAGAGCAGGAGACTATTTCTTATTATATTACATTTTCTTAACACTAGTAGAAAACATAATTACTTTGTTGCTTCATACCAAAGTTCATCATAACCTAAGAGGGAAATGTTGACTTCTTACAAGAATAAATTATGTCAGAATTTAACATATCTGTACTTTTATTTTATTTTTTTAAGATGAGAGTTAAATTCACAGAACTCTTTAAGGAGAGTTTCCATCATTTTGACAAAATCTAATATATATATTCATGCACTGGAATAACTTATATAGTAAGAAAAACAATGAATCAATTATCTGAATATACTAATATACACTGATATACTTTGTTCTGAGCTATAAATATAGTAGTGACTTTTTTCCTTGTGTTTGTTTTATAGGTAATGTTAGATATAGCTGACCTTCTAAAAAAGTAAGGCAGAAGCAACATAGCCATCTATACTAATAAAAGGGTAATATGCAAATTGGTGCCCTCACAGTAACGACCAAACAGCAGTCTGCGTGGGGCAATAAGGCCAGCAGGGGGGTTAGTGAGGGATGACCAAAAGCCTCAACAGCAGGCTGCATGAGGTGAACAGGCCGGTGAGGGGGGAAGTTGGGGGCAACCAGGCCGGCAGGGGGGAGCAGTTAGGGGCAACCAGGCCGACAGAAGGGGTCAGCAGTGAGGGATGACCAGGCCGGCAGGGGGCACAGTTGGGGGTGACCAGGCCAGCGGAAGGGGAAGTTGGGGGCAATCAGGCTGGCAGGGGGGGATGTTAGGGGTGACCAGGCAGGCAGGCAGGTGAGCAATTAGGAGCCAGTGGTCCTGGTTTATGAGAGGGATGTCCGACTGCTGGTTTAGGCCTGATCCCAGGGATCGGCAGTCAGACATTTCCTGAGGGGTCCCAGATTGAAGAGGGAGCAGGCTGGGCTGAGGGGTCCCCCACATGGACGCATTTTGTGCACCAGGCCTCTAGTCTATACTATATAAAAGGATAATATGCTAATTAGACCGGGAGACCTTCCAGACGTCCTTCTGGACAAAGCCATGGTGGTGGGACCAAGGTAGAGGCAGGTAGGGGTGAGCAGACTGGCAGGGGGGCAATTGGGGGCAATCAGGCCAGCAGGGGGGGCAGTTGGGGTGAGCAGGCTGGCACAGGGGGGTATTCGGGGGCGAGCAGGCTGACAGGGGCAGTTGGGGCAATCAGGCTGGCAGGGGGGGCAGTTGGGGGTGAGAAGGCTGGTGGGGGGCAGTTGGGGGTGAGCAGGTCGGCAGGCAGAGTGGTTAGGGGCAATCAGGCAGGCAGGCAGGTGAGTGGTTAGGAGCCAGCAGTCCCAGGTTGTGAGAGGGATGTCCAACTGCTGGTTTAGGCTCAATCCCTGTCCCAATCCCACAGGGATCGGGCCTAAACCAGCAGTCGGACATCCCCCAAGGAGTCCCAGATTGGAGAGGGTGCAGGCCAGGTTAAGGGACACAACCCCCGTGCACGAATTTCATGCACTGGGCCACTGGTATACTTATAAAGTCCTTTGGTAAAGAATTTAACATTACCCAAAATGAAATCTGGTCTTTGCCCTCAGTTCCTAAAGCTCATCTCTAAACCCTCGTAATGTCAGGCTCAACAACGGTATCTTTGCTTGGGGGCCTTGGGTCAACCAGAGAGTTACAGTGCAATTTAGAGTGGGGGCTCTGAGCCACACCAACAACTTGTTAATTTAGGATGAGTCTCCTGATATCAGTTGATGTCTGAGGGATGGAGACAGATCAATCATGTGGGAAATCAATCATGCCTACCTGATGGAGCCCCCATTAAAACTCTGGACATCAAACTTTGGTGAGTATCCTTGGTTGGCAATACTCTGTGTGTATTGTAACACTCTGATACTGTGAGTATAACACTGTCTGGACTAGATGGGAAGAGGACAAGTAGAAGCTCTATGTTTAGAACTCTCCTGGACTCGACTATGCCCCCTTTTGTTTGATTTTAATCTGCATCATTCTGCAGTTATAAACTGTGACTGTGAGTATAGCAGCTTTCAATGAATTCTGTGAATCCTTCTAGCATGTTTTTGAATCTGAGGGTGGTTTTGGAAATCTCTGAACTTGCAACTGATGTTAGAAGTGAGGGTGATCTTGTGTGGACTGTGTTCTCGCCAACTGTGCACAGAAGATCCCAACTCTAAAAGATTATGTTGAAGAGGAGATATTTCATCATTTTTGTGGAACATATATTTTTGCAATTTCAAAATTTTGTTTTGCATGTTTTAATATCTAAAGGACAACATCCCATTTTATTTATATCATATACACATATGAATGTGGTATGTGATTTTGTGAAATTCTAGAATCTCTTTTCCAAATACATTTTTAAACCTTTCTAAAAAAATGGATTACCAACCATTGACATATATGTCATTCTTATGGACCAAACACTTTTAAAATTAGGCATAGCTTACCTAAAAACAGTATGTATTTAAAATGATAAAAAAATTGTCTATTTCATAACCATCACAGGCTAATTCTTCCACATTTCTATTTAAAGTAATTTTACATATTTCTCAAGATTTTAGAAAATTTACACTGTGAAGTTTTTACACAGACAAAATAATTATTTAGTTACCTAATTACAAATATTATTAACTATTGCATAGCCCCAAGGATCCTCCTTATTAGAACTGTAATTCCAGCTGCATTGGAGACGCCTATCTACAAAAAATAAGAAGGTCAAACCCACCACACTGATTTCATCATTTCTTTTTAAGACTACAGTAGAGACAGACAAACTGAGTGATTGTAGACTCTTGCTGGTACAATGGTGTGAAAAGCAAATTTACATGCTATTATCATTAAGAAATACTTATTATATGCTTACTATGTGAAACCTGTACACACAGAGGATTGTCAAGCTTCTTTCCTAGTAATGTGGTTTGGAACCAGCCAATGCAATTTTTAACTTCAGAGTTTCAGCCTAACTTGGGCGAGCCATGTGCATCTAGGTAGCTGGTGTGAGGGAATGTGTTCTCATTACTTCCCCTTAGCGCTGTAACCTGGTGACAGTTCTTCTTTCAGTCATGGCCAGAGGAAGAAAGCCAAAAAAAACCTGTCATCTTCTAAATTCACAGCATGAGGCTATAACATTTCTTTCAGACTTCATTTTTTAAAATTTCTGTCTCCTACTGACAGTCTGACTGTCAAAGTCACCGCAGGAGATAAAAATAAAAAGAATCATCAAAGAAACCCATGCTCAGAATTTCCCTATAGGAGTTTTCAGCAAGAGGAGTAAAAAGAAAAAGAAAAAAAAAATGAAAGTGGCTTCATTGACATTTGCCCTCCAGCAAAACATTAATAAAAGGGAAAAACAAATGTATGCTTTCCCACCCCTCAAATATGTCCCCTGATATCAGAAAATGGAATGTTTCATTATTGTAATAGATGAAAAGACCAATTGCTCAAACATATTTTGCTGTGAGCTATTTAAATTTACATTGATTTCAAGGTCAGAGCTTTATACAAAAATTTTGACAAAAACACATAAAAATGTTTTAAAATTTTGATATAAAACAGGTAACTAACACTGTAGTGTGTCATGAAAGCATTTAAATCACCTTAATTCAAAATAAATCTTATAGCAAGTAGCATATAATAATTTTTTTCATTTTAACATTATAACTTTCCACTGAATTTTTGAATACTTGCATTTTTAAAATTCAAAGTATGCTTTTATTGCAAGTGTTTTCTGAGTGCACATGCTGTTTAGAAGAACTCTGTATATTGTGTTATGTTAATTTGTTATTTGTTAAGTTGTAATTGCATTTTTGAAAATAAACTTTTTTGGGGAATAATTTTAGGTTTACAGAAAAGTTGCGAAGTTAATACAAAGAATTAATTCTCATAGGTCCCTCACCCGGTTTCCTGCATTGTTAGCATATTCTATTACCAGAGTACATTTGTCAAAACTAACACACTGACATTAGCATATTACTATTAACGAATTACAGACTTCATTTGGATTCCACTAGTTTTCTAGGATCCAATCTCAGGAGTCACACTGCATTTGGTTGTCATGTCTCCCTGGTCACTGACAGTTTGACAATCTTTCCTTGATTTTCATGACCTTGACAGCATTAGGGAATACTGGTCAGATATCTTGTACAATGTTCCCAGTCTGGGCTTGCATTATTAATTTTTAATCCCATCAATTTGATGCATGTTTGTATAGTTTTGCCTATGTGCAAATCTTGAATAACTAATCACCCAATTAAATCAATTAATTCATTTCATTTCATTACTAAAAAGGAGAAGCTGTACTTCCAGAAAGACTTGGTAAAATTTTCTCTACTAGTTAAAGAACTTTATAACAAGAAAAGTAATCAGAGTGAGATTCATTCAGTAAATTATAAGCATTTATTAAATGTTTACTTTGTGCCTGGCATTGTGCTTTGTGTGTTTGTGTGTGTGTGTGGGGGGGGGGGGGCATAGAAATAAAATACATGATTTCTTTCCTCAGAGAGGACATAGTAAAGAAAGGGGAAAAGTCAAGTAAACATAAAATTGTCATGGAAAACTTGGTGGACTGAGTGGGAAAGAGTTAATGTTAGAGACACTCCTAGACCATAAATGCCCTTGACTTAAAATAATTGAATGTGTTCAAATATATGTTGTTATCTTTATAAATATTAGAAGTTAGCAAAAGGCGATTCAGGCAAAGAGAGTAAATGCTTTAGTGTGCTGGAGCCTATGATGGAGCATGCTTTAAAAATGAATTTTAGTTTATTGAAATGGAGAGGGAAAGTTGAGAGAGAACTCTTTTCTCTATTGATTTTAAGTAAGAGCACAAAAATAAGATGTGCATTTTTAAATACGTTGAATTATTTTTATTAAAAGAGCAAGTTTAATCACTTTATATATTGCAAATGTTTTTTTCTTTACATTTTCTTTTTAAACTTCTTTACATGTCAGAAAGAATATTCTGTCAACAATGTGGAGAATGAACTGGAGGGTAAATAAATTAGAAGCAGGAAATAAGCAGAAAATTATTAGTATAATCAATACAAAATTATGAACGAGGGATGGAGAAAGTTTTTAAAGGAAGGTAGAATCTTTAGGATATGCATGAAATTGAGTATGGAAAATAAGACATTAAGAGAACAGAAGGTATCACTTTTGAATTTCTACTTAGTTGATATAGTGACTACTGGTGCGAGCTGCCTAAGGTAGGGAATATAAAAAGCAAGGAGTGAGGAGGTAGGGAGATGTGAAAATGTTTCAGCTTTGAACAGACTGGTTTAAGATGTCTGAGTTTGAGGATATACTAGTAATGTAGAGTTTCCCAATAGGCTGCTGATTATTGGAAATGAAGCTAAGGAGAGAAATGGGCTGGGGATACAGTTTGGGATACATTACCATATAGATGGTATTAGAAATAATATAACTAGATGATATCCTCCAGTAGCATATAAAATGAGAAAAAAAAGGCTGTTATTGAAACTCAGAAAACACCCACACTCACATTTAATGAATAGAATGAATAGGCTAGCCAGGAAAAGGATACTAAGAAAGAATGGCAAGCAAGAGTAGAGTAAAACTGAGAAAATTTTATCATAGAAACCACAATGGAACGTCCATATTCAAGAACAGAGATTCAAAAAGCAGAGAATAATCAACACTGACAAAGTTATAGATAGGCCATTTAATATAGGTACTTTATTCTAAAATAATTTTTATAGGACATCTATAATGGTTTAATCTTATAGGATCAATCAAGTAATATACTAAACATTATATTTTAAACTAAATTTTTTGGGACAAACTTGCTAATATATAACGACCAATTTAAAAATTTTTAAAAAGCTTGTGGTAAAAACTGAGTTCTCTCTATGAAGCCCTCACATTTCTGGTATTCTAGTCTGTAATTGAGAGGAGTTAGCTTGACACGCAGGGGTCCATTGGAAAACAAAGGCAGGTGGAACATAGGCAGGGGCAGACACAGAAGTCTGAGCAAGCTTAGTCACAGAAACCAACCATGAAGAAATAATAAAATGCTTTTGGACTCAGAGCATGAGGCATGTAAAACTAGGGAGGGTCTACAACAAGTATGTCAAACTCACGGCCTGTGGGCTGCATGCAGCCCACAACAAATATTTTTTGCAGCCCGGCCAATTTAGATATTTTTTGCGGCCCACTCAACCTAACAGTATGTAAAAGACATTTTAATTAAATTTTCGTAACTTAATTTTTATAATATCTTGTTATACATAATCCTATCTAATAAAAGAGTAATATGCAAATTAACCGTCACTCCACTACACCCATAAGCCATGCCCACAAGCCACGCCCACCATCCAATCAGGAGAGAATATGCAAATAAACCCAACCAAGATGGCTACGGCCACAGAGAGCAGGAGGGAGGCTTGGGTTTCCCCAGCAATGGAGGAAGCCAAACTTTCCGCCTGCCCTTGGCAGCCTAGGCCTCCACTCAAAGCTACAAAGTTTCAATGATAGAAGGTAAACAAATCCAAACAGAAATGGCGGCAGCCACGGAGCTGGAAAGAGCAGGAGGCTAGGGTTGCTGCTGGCGATGGAGGAAGCCAAGCTTTCTGCACACCCTGGCCGCCTCCGCTTAAGGCTACAAAGTTTCAATTATAGAAGATACATAAATTCCAACAGAAATGGCTGCTGCCATGGAGCGAGCAGGAGGCTTGGCTCCCCTCCAGGCTACAAAGTTTCAATTGTAGAAGATAAATAAATTCCATATACCAGGGCCTCTGCTTGGGACACTGGGGGGGGGCATGGCTGGCCTGAAAACCACCACAGGCCCCTTGACCAGGCCACCCCACGTCCCAAGAGAACCCCCACCCTGATCCGGGACACCCTTCAGGGCAAACCAGCTGGCCCCCTCCCGTGCACCAGGCCACTATCCTATCTAATAAAAGAGTAAAATGCAGATTGACCATCATTCCAACACACAAGATGGCTGCCCCCATGTGGACACAAGATGGCCACCACAAGATGGCCACCACAGAGGCAGCAGGAGAGGCTGTGGCATGGGCTGGTCTCTGTCTCACCCCTTCTGCAGAGGCAGTGGGAGAGGCAATGCCAAGACCATGCTCATGCCTCTGCCAGTCCCTGCACTGCCCCTTTCGCAGAGGCAGTGAGAGAGGGGTTTGCGTGGTTCCAGTACCAGTGCTTGCCTTCCACAGAGGCAGGGGGATGGGGCAGCACGGTCCTGGAGCCTCCAAAGAGGCTGGATGGGTGCGACTGCAGTGCCTCAGCCTCCCACAGCCTCTCTCACAGCCAGCCTGACCCTAGATTGCCCCTCCCCCCATCACCACCAGTGGGTGGGGGCAGAACCAGTGCTAAGAAGCAGTGAGCCTGGCTTCTGTTTGAGCCACACTGACCCCCACCCTCCCGCTCAGCCAGAAGCCTGGCTCACGGTTGGTGAGCACAGTGGAGGTGGCGTGAGCCTCTTCCACCCCCACAGCAGGCGGGCGGTAAGGAGCAAGGGGTCCTGGACTGAGAGAGCCCCGGACTGCGAGAGGGATGTCTGTGTTCCAGCTTAAGCCCAATCCCTGGAGGGTCCTGGGCTGCTAGAGGGCATAGGCCGAGCTGAGGACCCCTACCCCAGTGCACAAATTTCTTGCACCGGGCCTCTAGTCTAATATATAAAAGCCCAGTGACCGTTATGGTAGAACAACCAGAATGACTGCTCACTATGACACCAACTAATCACCAGGGGGCAGACACCCAATGCAGGAACTTCCCCTTGGTGATCAGTGTGCTCCCACAGGGGGAGTGCCACTCAGCCAGAAGCCGGGCTCATGGCTTTTGAGAGCCTCTCCCACCTCTGAGGAAGTATAAGGAGCAGCAAGCCAAGTGGTAAGGAGCGAGCAACCAGAAGGCATAAAAGACTAAGAAATGGGAGAATTTAAGGCCCAAAAGAGAACAAATGCAGCAACTGTTTGAATCTGTACAAAAGGCCACAGGGAATACATTTTAAATTGCAGCCTTCCAAATAATTTGAAAAGTGTCAAGTTGCTGTCAACTATCTCCTGATTGAATTTTTAACTGTGATTTATATATTAACTAGAGGCCCGGTGCACGGATTTGTGCACCGGTGGTGTCCCTCAGCCTTGCCTGCACCTTCTCACAATCTGGGACCCCTCTAGGAACGTCAAGCTTCTGGTTTTGGCCCCATTACCATGGCTTTGTCTGGAAGGATGTCTGGAAGGTCTCATGGTCTAATTAGCATATTACCCTTTTATTAATATAGATAGGATATGACATACTGCCATAACTATAACATATGTACCAGTATTACTCTATGAGAATGCATACTTCATCCAATAGGAAGGCATCTAATACATTACATTGTATATGTTGTAAGTAGTAGGAAATACTGTATTCATAGCAATAATATACACCCTGTGACTTCCCTTCCTGATCTGGGAATGGTTCCCCAGTTCTTTGAACGTTCCCTAATGTATATTTTAGGCATTCAATGTAACTTTACTTATTGTTTATTGCACATGATTTGAGGTCTTTAATTTCTAATCACCAAAGATTCAAAGGACCATTTTTTCCATTAAGTTTAACATTAACATTAGTGAATTCGTATATTCATGTGTTTTTATTGTAAACATCTGAATTATTCACATTGTCATAGATCCTGAACTCATAAGCATGGACCATGCACAGGCTGGCAGCAAGCCAGGAAGCCACTCTGCAAGCAAACAGATACTCTGCATAAGGAGAAAAGTCATAGCATAACATTTAATGTCCAACCTGAGTCACCTCAGAATGTTACATATATTGACTTCTTAATTCATATAGTATCGGGAACTCAACTGCTTGGTTGGTGATGGGGTTGACCTGGTTTCAGGAGAATTATTCTTGAAATAATTAAGGAAAGGGGGGCTCAATCTTTTCTTGGTTGCTTGCTCCTCCCCAGCACCTTCATCTTTCTTCTCATCCTCAGCTTCTTGGGCATCTTCTCCTTCACCTTCACCTCATTCTTCCTCCTTTGCATCCTCAAATTCTTCCTTGGCACATTCTTCCTATTCCTCTCCTTTCTCTTCATCAGCCACTTTCTTCTCCTTCTCCTCCTCTTCAGCTTCTCCTTCAGAGGGGGGTTCATCCTTAGTTTCCTCGGCTTTTGCAGCCTCAATGGTCTCCTCCACCTCGATCTGCTCCTTCTGGATGTGGCTGGTGTATTAAGAAGGGAAGGAGCGAGCGGACATCAAGTAGGAGCTAGTCTGTAACCACCGTAGGCAGATCAACCAAAGATCTGGGAACTCTGGGAGTAGCCACTGGCTATGCTTCCCACGCTGGTGAAACTGAGCTGGGTCTCCTCACCTTCGAAGAGTTTCCTGTGAGCTGCAATGTCAATGTCCAAAGCCATCTTCACATTGAGGAGGTCCTGGTATTCTTTTAAATATCCTGCCATTTCACTCTTTGTAGTTCTCAACTCATTTTCTAATTTGTTGATTGTGTCCTGCATAGCACTATCATCAGAGTTCTGCTTATCTTCCAGCTCTTGCAGCTGCTTTCCCAGAGCTTCATTCATGCCCTGGCATGCTTTGGTCTCCAGGGTCTTGGCTTTGAGCAGGCGGCGGCTTTCAGACACCTCCTTGGCTGGGCGCACCCCGTAGGTGTTCTTGGCAGTGTTCTCGGTCAGCATGGTGAAGCGGTTCTTGTACCATTCTTCGGCATTCTGCATGTCCTTGGCAGCCAGCTTCTCGTACTGGGCGCAGATGTCCTTGAGCATGGCAGACAGGTCGGACTTGGAGAACATGTTCATCTCCACGGAGATCTGAGCGTACTGGATTTACGCCTGCAGCTCGGTGATCTCCTCTTCATGCACCTTCTTCAGAAAGGCGATTTAGTTCATCATGCTGTCAATGCGCTCCCTTCCAAGCCCTGGTGCCTGCTAACTGCCCACTGCTCTCTCCTCGCCAGGGATGGGGTGCGGTGGGCCGGGGCACAGGCATCCCATTTTCATTAAAATGTGCAACCCCAGCCCGCTCCACCTGTGTCCACAGGCGGCCCGGGGGCAGACAGTGATCCCAGAGACACTGGCCACCCCCACCACCCAGGTCCCTGAAGGCGGCCTGGACCCCGCAGGAAGATTCAGGTGCAGCTCGCCAGGCCTGCCTGACCAAAATGGCTGCCTGGACCCCGCGGAGGCGTCAGGTGCTGCCTGCTCGGCCTGCCCGGTCTCCGATGGTAGCCTGGACCCTGCGGATGTGCCAGGTGCAGCCCGCCAGGCCTGCCTGACCCCGATGGCTGCCTTGACCCCAGGGTAGGCTTCAGGCGCAGCCCGCCAGGCCTGCCTGACCCCGCTGGCGATGTCAGGCGCTGTGCCCCCCCTGCCCGGTTACCTATCCCGGCTCGACCCAGTAGGCAGTGTCAGGTGCTGCCCGCCTAGCCTGCCCGGTCCCCCATGGTGTACTGGACCCCACAGGTGGCGTTAAGCACTGCCCACCTGGCCTGTTTGGTCCCCGATGGCGGCCTGGACCCCACGGGCAGCGTCAGGCGCAGCCCGCCCCTCCTGCATATGCAAATTCACCCTCCATCTTTGTTTTCTTAATTTGCATATCACTCCTGATTGGCTGTGGGCATAGTGGGGGTACAGTCAATTAGCATTTTTCTCTTTTATTAGTGTAGATAAAATTATGAATTTCTTTTATGTAGTTATTTTTAGGTTTAAAAATTTTATTTTTTAAATATTGAAGAATTTTACATTCCAGAGGTAATTCTTTTAATGTGATATAGAAATTCTTGCCCTGGCTAGGTGGCTCAGTTTGTTGGAGCATTGTCCCTTGCACCGAAGGGTCTTGGGTTAGACTCCTGGTCAGGACACATACCTAGGTTGCTATTCAATCCCCAGTTGGATATTTCTCTTTCACATTGATGTCTCTCACTCTCTCTCTTGCCCCCACTCCCTACTCTCTAAAAAAAAAACTCAATAAACATATCCTCAGACGAGGATAAAAAAATGAAAAGAGAATTTTTAATGCTACTTTATCACATATACTTATGAATTAAATTGAGATTTAGATATTCTTATGTTATTTTCTTTATGGTTGTCCTTTCCAATATGATTTATCTTCTTCTTGAAAAACACCATCACAAATTCTATTAGCAAAAACAAATTGGAGTTAAAAATCAGTATTGTTTCCATATGAAAACATTTTTATTTAACCATGATACGTTAAAGTAGTTTTGCTAAGTGATTAATACTGAATTGATGGTTATTTTCTCTTAGCACTTTCAATATACCATTTTATGCATGTTTAGCTTTTGTCAAAGTCTTGAGAAGTTTCCTATCTGTTAATAGTCATTCTTTCATAGGTGGTATGTCCTATTCCTCTCTGGATACTTTCAAGATCTCTCTTTGGTATGAAATTTCATCTCAGTATGTCTGTGTGTAAGCCTATTATATATTGAGCTTCCTGAATCTGTTGATTTGTATTTTTTATCAATTATGAAAAACATTTTATCCTTTGTGCCTTTAAATATTTTTAATTACTCCACTCTCTACTTCTGGAACATTAAATACTTATATAGTATAACTACCTCTCTATATGTTTTTATATTTTTCATCTGCTTATCTGCCTGTGTTATATCCTGGGATATTTATTCAAATGTATCACCCATTTGACTTTGTACTAATCTTTTTCTGCTATTTAATCCATCAAGATTTTATTTTATTCTTATTTTTAATTTTTAAAAGTTTTTATATTCTCATTTTGCTTTTAAAATTACATTTTTTCTTTTAGCTCTTTAGATATTTTAATATCTAGGTCTCTGTACATTTAGGGTTGTTTGATTTTTTTTTTCTGCTGACTTATAGTTGCTTATTTCCATGAATGTTCAGTACTTTTAGTTTAGGAGCTCACATTTCATTGAATGTGATTTGTGGGAATCCTAACGATGTAATTAGATATGCTTTCCTAGAAAGAAATGCACAAAATATTCTTCAGGGAGTACTACCAAAGTGAGATCACTTCAATCCCCTTTGAGGTTCCTGTTTCAATATAGACATTTCATGTCCAGACCTTGCTAGGAATCCAAGCTTTGCCTACATGATGCATCTTTGACATTAGCTTTGGTCTCAACAAATACCCATTTAAAACTTACCACTCATAGCTTCCTGCTATCGTTTCAGTTTGCGGGTGTGCATGTGTACTCATGCTTTTAAAGGTTTCCTTTATTTTCTAGCAAACCCAGCACTGCAATAAAACTTTTGGGGGGACATTTATCCCAGGATCTAGTTAAATTTTATGCAGAAATTCCCACAGTATGCCTACTTACTCATAGAGCTAAAAGTGTACGTTCTTTTACATTTTCCTACACAAGATAAGTAACATGGACTCTGAGAAAGAAGGTATCTACTAAGAAGGGTCTTAGTGGCTAATTGGGCTCAAATTAAACAAACAAACAAACAAACAAACAAAGCCTAGCATTCATTTTTCTACAGGGGCCTCTCATTCAAATGGCACTTTAGGGAGAAGCCTGCACTAAGCTTCCTGCCTCCTGGCCTGAACTACCTGCCTGCACTGTGTTCCTCCCATTTGAGCCAATCTTTATACAGGAGTTATTGGAATCCTATTTCAATCAATAGGACTGAGGTTTTCCCCATCCAATCAGAACTATGCAGCTATATTCCCATGAGCATCTTCATCAACCAAACATAGTGACTCCATTCTGACCAATCAGAACAGTGCCTTTACACCAATCAAACTGTGAGATTTGAAGTTCTCATTTGCATGAGAACCAACCAATCAGGAACCAGGGTGGGGGGATTTCTGTCTATATAAAAGTCTGATCCTCTTTGGCTCTGAGAGAACACTTTCTCTTTCCACTGAAGACTTAAGATTAGGCAGGGTGCATGTCAGGCAGGGAAATAATCAGATTAAAAAAATAGTTTTGAGCAAGAAAGCATGTCAGTAATTCCTTAAATATTATTATGAATGAAACCATCTATCTTGCCAAATACAGAACTGCTTAATACAGGGGTAGAGTAAGATATTAAGAAATATAATAGATTAAGTAAATCATTTAATAGTTTCCCATCCCCTATAATTTGGGATTTCCTAAAATCAAATAATCGAAATTTGAAGAGATCTTTAAAGATATCATTTGATATGAAGCACAAAATCAATCCTAATTACCTCTCCTGGAAAGTGCTGTATGATGTATACTTCAAAACCTGGAAATATTCCCTGATTCATGGCAAGTGCTCATCAATTATTTGTTTTATGAGCTAGTAAATATATGCATTTATTTCAAAAATGGATAAGGAGTGCTTTATAATGCAAAGGCTCTGATTATTTAGTAATCTCTATACTTAATTAAAAAAATATACATACATATATACACACACACGTGAAAATATATATATATATATATATATATATATCCTACCTAATAAAAGAGTAATATGCAAAATGACCCTAACTCCACTACACCCACCAGCCAAGCCCACCAGCCAATCAGGAGCAAATATGCAAATAAACCCAACCAAGATGGCTACAGCCAGAGAGCGGGAGGGAGGCTTGGGTTTCCCCGGCAACAGAGGAAGCCAAGCTTTCTGCCTGCCCTTGCCAGCCTAAGCCTCCACTCAAGGCTACAAAGTTTCAATTATAGAAGGTAAACAAATCCAAACAGAAATGGTGGCAGCTTCGGAGCTGGAAAGAGCAGGAGGCAAGGGTTTCCCCCAGCAATGGAAGAAGCAAAGATTTCCGCATACCCTGGCCGGCCCAGGCCTCCGCTTAAGGCTACAAAGTTTCAATTATAGAAGGTACACAAACCCCAAAAGAAATGGCTGCCGGCCACAGAGCGAGCAGGAGGCTTGGCTTTGCTCCAGGCTACAAAGTTTCAATTGTAGAAGGTAAATAAATTCCAGATACCAGGGCCTCCTCTTGGGTCGCCAGGGGGCGTGGCTGACCTGCAAACCACCACAGGCCCCTCGTTCAGGCCGCCTCACGCCCCAAGGGAACCCCCACCCTGATCCGGGATACCCTTCAGGGCAAACCAGCTGGCCCCCACCTATGCACCAGGCCTCTATCCTATCTAATAAAAGAGTAATATGCAGATTGACCATCACTCCAACACACAAGATGGCTGCCCCCATGTGGTCAAAGATCCTGCCCCCATGTGGACACAAGATGGCCACCACAAGATGGCCAGCAGGGTAGGGCAGTTGGGAGGGACCAGGCCTGCAAGGGTGGGCAGTTGAGAGGGACCAGGCCTGCAAAGGAGGGCAGTTGGAGGCGATCAACCCTGCAGGGGAGGGCAGTTAGGGGTGACCAGGCCGGCAGAGGAGGGAAGTTGGGGGCAAACAGGCTGGCAGGGGAGCAGTTAGGCATCAATCAGGCTGGCAGCGGAGTGGTTAGGGGGTGATCAGGCTGGCAGGCAGAAGTGGTTAGGGGCAATCAGGAAGGCAAGCAGGCAAGCAGTTGGGAGCCAGCAGTCCTGGATTGTGAGAGGGATGTCCGACTGCCCGTTTAGGCCCGATCCCAGTCAGACATCCCTCGAGGGGTCCCAGATTGGAGAGGGTGCAGGCTGGGCAATGGACAACCCCCGCTCCATGCACAAATTTCGTGCACTGGGCCTCTAGTATGTATATGTGTGTGTGTGTGTGTGTGTGTATTGTTTTCACTATTATCAAACTAATAATGTGAGGCCTCACTTCTTTTACTAGTACAATAGGACTAAGATTTTTCACACATGGGTAATATTACCTTGTTTTAGTGTCATATAACTTACAGGTTTGAACACTTAAAATTTGCCCAATCTTTTTTTTTAAATCTTTAGTGGAATATATACTCATTTATTTTTAACATGGCAAGTCATGTTAGATTATGGTTAAAACCACCAGAGGCTGTTTGCCTCCAGAGGCTGATTTGTTGACACGCAGCCTATATACTGATGTTAAGCAGACAGCTACACACTTTGATACTATGACAGCACAATAAGAGGAGACTATTCATTACTCCACATGTCTTGACTGAAGTGAGAACTTTTCTGATCCATTACCTGTTTGCTGTCAATATCCTAGCAGGTTTCCCAGGTAATACACCAGGCATCTGGTTGGGTCATTTTTAGCTTTCCATTTGCAAATAAGGTTATGTGTACATAATTGTTCTCTCTTGGACGAAGGAAGGGACTAGATTTCTGTGTTAAATATTGTGCAAAAAATACATATAATGAAGATTCACAGATTTTTTTCCAATATTGTATCTTTATTTGTTTATCATTTTACTATGGATCTGGCACCAAAACCTGTACCAAAGGATTACAATTACTTTATATTTAATACTGTTGCAGTTCAACTTAATCACTATTATGACTAAGAAATATTATAAGTAAGTCTGATCTATTTCTATTTTTCATACAGTTCTTTGGGGATATTCACAAGTGTATATTATCTTTCTCTCGTTCATCCATCTATCCATTCCTATATAATCCTATGTATATGTTACTACTTTCATTTATAATTTTAAAACCACACACATGCTACTATTACATTCATATAATAGAGACTTCTTTTTAAAAATATTTTTATGGATTTGAGAGAGAGAGAAAGGGAGAAAGAAACTTTGATGTGAGAGCGAAATATCAATTGGCTGCCTCCTGTAAGCCCTCCACTGGGGATCAAGCCTGCCACCCTGGCATGTGCCCTGACCAGGAATTGAACCAGTAACCCTTGGTGCACAGGACAATGCCCAATCAACTGAGCTGCACCAGCCAGGGCTGGAGACTTCTGTATATTTTACTTTATACATATCTAAAAAGCAAGTACACTTTTGAGAATTAATTTTCATAATAATATGTAAATTTTTAAATATTAGTTCTTTTGCTCCTCTGTTCTGGTAATTTTAATCTGCCATTACAGTATCAGCATTTTCACAGGTGTAAATCAACTGCACTGTTTGTTTTCCCCCATGGAATGATAGAAGAATTAACTACAGAATGATTAAAAACCACTTTGTGCAAATTAAGTGGCATATGAATGGTTACAATAAAGTCATATAACAACCTTCTGCAGAAATATATCCTCTAAAAAATTTTTATCCTATTTCACTTGGAAAAGAAAAAACAGTGTAGCTATAACCAGAACAAATCACAGGGAGAATAAATGGAATACTTTTCACTTTTAATAGTTAGAACTAGGAAATTACACAATAACTAGAATAGACATAGATTTACTATAAGTATTATGTAGTCATATCATAATTTTTATCTATAATTCTAAATGTTCCCCTAATGTCAGATGAATTAATATGCATATTAACATGAGAATAGCTAAATAGCTTGTCAAACTGAAATGATATATAAAAAGAACCTGATAAATATGTCTGAATGAAAATTCTATAAATCACATTGTAAAGTCTGTTTAAGGTAATGGGTATATTAAAATTGCTATAGAAAGATTACAAAAATGACATTCAAGACAGTCAGAAAATTTGAGTCAATTAGAAATCTACACTAATAAAAGAGTAACATGCTAATTGACCATACCTTTGCAATGCCTATCAGCCAATCAGGAGTGAGTATGCAAATTAACCCAACAAAGTGGCGGGTTAATTTGCATACGCAGGCACTGAGCAGCTGGATGTTCCACACTACCCCAGCCACTCAGGGCCTCCGGGCAGCATGCGAAGGCAGAAAGGCGGCTCCGGGCCAGAGTGGAAAGGCAGCTCTGGCCAGAGCAAAGGCGGTGCTGGCAGCCAGGGGAAGGAAAGCCCATTCTTGCATGAATCTTCATGCATTGGGCCTCTAGTCCTATCTAATAAAAGAGTAATATGCAAATTGACCATCACTCCAACATACAAGATAGCTGCCCCTATGTGGTCAAAGATGGCTGCCCCCACGTGGACACAATATGGCCACCACAAGATGGCCAGTAGGGGAGGGCAGTTGGGAGGGACCAGGCCTGCAAGGAAGGGCAGTTGCGGGGGGATCCAGGCCTGCAGGGGAGAACATTTGGGGGTGACCAGGCCTACATGGGAGGGCAGTTAGGGGTGACCAGGCCTGCATGGGAGGGCATTTAGGGGTGACCATGCCTGCAGGGGAGGGCAGTTAGGGGCAAACAGGCTGGCAGGGGAGCAGTTAGGCATCAATCAGGCTGGCAGCGGAGTGGTTAGGGGGTGATCAGGCTGGCAGGCAGGAGCAGTTAGGGGCAATCAGGAAGGCAGGCAGTGAGCAGTTGGGAGCCAGCAGTCCTGGATTGTGAGAGGGATGTCCGACTGCCTGTTTAGGCCCGATCCCAGTAGGATCGGGCCTAAACAGGCAGTCGGACATCCCTCGAGGGGTCCCAGATTGGAGAGGGTGCAGACTGGGCTGAGGGACACACACCCCCGTGCAAAAATTTCATGCACCAGGCCTCTAGTACCTATATAATCAACTAGAGCATGTAGATGTTGACAAAACAAAAAAAAGTTAGGATTTTATAAAAATTATATCTGAATTATGGCCAAACTGAGTTATAATAAAAGAAAATTAGATAATACTATCCATATGTATAAGAACTGTGAATCTGGTTTGACAGATGGTAACTACAGAAAAAACAAAGCAGTAAAGCAAAACCTGAGATACTAAGTGAATGTAGGAAGGATACACAGAATATTGCAGACATACGTATAACCCAAAAGAGAAAATAACAAAGGCTGGTTCAGGAAATGAGTGATAGTTTCCATGTACCATCAGCTACCACCACCACCATCCAAGAAAAAGAGAAATAATCTATATATATAAAAGCCTAAGCAACCTCATAATTGAACAGATGACCAAACAGGTTGCGTGGGGCGACCAGGCCGGCAGGGGGGTCAGTGAGGGGTGACCAAATGACTGAGCAGCAGGCTGCATGGGGCAACCAAGTTGGCAGGGGAGGTCAAGTGAGGGGCAACCAAATGACTGAATAGCAGGCTGTGTAGTGCAGCAAGGCCCACAGGGGGCCCAGTTAGGGGCAACCAGGCTGGTGGAGTGGGGTAGTTGGGGTGACCAGGCGGCGGGGGGGGGGGGGGGCAGTTGGGGGCGATCAGGCAGGCAGGCAGGTGAGCAGTTAGCAGCCAGTGGTCCCAGATTGTGAGAGGGATGTCCAACTGCCGGTTTAGGCCTTATTCCCAGGATTGGGCCTAAACCGGCAGTTGGACATCCCCCGAGGGATTGGAGAGGGTGCAGGCTGGGCTGAGGGGACCCCTCCCCCCGTGCATGAATTTCATGCACCAGGCCTCTAGTTTCATTCATATAATCCACTTTGGCAGATACCAATTGATATTTACTTTGATCACCAACAGACCTTGAAATTCCATTATAGGTTTACTGCACATAATCACCACATACTTTACCACTGTCCCTTCACATACCATACACACTTAGGAAGTGATTCCAAAGGGGACATAAACATCCCAGTAGCAGAAGAAAGGAAAATGTAAAAATATCTAAATTAAAAAATACATTTTTCAGTGTTGAGATTTTAGACTGTTTCTACATCCAATTAGCTAATTTTCAAGTAATATATATAACCCTACAAAAGGAGTGGCATAGAGGCAGATTAATTTATAGAATACTATATCCCTCTTATCAAGATAATTATAAAATGGTAATTTTTCATATTATTATTTTATACTTATCACTAGAGGCCCAGTGCACAAAACTCGTGCATGGGGGGGGTTCCCTCAGCCCAGCCTGAACCCTCTCCAATCGAGGACCCCTTGGGGGGGGGGTCCTACTGATGGCTTAGGGGAGCGGGGAGTGGGCCTAAGCTGCAGTCTGGCCTCCCTTTTCGGGAGGTGACCAGCGGGCCAATCAGGATCGCGCCGACAGCGAGCAACCGGACCGCCCCCAATTGCGCCATGGCCACTGGTGGCCTCCCTCTGTGGTAGGCAACCTCAGCAGGCCTATCTGGGGATGAATCGCCCTGCCGCTGCTGCTGCCTGTGGCCTCCCTCTGCGGGAGGCGACCAGGTGCACGATCAGGGGATGGCACCAGCCCCCATCGCCCCGCTGCTGCTGGTTGCTGCTGCCCCATTGCCGTCCCCGCCCTCTGCCCTCTGGCATGCGCCCTGGCTGGCCTGGTGACACCTGCTCGCCGGCCCCGCCCCCCACTGACTGGTTGTTCCGGCATTTGGTCAATTTGCATATTGTACTTTCATTATATAGGATTGTTTTATTCCTTGTTTTCCAATTAGATCTAAACTTTTGTTGCTTTTTTTCCCTGCGCCTCCTTCCATAGGTCCATCCTCTTTATGCTCTTACTGAAGTGGTTTTTGGTAAACTAATACTGATCATTTAAACATCGACAGAACTGACTTTATAAACTAGTTTCAGTTCGATGGATTTAATTTGGTAATCCTATATTGCTTCAAATACTCTTTGACAAAAGTAAAGGCTCTCAATTTCCACTGTTATTTAGTGCAAAGTACAAAAACAAAACAGATGTAACATTTGTAAGAACTTAGTAGCAGTTATTTAAGTTTAATGGGAAGAATCTGTCATCTTTTGGTGTGGCATATTAACATTCTCCACTTCACCAAACTCTACTCAGACTTCTCTGAACTCTCTTCTCAACTAGGGCCTGACTTTTGGTTTCCTTGGTTATCTCTGCATTGTTCAATTTTAGAAATTGTCCCCCACCCTCAATATCTGATCATCTTTGATATCTGATTGTGCGCCTTGTCCTTCACCATCCTTCAGGTGAAATCTGATCACTTGGCCTGCCATCACAAGAATCTTGGTAGGTTGAAACCCAGGGTCTTTATGATTTTGATTAAATTTAGTTTTAAATCCTAGTTCTAGAAATCATCTCTCTCTCTATAGCCCTCAGAGACCTAGCCTTTCCCCTGGATAATCTGCAACCCCCAAGGCAGCAGGAGATAGTAGCCTGTACATAACTAATGGTCACACTGTGGGGACCTCTGGCAGGCTAAAGATAACATCTGGACCCTGGTTATGCTTCAGTTCCTGGGCCCTAAGGTGGAATGACCCCCTGCAACTTTCCCATGAGACTGGACAGAAGGATGCAGGAAAGGACCATAGAGCTGTCCTCAAGACCTGAAGACATTAAATTACCCTTATCTCACCTCCAACCAATCAGCTCCCAGACGACCCCAAACCCATAACCCACAGTGTCTTAAGATTTTGCCTGGGGAATTAAGGCTTTTGAGCATTAGCTTCCCGTTCTCCTATGTAGTGCCATTCATAATAGCCAAATTCTCAGTGCTTAGTGTTTGGCTCTGCTAGTACGGGGAGACCAACTCTTTCGGTTTTTTGACAAGGTCAGTTCAGCTAGAATCCTTCCCTGATGTTTCCTCTTTGTAATGTTCATCCACTGAACCCCCAACCCTGCTCCTGGGCTATCAGTTCCCACTTTTCTTTGCTGTAGTTGAGCCTGATTTCTCTCCCTACCATAAAACCCCATTGCACTTATCACGATAATCCTCTTGAATAAAGTCTGACTTACCATCTATAATAATGTATAATAATAAAAGCATAATATGCTAATTAGACCAGACGTCACGAAGCTGGGGCTGTGAGGGAAGCCTGGGTCCTGTGTGCCTGCTGGTGGCTGGAGGGAAACCCAAGTCCTGGGTGCCAGAGAGAAGTCGGTGCCAGAAGCTGGGGGAAGAAAGGCCTATTCTTGCACGAATTTCATGCATCAGGCCTCTAATTTTGAATAAGGGGCATAAATATTTTTTTCTTTAACAACATCTAAATTTCCAGGAGAAAGCTGTTTAGTTGTGATGTGGTAATAAATTATGTCTTCCAATGTCTCTCTCTCTCTTTTTTATCCTCACCTGAGGATCTCTAATCAGTTTAGAGAGAGAGAGACATTGATTGGTTGCCTACTATATGCGCCCCAACCAGGGACAGAATCCTCAACCTGGGTATGTGTCCCAAGCAGGAATCAAACCATAACCCCCCAGTGTTTGTTTGGGATAATACTTCAACCAACTGAGCCACATGGGTCAGGGCCTTACGATGTTTCTTTATGTAATTATTTGGAAGTAAGTATGTGTAGTTGTAATGTCATTTGTGCTAAATTCAACAAATAAAGCCATCTTGAATTAATTTTATATTTTTACTAGTGGCCTGGTGCACGAAATTCATGCACTTTGGGGGGGGGGGACTGAGTTTCCCAGCCTGGCCTGTGCCCTGTCACAGTATGGGACCCCACAATCCGCCCCAAAGAGGTAGGCCTCCACGAGCCTCACGTCCCTGGGCCTGGCACTGGGGGTGGGGACGTGAGCCTCATGCAAGTCCACGATGTTGCAAGTCCCCGCCCACCCGTGCCTGCTGCACAAGCAGCCTCCTGCTGATTGGTCATTATGTGTGAGGGCGTCACGGCCATTTGCATATTAGCTCTTTATTATTTAGATTATGATTCAGACTGAAAATAGCTATTCAAAAAAGCAGGAAAATTGCTGTTTTCTTCTGCACTCAGGGAATGCTGGCTGAATCATCAGTCCTGGAATTAACATTCCTGGGCTGTGCTCTAAGCAGCCAGTGCTGTGATGTGGAGTCAGACACAACAGAACTACAATTCCTGGCCATTAGAATCATGTGGGGGTAATAGTCAGGTGACCACTAGGACTAAATCAATAAATCTCAAACCTGGGTCAAGGAAGAAAACTGCAGTGCCTTTTCAAAAGTTTGAGACTAGCAATACTGTGAAAGCTAAAAAAAAAAAAAAAGTCTTTTAAAGTGGTAGGAAATCTCATACCTGCACCAAGAAAGGCTTTTGTCACATAATCACAGCTTTAGGATGCAAGCCTGCTTGCCCTTTGATCTCAAGTAAATTGCATTTTACAATCCATTCACTAGACCAAAGTACAGTGGGATGTGCAACACTGAAACCTTTTCTTAGTCTTCTATAAAGATGAACTACATCAATAGCCTTTAGTTATGTCCTTAGTATGACTGAAATGAATACTCTAAAATAATCCGAAAGCATGTAGATTGCGTTTGAAATTCAGTGAAAGAGAATGTGTGTGTGTGTGTGTGTGTGTGTGTGTGTGTGTGTGTGTGTGTGACTATCTCGTAGGCTATTTTGATTAGCAATCTGTGATTTCATTTAAAACTTAACAAGTTTAAGTATCTAAGTAGTAATACTGTCTGAAAATATTATTTCACTTTAATCAGTTATTTGTTTATCCATGGTTAAAAGCAACCGGCCCCCAGTGGCGTCACTTGTGCTAAACCCATCTCACCAATCCTAGTCTTAATACCTAACCTAATTGCAGTCTGGATCTTCCTCAGGAATATAACCTTTTATTTATTTACTAGAGGCCCGGTGCATAAAATTCATGCACGGGGGGCGGGGGGGGGGTCCCCTCAGCCCAGCCTGCACCCTCTCCAATCCAGGACCCCTCACATTCCTGGACCGCTGGCTCCTAACCGCTCACCTGCCTGCCTGCCTGATAGTCCCTAACTGCCCACCCCCTGACAGCCTGATCACCCCTAACCACCTCTGCCTGCTGGCTTGATCACCCCCCAACTACCCCCCCCCCGCCGGTCTGGTTGCCCCTAACTGCCCCCCCCTGCCAGCCTGGTTGCCCCATGAAGCCTGCTGTTCAGTCGTTTGGTTGCCCCTCACTGGCTCCCCTGCCAGCCTGGTCGCCCCATGCAGCCTGCTGCTCAGTCGTTTGGTTGCCCCTCACTGGCTCCCCTGCCAGCCTGGTCGCCCCATGCAGCCTGCTGCTCAGTTGTTTGGTTGCCCCTCACTGGCTCCCCTGCCAGCCTGGTCGCCCCATGCAGCCTGCTGCTCAGTTGTTTGGTTGCCCCTCACTAACCCCCCTGCCGGCCTGGTCGCCCCATGCAGCCTGCTGCTCAGTCGTTTGGTTGCCCCTCACTAACCCCTCTGCTGGCCTGGTTGCCCCACGCAGCCTGTTCGATTGTCCGTTCAGTTGTTTTGGTTGCGATGGTCACTTAGGCTTTTATATAGATAGATTTTTACACATTCTATACTCCAATGAAGTTCCTTTCCTCTTCTTTTTTAATTTTATTTTTATTGTTGATACTATTACAGATGTCCCCATTCCACCCCCACCTTTCCCACCTCCACCTAGTCCCTGGCCCTCTTCCCTTAGACCAGGCGTCCTCAAACTATGGCCCGCGGGCCACATGCAGGTGTTTTTGCCGTTTTGTTTTTTTACTTCAAAATAAGATATGTGCAGTGTGCATAGGAATTTGTTCATAGTTTTTTTTAAACTATAGTCCAGCCCTCCAATGGTCTGAGGGACAGTGAACTGGCCCCCTGTTTAAAAAGTTTGAGGACCCCTGCCTTAGACCATCACCTCACTGTTGTTTGTGTCTATAGGCTGTGAATATATGTCTTTGGCTAATCTCTTCACAGTCTTTCATCTAGTCCTCCCTACCCCGTCTCCTCTGACAGCTGTCAGTCTGTTCCATGTATCCATGAGGATGTGGAGAAAAGAGAACCCTACACAGATTAGTAAAGCCACTGTGGAAAACAGCATGGAGTTTCCTCAAATTTTAAAATGGAACTGCCTTTTGACCCAGTGATCCCACTTCTGTAAATATATCCTAAGAACTTGGAAACACCAATCAGAAAGGATATATGCATCACTATGTTCATAGTAGCATTATTTATAACTAGAGACCTGGTGCACAAAATTCGTGCACTCAGGGGGGGTCCCTCAGCCCGACTTGCACCCTCTCACAATCCAGCAGCCCTCAGGGGATGTCTGCCACCGCGGCTGGGCTTGCCAGCTTCTGGCAGAGCGGCTGCCCCCTGGTGGTCAGTGTGCGTCATAGCGACTGGTTGTTCCACTGTTCGGTCGATTTCATGTTAGCCTTTTATATATAGGATAGCCAAAATCTGGAACAGCCTAAGGGCTCATCAGTATATGAGTGGATAAACAAACAAACAAACTGTGGTACATTTGCACAATGGAATACTACTTGACCATAAAAAAGAAAGAAATCTTACCTTTTGCAACAGCCCCCCAAAGGAAGGTGACTTTTTTTTTTTTAATATATTCTATTGATTTTTTTACAGAGAGGAAGGGAGAGGGATAGAAAGCTAGAAACATCGATGAGAGAGAAACATCGACCAGCTGCCTCCTGCACACCCCCCACTGGGGATGTGCCCGCAACCAAGGTACACGCCCCTTGACCGGAATCGAACCTGGGACCTTTCAGTCCGCAGGCCGACGCTCTATCCACTGAGCCAAACCGGTTTTGGCAGGAAGGTGACTTTGCCTGAAATAATGCTTTGCTTTGCTTATAACTTCCTTGTCCCACTCTCTTTCTGCTTCTACAAACCTTTCTTTTATCTGCAGCTCTTTGGAGTCACCTTATATTTGCTAAATGGGATGCTGCCCAATTCATGAATCATTGAATAAAGCCAATTTGATCTTCAAATTTACTCAGTTGAATCCTGTTTCTTAACACCACATAAGTATAAGGACTTTGTGGTCATTTTAAAAATTTCTCTTTGGATAAGGAGATAGTAATCTGGTGCCTATTTTAAAATTTAAAATAATTAAGATACCAAAAAAAATCACCTGTTTTAAATTCTTGCAAGCTGGAAGACAACTTATACAGTTCCCTGTCGCCTTCCAATGAATACCTGCCCATATTCTTGCATTAGTGCGAAAAAGTAACTGAAAATATATACAGTGATAACAGATGTAATCTTAAATTTTCTAGAAATATTTCTACTTATTTATATGGTTAGTAGAGCATTTCATTTTCATACTAGTAGAACTGAAAACACACAGAGTTGAATTAGCTTCCTGTATAGGAATCCATATATGTTTTGTGTTTAATGCAGTATGCCAGAAGCAATCAATAGAAGCATGTTTCAATATCTATCCAAACTAAATATTTCTCAGCTAAAGGTTAACACTTGCCCTAAAACACTATTAGATGTTAAGTCCAAGGAGGAAAATAATGGTCTTTTCTGGTGGCATTTCACTAAATAAATACAAAACAAGCAAGACATTGGTTCTTCTAGCTTTAAATCTGATAGCCAAAGGCATGTCCTTTTCCACGTGTCCTTTACCACAGCCTACATTTCTGTAAGCAATACAGCTGGACTTCTTCTAATGAGGCAAAATCCTTCCTTTGGCACTGAGGGGGTCAGGCTGCTCCGAATTAAACTTTGTAAAGCCTTAAAAAGTGGGTCAGTCACTGTATTTTAGTAAAGATGCTTCCAGCAAGTCGAAATATACTAGATCTGGAACTGTTCAGGCCCCTTGGTGACATTTGATACCTAACCTTAACATTTCTGAGGGCAATAACGACAGGCTGAAGCAGGACCTGAAGCAGTTGCTGAGCATTAGTAACTTCTAGGATTAAGTACATAACGTTCGATATAGCTTGCCAAGATCAATAGAATTGTCTCAGTACCACATAATTTTCCATTGTACCTATATACAGAAGCTCAGCTGGAACACAATGAAACAGGGAGAAGGGAAAGTGGGGGCCTCGCCTCAAAATGATGTCCAAAAATGAGTCTTCTAAAGGAAATATTTGACAAGATATTTAGCAACCTTACTCTAGAAGACATTAGAGGAAGCAGTGTGAAAGCTGGACTAGGAAAAATCCAGAAAGGCAATCCAGGTTAGCAGCTTTCTTTCTTTATCTTTTTTTTTTTTTTTAAATCAGGTTGACTTTCTGACTAATCAAATCCAACTTCCCCTTATGCCCATGATGGTGAAAAAATTGGCCACAGCTCTGTATTAAAAAGAAATACAGAGTTCCTAATAAAATATATCTCTTAAAATGCTACCTTTATTCTCTTTAATCCTCCATTTTTAAATTTCCTCCTGGTGATAATCAGATTAACAATGAAATGTGTATGAGAATGTCTAACCATGGTGCCAACAAATTGTCATTCAATGTTATTTGGGATTGAATCTAAATTACAAGAGATTAATGAAGATGCATAGAGACTTAAATGTGTACAAATAAGACATTTCTCCTGAATATGATGAATTACCATCCTCAGTTTCCTTATCTTCCACTTATATTGATTAGAATTATGGCTATTAGTTAATTTTTTGGGATGCTCCCTTTCTAAGGCTATCTTGGTCAAGATGTGCGGGTGGGGATTTGGTGGGGGGGTGCTCAGTAAAGTGAGTAAAAATAAATGTGGAGTTTATTAGAAGGTTATGGAAGCATTTCACAAAAATAAAGCAAGAATTTAGAGATAGGAACCTGTCAGCAATCCAGGGAACTACTTTCTTATTCTCTCTCTCTCTCTCTCTCTCTCTCTCTCTCTCTTGTCTCTTGGGCAGTGTATATGGCTCTCTCAGGGACAGGGAAGCTGTGACTTGCATGTTTGCTAGGTTTCATGGTATAAATGCACCACCATGGCAGATTTCAAATAACCAATTAAAGTCAACATGCCTCCAAAAAGTACCCCCAATTTAGCAATGAAGTGGAATAAACTATCTTCACTACACTATTTTAGGTCACAATAATCTATTGACCCTTTCTCTTTACACACCCCATTTATCCTTCATCCTTCTGATTCTCTTTGAAGATTACCATTATGCACATGCCTGAAAATGGCTGTTCCAGTTCTACATGGGTTAACATTTTAATGACTATGTTCCTAATTTCAACTTTTCAAGGGGGTATCTTACTGGCTTAGCCTAAACCTCATGTGTTGCTAAAGTTAAGGAGATAATTTTTAATTCAATTTTTATTGATTTCAGAGAGAGGAAAGGAGAGGGAGAGATAGAAACATCAATCGATCGGCTACCTCCTGCATAACTCCTACTGGAGATTGAGCCTGCAACCCAGGCATGTGCCCTGACTGGGAATTGAACCATGACCTCCTGGTTCATAAGATGATGCTCAACCACTGAGCAACACTGGCCGGGTGGGAAGGGGAGGTATTGATGGCAATAAACCTGAGCATTACATAGCCAACATCTGAATGCTGCTTACAGCAGATGAACTCCTTTCTTGCAATACTAATATATAAGAAGAAAAAAGATGAGAAGCCAAGGTATTATATACATAAATAATTATCTATGTATTGATGTATATTAAGGCAACACATGTATATTATGGTAGCATATATACATTTTAAAATACATTATTAAATTTTTAAAGAGAAGAATGTTTCCATTGCAACCCAAATATTAGCACAACTAATGATACCAGCTACATATGCTATTTTACATTTTTAAATTACAAAAAATATTGTGAAATTATACCTAAATTATGATTTTAATTTTTCCTTGCATAAATAATAAAATGATAATTACATACATTAGCATTCTTTTATATCAATCTTAAAAGTATCACAGGCTATAGTTATTTCTAAATCAGATAAAAATATTCTGAAAAAATCTACATATATATATATATATATGAACAATGGTTTGTATACAAAGAGACATAAATAAGAGTATTATATGTATTTTTTAAATACTACAACATCAAATAACATCATCATCTCTTTTATTTTTCCTAAAAGCAGAATTTACTTTATCAATATATTCCATATATGTACTTTACACACATGTACTTATATTTTAAATTTTAATAATATAATTTTATTATGGACTTCCTACTTTTACAGACTTCTATATGAAGAATTTCATACAATTTACACTTTTCATAATGGCTTTTAAAGCTATTGGTGACAAAAACATATCTTCTACCTGGATGACATAATATCTTTCAAGGAATCTTTCAGCTTTTTTATTATTGCTAGGTACCTGGTAATGAAATGCTGTATACAAGCTAATAATGAATCACTCAATTTCTCTGATTCCAGGAGAATTTTGTCAGCCTAAGATATTTGTACTGTTTTCTTTCTTCCCACTAAAATACATTTTGTTTTATAAAAGATTAACATTCAGTAGAAAAAATTGGAACACATAAAATCAATAGCTTCCATGCTTACTAAATAAACATGATGTATAACAATACATCATGATGTATAGCAAATCATTCTATAATCCATTAAAACAATCTTATTTGTCTTAATGTGTAAACTCAACTGAAGGCCATAGGCATTTTATTTTATAACAGTGTCAGAAAGATGATATTGCTAAGTATAGAGATACAAGATTCAAGCTGATTTCTCCTGCAAGCACAAAGCTTGGTGACATCAAAGAAGCAATTGGGAATAACTCAAATGAAAGAGGACTAAAGTGAAGTTTGTACTCACTGTTTTGTTTTTTATTAATGAAATATCATGACTTCATGTATATTTTATAATAATTTGTAGTTATAACCTAAGTTTTATATTATCAAATATGCTAATTATTCCACTTGCTATTGAAGGCATATTTGCAAACAGGTTTAGTTCCTGGCCACATGATATGTTTCTCATTGAATAAATAATAAATGAGGAAATAAAAAGCAGTACCTATAAGCATCAAGTGGTTATAAACTCCCTAAAAATGTATAGACAATATTTAATGTATGTGCAGGCATTATTTTAGAGCACTCTGCTTTAGGGAAAGTAAACAAATGGGGCACCGACAGCAAAAATCGTCCTTTATCTCCTATTCTGGTCTATAGCTCTATTCTAGCATAATCCTTTCAGTAAAAATTGAATCTTGCTGCTATCTGGATCCAACTTTTTAAGAAGACAGTTATAAAGTCTTCTGTTGCTAACTGAGCCTCTGCCTTTGAGCAGGGTCTCTATAACACGGTTACAATGGCACCCAGTCTAAAGGACATGTTGGGGGAAGGGAGATAAGTTTGTAGTTGGATTCTGAAGCTGTCTAACATGTCCAAAGGATCCATCTTGAGTCAGGAATGTGCACCAAAGTGCCATGTAGGCTACAGGTGGCCCACTCTTTGAGTTTACCTCTCTTTCCCCAATCTACATATATAAAAGGCCAGCGGCCAGAATGGTGGGCCGACCAGAAAGACCAGAATGACCGGTGGCTATGACGCACACTGTGGCAGCCAACCAGCCTGATCCAGGCCCAATTGGCCCCTCCCCCAAGCTGGCCCCACCCCCAATCGGCCCCCGCCCACGGCACCTCCCCTCCACTGGCCCAATCCCACGGGCCTCTAGTAGACGTATAAAAACAATCCTTCCAGCTATATATAGCATTATCCCTAAAAAGAATTCCTATAAAACAATCTTCATCTCAACATATTATCAGCGGTATTTTAGTGCTACTCCTAGATTAGCACCTTGGATAACTGCTCAGCAGGCCACTACTTAAATTTGTAAATTTTTCTGGAGCAAGGGTACATAACATTCTTTTTTCTTTTAGAGAGAGTGGGAGGGAGGAGAGAAAGAGAGAGAGAGAAACATTGACATGAGAGACACATCTATTGGTTGCCTCCCGAATGTGCCCTGACCAGGGCTGGGGATTGAAGCACAACAGAAGTATATGCCTTTGACCTGGAATAAATCTCACAACCATTCAATCTGTGGGCTGATGCTCTTACCAATGAGCAAAACTGGCCAGGGCAAGGGTACATAACTTTTATCAGATTCACTAAGGTGATAATATTTCAAAATAATTGGAAACTACTTCCTTGTGGTATTGTGAAGTTGGGTGGTATCATAGGCCTCACTCTAAAGTGTTAAAAAGAAACTGGGTATATCTCCCATTTGAAGAAGTTTATTATTATGAATAGAATATGGACTTTGGTTTAAATCATGTGTTTTTTTTTCTCAATAGGTAGGTGATCTTGGCAGGACATAATATTTCTGAATTTGTTTTGTCATTTACAAAATTCCAAAGTAAAAAACAGTTAAGAAGAGGTATTTATCAGCTTCATTGAGATTAATTCTATCTTCCATATGTTAAATATCATTTAGAAACCATTATTTATTTTAATTTATACTATAAAACTATTTGGGGCCAATAAAATATGACATGTTTACATGTATTTTTTAATATAACATGAATTCTGAAAAACTCAATTTGGTTTATAATAGAAACACTAATAATTATATTCACATATTTCACAAGACCATGATCTAGAAAATGACATTCTTCAAAACACATCTGAATTTTCTAGGTCAGTTTAAGCTTAATACATAGGAAATTTTGTAAAAAATATAACATGGCAACAAATAATATTCTTTACTAAACAACCATGGTTTTAACAAGACATGTCACTTTTAAAATCCATTACTCATGTTAGCAGTTGCTAGCAGATTTGAGTCAGTTCATTATCTTTTTTTAAAAAATTTTTTTCATTTTTTTATTAAGGTATTATATGTGTACATATCTTACCATTGCCCCCTCCACCCCACTCCTATACATGCCCTCACCCCCCAGTGTTTTGTGTCCATTGGTTATGCTTATATGCATGCATACAAGTCCTTCGGTTAATCTCTTATCTCCCCCACCTCTCCCTAACCTTCCCGCTGTAATTTGACAGTCTGTTTGATGCTTTACTGTCTCTGTATCTATCTTTTTGTTCATCAGTTTATAATGTTCTTTATTATCCATAAATGAGTGAGATCATGTGGTATTTTTCTTTCATTGACTGGCTTATTTCACTTAGCATAATGTTCTCCAGTTCCATCCAGGTTGCAGCAAATGGTAAGAATTCCTTCTTTTTTATGGCAGCATAGTATTCCATTGTGTAGATGTACCACAGTTTTCTGATCCAGTCATCTGCTGACGGGCACCTAGGCTGTTTCCAAATCTTAGCTATTGTAAATTGTGCTGCTATGAACATAGGGGTGCATATATCCTTTCTGATTGGTGTTTTCAGTTTCTTAGGATATATTCATAGGAGTGGGATTACTGGGTCAAATTGGAGTTCCATTTTTAGTTTTTTGAGGAAACTCCATACTGTTCTCCACAGTGGCTGCACGAGACTGCATTCCCACCAGCAGTGCACAAGGGTTCCTTTTTCTCCGCATCCTCACCAACACTTGTCATTTGTTGATTTGTTGATAATAGCCATTCTGACAGGTGTGAGATGGTACCGCATTGTCATTTTGATTTGCTTCTCTCAGATAATCAGTGACTTTGAGAACGTTTTCATGTGTCTCTTGGCCTTCCTTCTGTCTTCTTTAGAAAAGATTCTATTTAGGTCCATTGCCCATTTTTTTATTGGATCATTTATCTTCCTTTTATTAAATTGTATAAGTTGCCTGTAGATAATGGAGATTAAACATTTATCAGTGATAACATTTGCAAATATGTTCTCCCATACAGTGGGCTTTCTTGTTGATGGTTTCTTTTCCTGTGAAAAAGTTTTATATTTTGATGTAGTCCCATTTGTTTATTTTCTCTTTAGCTTCCATTGGCCTAGGAGCAGTATCAGTGAAGAAGTTCTTTCGGCATATGTCTGAGATTTTGCTGCCTGTGGATTCCTCTAGTATTTTTATGGTAGCCCGTCTTATGTTTAAGTCCTGTATCCATTTTGAGTTTATTTTTGTGTATGTTTAAGTTGGTGATCTAGTTTCATTTTTTTGCATGTATCTGTCCAATTTTCCCAACACCATTTATTGAAGAGACTGTCTTTATTCCATTGTATGTTCATGCCTCCTTTGTCAAATATTAATTGAGCATAGTGGTTTGGGTCGATATCTGGATTCTCTATTCTGTTCCATTGGTCTATATGTCTGTTCTTGTGCCAGTACCAGGCTGTTTTGAGAACAGTGGCTTTGTAATACAGCTTGAAATCTGTTATTGAGATACCTCCTACTTTATTATTCTTTCTCAGGATTGCTGTGGCTATTCGGGGTCTTTTTTTATTCCAGATGAATTTTTGGAGAGTTCTTTCAAGGTCTGTGAAATATTCCGTTAGTATTTTAATGGGGAGTGCAATGAATCTATAGATTGCTTTGGGTAGTATGGACATTTTAATGATGTTTATTCTATCAATCCATGAACATGGTATGTTCTTCCATCTGTTTACGTCTTCCTCTATCTCTTTTTTCAGTATCCTGTAGTTTTCCGCGTATAGGGTTTTTACCTCCTTGGTTAAGTTTATTCCTAGGTATCTTAATTTTTTTGGTTTGATGGTAAATAGGATTGCTTTTTTAGTCTCTCTGTCTGTAAGTTCACTATTGGTGTATAGAAATGCCATAGATTTCTTGACATTAATTTTGTATCCTGCTACATTGCCGAATTCATTTATTAAGTCTGTTAGTTTTTTGATGGAGTCTTTCGGGTTTTTTACGTACAATATCATGTCATCTGCAAATAAGGACAACTTTACTTCTTCTTTTCCAATTTGGATGGATTTTATTTCTTCTTCTTGACTGATCACAATGGCTAAAACTTCCAGTACTATGTCAAACAGGAGTGGTGAGAGTGGGCATCCCTGTCTTGTTCCTGTTCTTAGGGGAAATGATTTTAGTTTTTGCCCATTGAGTATGATGTTAGCTGTAGGTTTATCATATATAGCTTTTATTATGCTGAGGTATGATACTTCTATTCCCACCTTGTTGAGAGTTTTTATCAAGAGAGGGTGTTGGATTCTGTCAAATGCTTTTTCTGCATCAATTGATATGACTATGTGATTTTTATCTCTCAATTTGTTTATGTGATGAATCACGTTTATTGATTTGTGGATATTGTACCAGCCTTGCATTCCTGGGATAAATCCTACTTGGTCATGGTGTATGATCTTTCTGATGTACTGCTGGATCTGATTTGCTAGAATTTTGTTGAGGATTTTGGCATCTATGTTCATGAGGGATATTGGCCTGCAATTCTCTTTCATCGTGTTATCTTTATCTGGTTTTGGTATTAGGGTGATGCTGGCTTCATAGAAGGAGCTTGGAAGTGTTCCTTCCTCTTGAGTTTTTTGGAATAGTCTGAGGAGGATAGGTTTTAGTTCTTCCTTGAATGTTTGGTAAAACTCCCCTTTGAAGCCATCTGGCCCCGGGCTGTTGTTTGCCGGAAGTTTTTTGATGACTGCTTCAAGTTCTTCCATAGTTATTGGACTATTGAGCTGTTTAGATTCTTCCTGATTGAGTTTTTGAAGGTTATATTTTTCTAGGAATATGTCCATTTCCTCCAGGTTGTCCAGTTTGTTGGAATAGAGTTGTTCGTAGTATTTTGTAACAATCCTTTGTATCTCAGCAGGGTCTGTTGTTATTTCACCTCTTTCATTTCTTATTTTGTTTATTTGGGTCCTCTCTCTTTGCTTCTTGGTGAGCCTGGCTAGAGGTTCATCAATCTTGTTTATCCTTTCAAAGAACCAGCTCTTGGTTTTGTTGATCTTTTGTATTGTTTCTTTGGTCTCTATGTCGTTTATCTCCGCTCTGATCTTTATTATTTCCTTCCTTCTGCTTACACTGGGCCTTTCTTGTTGCTCTCTTTCTAACTCTTTGAGTTGTAGGGTTAGGTAATTTATTACCATTGTTCCTTGTTTTTTGAAGTAGGCTTGTAGAGCTATGAACTTCCCTCTCAAGACTGCTTTCGCTGTGTCCCATAGATTTTGGATTATTGTGTTTTCATTGTCATTTGTTGCCATGATGTTTTTTATTTCTTTCTTGATCTTCTGGTAACCCAGTCATTGTTTAATAGCATGCTGTTTGGTCTCCATGTGTTAGATTTTTTTGGATTGTTTTTATTGTACTTGATTTCCAATTTTATGCCACTGTGATCTGAGAAGATACCCGGTATGATTTCTATCTTCTTGAATTTGAAGAAACTTTGCCTGTGTCCCAGCATATGGTCTATCTTTGAAAATGACCCATGTTCAGTTGAGAAGAATGTATATTCTGTGGCTTTGGGGTGAAATGTTCTGAAGATGTCAATTAATTCTATCTGGTCTAATGAGTCATTTAGGATTGATGTTTCTTTGCTGATTTTTTGTTTAGAGGATTTGTCCAATGGTGATCGTGGGGTATTAAAATATCCTACTATGAGTGTATTGCTGTCAATCTCTCCCTTGATATCCTCCAGGAGTTTTTTTATGTATTTGGGTGCTCCTGTATTGGGTGCCTATATGTTTACCCGAGTTATTTCTTCTTGATGGATTGCTCCCTGTAGTATTATGAAGTGGCCTTCCTTATCTCTTGTTATGGTCTTCACTTTGAGGTCTATTTTGTCAGATATAAGTATTGCTACCCCAGCTTCTTTTTCATTTCCATTCGCCTGGAAAACCTTTTTCCATCCCTTCATCCTCAGTCTGTGTGTGTCTTTTTTTCTGAGGTGGGTTTCTTGTAGACAGCAGATATATGGGTCTTGTTTTCTTATCCAATCCATTACCCTGTGTCTTTTGATGGGGGCATTTAATCCATGTACATTTAAAGTTATTATTGATAGATACTTATTTGTTGCCATTCTTATTCTTTACCCCTGTGTTCCTTCTTTGCTTCCTATATTCTTTTTTACAGCAGACCCTTTAACATTTCTTGCATTGCTGGTTTAGTGTTGATAAATTCCCTTAGTCCTTTTTTGTCTGTGAAGCTCCTGATTTCACCTTCAATTTTGATTGGTAGACTTGCTGGGTACAGTATTCTTAGATTCAGACCCTTCCTTTGCATGACTTTGTGTATTTCATTCCATTCCCTTCTGGCCTGATGAGTTTCTGTTGAGAAATCAGTTGCTAGTCTGATGGGGGTTCCTTTGTATGTAACTTTCTGTCTCTCTCTGGCCACTTTTAAGATTCTTACTTTGTCGTTGGTGTTTGCCAATTTAATTATAATGTGCCTTGGCGTCAGTATTTTTGGGGTTCATTTTTTTTTGGGACTCTGTGAGCTTCTTGGATTTGTGTGGGTTTTTTCTTCCCTATATGTGGGAAGTTTTCTGTCATTATTTCTTCAAACAGGTTTTCTATTCCTTGCTCAGTTTCCTCTCCTTCTGTAAGCCCTATTATGCAGATGTTGTTTTGTTTCGTGTTGTCCCACAGTTCCCTTAGGCTCTCCTCCTGCTTTTTAATTTTCTTTTCTAGAAGCTGCTCTAATTGGGTATTTTTCCCCACCTTGTCTTCTAGCTCACTGATGCAGTCCTCTGCTTCTTCTCGTCTACTCTTGATGCTTTCTATTGAGTTCTTTACAGCAGCAATGTCATTTTTCATTTCTTCTTGGTTCTTCTTCATTTCCTCTTGGTTCTTACTCATATTGTCGAATTTGTCTTCCATTCTTTTCAGCCACCTTATGACCATTTCTCTGAATTCTTTCTCTGACATGTTGTTTGCTTCTATTTCGTTTACTTCCTTTTCTGGTAATGCCTGCTTTTCTTTCATATGCAGGCTGTTTCTTTGTCTCCCTATGGTCTCTCTTCTCTGGATGTCTGGTTATGTAGTTCTTTCTCTCCTTATCCCAGGCAAAATCTGAACTATCCGTGGTGGAGTGTAGACCTCCTCTGAAACCACATATTTTCCATTATCATTTTTTAAATTTCCTGGGAGGTTACTAATTTTTGTGTTTCTGCATTTTCCCAATCATGCAACGTTGAGTGACTAGTACAAGCAATAGCCACAAAAATTAAAAATTTTGTAAAACTTCATTATATAAAAATTTGCTATATAAACATTTGCTACAAAGTTTTATGAAACTCATCAATATACAATTTGTAAGAAAAAATTACTGTTTCTAGGATATTAAGAACTGTTACGATTTAATTTTAAAATATGCAAATTATAAACTAAAAGCAGATGTCTACTTCATCAAAGCACCGATTTTAATAAAATGCAAAGTATCTAAATTCATATTTTGCTTAACAGTAGAAATAATAATTTTTAAACCAAAAAGAAATAGCTATATTAACAAAAAAGGAATTTGAACTCCTAATTGGTAAGTGATCTTAGGTAGATGTCCAACTATTCTAATTTAGTTCAAGTTTTTTTTAACAGAGACTATTTACATCCAGTGTTATCAGCAGATCTGAATCAAAATTTTTATCAATAACCTTTCAGAAATAATGAGACTGTTACACCAGGACTTCAACATTAGAAGCACATGAGTTTCAGCCTTCTAAAAAGAGAAAAGGCCTCATTTATTAAACTGGATTTATGTTGATCCTGAATGAAATTATATACTATAAATGGAATGGTTAATAGGGTCTGCAGAGGAAAGGTGGCAAACCAAGGAATCAACATGGGTTTACCCAAAAACATTTGACAGATTAAACAACCTTCCCCACTACTTAAAGGTAGAATCAATGACTAAAACAATACATAAATCCATGGGGAACTAGCCTATATAATAAAGAGGTAATATGCAAATTGACCATCACACCCTCGCACAAGGTGGCGGCCCCCCATGTGGGCAAAGATGGCCGCCACATGATGGCTGACAGGGGAGGGCAGTTAGGGGCGACCAGGCCAGCAGGGGAGGGCGGTTGGGGGCGATCAGGCTGGCAGGGGAGGGCAGTTAGGGGTGACTGGGATGGCAGGGCAGGGCAGGGCAGGTGGGGGCGATCGGGCCAGCAGGCAGGCAAGCGGTTGGGAGCCAGCATTCCCGGACTGGGAGAGGGATGTCCGACTGCCCCTTTGGATCAGGCCTAAACCAACAGTTGGACATCCCCCAAGGGGTCCCAGATTGGAGAAATTGCAGGCTGGGCTTAGGGACACCCGCCCCCAGTGCACAAATTTCATGCAATGGGCCTCTAGTGTATATAAAATAGGTTCATTCTGCTGCTTCCCTTTTCACAAGTTCATTCAACTTCATTCATATAGGCAAAGCAAAAATACTTCCCTCTCTCCATTCATAAAAATCACTCAGAATCCTCCTGTTTTTCTTTTTTAATTTATTTATTACATATGTGTCCTTATCTCTCCCCTTACCTCCCCACCCCCCCCACTCATGCCCTCATACCCCCTGTTGTCTGTGGAAATTGGTTAGGCTTATATGCATGCATACAAGTCCTTTGGTTGATTTTTCCCCCTTACCCCCACCCTCCCCTACCTTCCCTCTGAGGTTTGAGGGTCTGATCAATGCTTCTCTGTCTCTGGATCTGTTTTTGTTCATCAGTTTATGTTGTTCATTATGTTCAATAAATGAGTGAGATCATGTGATATTTATCTTTCTCTGACTGCCTTATTTCATTTAGCATAATGGTCTCTAGTTCCATCCATGCTGTTGCAAATGGTAAGAATTTCTTCTTTTTTACCAGAGCGTAGTATTCTATTGTGTAGATGTACCACAGTTTTCTGATCCAGTCATCTGCTGATGGGCACTTAGGCTGTTTCCAAATCTTAGCTATGGTGAATTGTGCCACTATGAACAAAGGGGTGCATATATCCGTTCTGACTGGTGTTTCCAGTTTCTTGGGATATATTCCTAGAAGTGGGATCACTGGGTCAAGTGGGAGTTCCATTTTTATTTTTTTGAGGAAACTCCATACTGTTCTCCACAGTGGCTGCACCAGTCTGCATTCCCACCAGCAGTGCATGAGGGCTCCTTTTTCTCCGTATTCTCACCAGCACTTGTCGTTTGTTGATTTGTTGATGATAGCCATTCTTAAAGGTGTAAGATGGCACCACATTGTCATTTTGATTTGCATCTCTTGGAAAATTAGTGACTTTGAGCATGTTTTCATATGTCTTTTGGCCTTCCTTCTGTCTTGTTTCGAAAAATATCTATTTGGGTCCATTGCCCATATTTTGATTGGGTTGTTTATTTTCCTTTTGTTAAGTTTTATGAATTCCCTGTAAATGTTGGAGATTAAACCCTTATCGGTGATAACATTGGCAAATATGTTCTCCCATGCAGTGGGCTTCCTGTTGTTTTGTTGATGATTTCTTTTGCTGTGCAAAAGCTTTATATTTTGATGTAATCCCATTTGTTTATTTTCTCTTTAGTTTCCATTGCCCTAGGAGCAGTATCGGTGAAGAAATTGCTTTGCATATGTCTGAGATTTTGCTGCCTGTGGATTCCTCTAATATTTTTATGGTTTCCCTTCTTATGTTTAAGTCCTTTATCCATTTTGAGTTTATTTTTGTGTATGGTGTAAGTTGGTGGTCTAGTTTCATTTTTTTGCATTTATTTGTCCAATTTTCCCAACACCATTTATTCAAGAGACTATCTTGACTCCATTGTATGTTCATGCCTCCTTTGTCAAATATTAATTGAGCATAGTGGTTTGGGTCGATATCTGGATTCTCTATTCTATTCCATTGGTCTATATGTCTGTTCTTGTGCCAGTACCAGGCTGTTTTGAGAACAGTGGCTTTGTAATACAACTTGATATCTGGTATTGAGATCCCACCTACTGTATTCTTCTTTCTCAGGATTTTTGCAGCTATTCAGGATCTTTTTTTATTCCAGATGAATTTTTGGAAAGTTCGTTCTAGGTCTGTGAAATATGCCATTGGTATTTTATTCTTCTGTTTTTCTCCCAGTCTTCTCCCATCCCATTTCCTTGTAGGTATTGGATTCTCACTGTATTTTAGCTCTGATGTTGGTACACTGTTTATATGATTTTGACTTTTTATATTTAACAGCAAAAATAAAAAAAGAATCCAAAAATATGAAGAGAGTGTAAGGAGCCTCTAGGACAACTTCAAGTGTACCAACATCCAAATTATAGGGGTGCCAGAAGAAGCGAGAGACCAAGATATTGAAAACCTATTTGATGAAATAATGACAGAAAACTTCCCCTACCTGGTGAAAGAAATACATTTACCAGTACAAGTCCAGCAAGCACAAAGAACCCCAAACAAGAGAAATCCAAAGAGGAACACACCAAGACACATCATAATTAAAATGCTAAGGGCAAAAGACAAAGAGAGAATCTTAAAATCAGCAAGAGAAAAGCAGTTAATTACCTTCAAGGGAGTGCCCATATGACTGTCAGCTGATTTCTCAATAGAACCTATGCAGGCCAGAAAAGAATGGGAAGAAATATTCAAAGTGATGAGTAGCAAGGACCTACAACTAAGATTACTCTACCCAGCAAAGTTATCATTTAGAATTGAAGGTCAAATAAAGAGCTTTATAGATAAGAAAAAGCTAAAGGAGTTCATCATCACCAAACCAGTATTATATGAAATGCTGAAGGGCATTCTTTAAGAAGAGGAAGACCTTAATCTACTTCCAAGTCAAGATAAAAAGGTCAAGATAAAAAATTATGAACAACAAAGTGACAACAAATACATATCTATCAACAAGTGAATCTAAAAATCTAATGAATAAAAAATCTGATGAACAGAATAAACTGGTGAATGGAATGGAATCAGGGGCATGGAAATGGAACAGACTGACAATTCTCAGAGGGAGGAGGGTGTAGGGGTGCAGAAAGATTAGACAAAGATCTTATATGCATGTAAGCATTACCTATGGACACAGACAATAGGGTGGCGAGGGCCTGGGGTGGGGTGGGAACTGGGTGGAGGGGAGTTACAGGGGGAAAAAAGAGGGATATCTGTAATAATCTCTACAATAAAGATTAAACAAACAAACAAACAAACAATCTATGATCTGGCTCAGCTTTTTTTTTTTTTCCAGCTTTTTATTGTGCTGGCTTCTGCCTGATCTTGTAGATACTGCCACCTATCACTACTAGCCCACTAATTGATGTCCCTGACTGACCTGTGCCCAGAGAAATGAGCAAGTATAATCACTTTATGTATTTTAGCAAGGAATTTGCTAGTTTTCCCTCATGATAACTTTGTAGGCAATATGCAGCTAGAGAAATGTGTTAGATACTGGTAAGGTAAGACAGATTAAAAGTGGGTGCAAGAATGAAGTGGGTGCAATTATCAAACTTACAAGACAAATTGGGAATCTAGCCAACATGTTGGCTAACTGAATAAAATGCCAAAATTTTGCTTGACAAGCTCAAGACATAGGAAAATTCTCACAATGGCATTATACCATTGATAATGTAAAAAAAAAAGGATAAAAACCTGATATAAATATGACAGTGATAAGAAAACTAGAAGTTCTTATACAAAAATGATTTACAATTTACCTTGACAGCTTCTTGTGCGTAGGTAGCACAATGAGACTGCCAAAAAGCTAATGCAATCTTCGTATTACTTAGTGGTATCTAGAAAACTTGAAGTGATAGTAATGATCTACCAGTAACTATAGGAAATCAGATAAGAAAATGAAAATGTATTAAATTACTAGGGTATTATATGGAAATATTTTAGTCACTTTAAAATTTAATTCTCACAACAACCTCTATGATACATTTGTTTCTAATACCATTTTACAGCAAAGAAAACCAAATGTTAGAGTAGCTATTTTACTAAAATTACAGGTACTAAAGCTTGAAAGCCATGCATTAAGCCATGTTTGTGTGGTCTAAAACATATGAGTTTACACTATACAAATGAAACCAGGTATTCAAACTAAAATGAATGTGGCAAGGAAACGGAAAGGCATTTCCCCCTCAAAACAGAAAAGAAACAAATGTGTTAAGATTAGGCAAGAGAAGATTTAAGTTAGACAAGATCTTTATATTGAGACTAGAGGCTCAGTGCACAAAATTCATGCACTGGGGGGGGGGGTGTCCCTCAGCCCAGCCTGCACCCTCTCCAATGTGGGACCCCACAGGGATCGGGTCTAAACCGGCAGTCGGACATCCCTCTCACAATCTGGGACTGCTGGTTCCCAACAGCTTGCCTGTCTGCCTTCCTGATTGCCCCTAACCACTTTTGCCTGCCAGCCTGATCACCCCCTAACTACTCCCCTGCCAATCTGATCAATGAATGACTTCTCCCCTGTCGGCCTGATCGCCCCCAACTGCCCTCCCCTGCAAGCCTGGTCTCCCCCAACTGCCCTTCCCTGCCAGCCATCTTGTGACCACATGGGGGTGGCCATCTTGTGACCACATGGGGGCAGCCATATTGTGCGAGGGTGTGATGGTCAATTTGCATATTACCTCTTTATTATATAGGATGCTTCAAAAAATAGGGGATTACCGTTTCTAAGAGGTTTAGCACAGGCTGAATGAATAATTGTTAAATGTACTGCACACATTATGCAGTTGATTGGATTAGGTAGTTTTTAACTAAAATAATTTCTGATTCTACAATATTTATAATTGAAAGGATTCCAGAACTGAAACAGGAAGTTTGAATATGAATAAAGAAGATAAACAGTATTCCAGTGCATGTTTTAGCAACATGCATACTGAGGCTATAATATGTATGAATCAGCCCTAACCGGTTTGGCTCAATGGATAGAGCATCAGCCTGTGGACTCAAGGGTCCCAGGTTCGATTTCGATCAAGGGCATGTACCTTGGTTGCGGGCACATCCCCAGAAGGGGTGTGCAGGAGGCTGCTGATTGATGTTTCTCTCTCATCAATGTTTCTAACTCTCTCTCCCTCTCCCTTCTCTCTGTAAAAATCAATAAAATATATTTTTAAAAATATGCATGAATATTTCAGAGCAGCTGGCAGGTGCTTTGAAATAGGTTCAAAACAACCATAAGACTTTAAAATAATCTGTGTATATAAAATTGTTCTGAACCAGTAACTTACAATTAAATCTTAAACAAATATAATTATTTAATAGTGTTATACAAATTAATGATTTTTTAATTATTAGCATACTCATTATTTGACACAATATTTGAAGATAAAAATTAAGTTAAAAATATGTAATACTCCTTTTACTGGAAAATTTTAAGGAGACATTCCTATGTTCTAACATTGTGCAAAACACTAAAGGAGATAAACTTAACATTAAATAATGCAGCTCACTGTATCTAAAGAAACTACCAAATGTAGGGAATATGTTTTGACATCTTTTTGAACAAAATAATTATGGTGTGGCATTCAATTAAATACTTAGTTTCTTCTTGTGATCAAATTAATTTCTAGCATAAGAAATCTTGTGAGATTTAGATGTGTAGTTGATTGCAAAAGAACATAGGCAAGCTTGCAACCTTTATGTAAAAAGCATGACTGTCTAATCTAAAATATTTAAAATTAGGTAGCATTTAAAAATTAAATACATGCAAATAATTTGCCTCCTAGCTTTTTCCATTTCTCCGTATATCATTTCATTGCAGAAGAAAAACTTC
>NC_137074.1:81892182-82192182 GCF_951640355.1 Cnephaeus nilssonii
AGCAGAGAATATGTAAAAAATCCAAAATCTGGTATACTAGTATATTTTGAAAAATAAGAGAATGGAAGTATTATATTAATGACTTATAGGAAAAGCTGCCCAAATTAATCAAATAAAATAAAAGTATTTAGATTAGATTTATGTTAATAAGAGACAAGAAAATATCACTCCTATGAAATGAATGTGAGACATCATAAAGCAATATCCAGAAGAATGACAGCAGACCAAAGATTCATAACATCTTATTGAGATGCAAACACTCAAATAAAAGTAGATAAACTAAAATTGAAAATGTGATAGCAAGCTTTAGTTGGTTTTCTCAGTGGTTAGAGAATCAGCCCCCAGTCTAAAGGGTCATAAGTTGGATTCCACTCAAGGGCATGTACCTGGGTTACAGGCTAGATTCCCGATGGCATGCGGGATGCAACCAATCTATGTGTCTCTCCTACATTGATGTTTCTCTCTCTGGGTCTCTCCCCTTCCCTTCCACCCTCTCTCAAAAAATCAGTGGAAAAAAATATCCTCATGTGAGGATTAACAACAACAACAACAAAATCTAATAGCAAAATTATGATCCATTCACTGAGAAAAATTGCAACAATGATTCTCTGGGCATTTTTAGAAGTTAGAATAATAAGTGTAAGGCCTGTAATACAAACCTTCTAAGAATGAGATGGCTGCCAATGAAGAAAAGGAAAAAAAAAATTGATACAAACTTATAATGTTAGCTTATTGGCCTAAAGAAAATAACAATAATCAAATATATAATAGAAAAAAGACAACTTACTGATTTGATAAATTACCTGGGTAGCTATCCCAAAAGTGCTTACTGAATCTAGAGAAAATTAGTGAAAAGAGAATCATCCCTCTCACAATCTGGGAGCACTGGCTCCTAACTGCTCACCTGCCTGCCTTCCTGATTGCCCCTAACTTCCTCTGCTTGCCAGCCTGATCACCCCTAACTGCCCTCCCCTTCTGGCCTGGTTGCCCCCAACTGCCCTCCTCTGCTGGCCAATTTGATTCTGATTGGTTGGTTTCTATGCCAGCATCAAAAGCTCCACCTCCTAGGCAGCCATTGGCTCCCCATAGCACCCAGATTTAGTTCTCATTGGTCGGTTCCTATGCCAGTCAAGCGTCAGAAGCTTTGCCCCCTAGGCAGCCATTGGTTCCCCACAGCACCAACCTTTGGTTCTGATTGGTTGGTTCCTATGCCAGTCAGCATCTCCAGGCCTATCTCTGGGCCTGATCAAAGAGGCAGAGCTTAATAGCAGCCCCCACAGAGGCCTGGAGAGAAAGAAAAGCCTGGCTGCTGGTGAAGATCAGAAAGAAAGAGGGAGAGAAAGAGAGAGGTAAGTGCACTGGTCAACAGCTGCCACTGAGGTTGCAGATCAGACCCTGACTCACTTTCTGAGTCTCAGCCACCTTGGCAGTCAGTGCTGGGTCACCAGGCTGCAGCTGGGCAACCCAGCACTGACTTCCGGATGGTCTCCGTTTGGTTGTGAGCGGTCTTTACAATTCTGAGCTTTTATTATTAAGATTCTACTTTAGACATTAGATTACAAACATTGGTTTCCTTAATTTTCATAGTAACTTCAATAGAAAATTCTACTTTTTCTTCATTTTATGTGAGGTAATTGAACCTCAATACAGATAGGAAAATTGAGATTATTCATAGTTTGTTGTCTTGAAAGTCTCCTTCATTAGCATATTTTATAGATATTTGTGCAATATGCAGGCAATGGAGATTCATTTTCATGTAAATTCCACCACTGCCTTTAAAATCTTAATTTGGAAAATTGAAATTCATTGTACTCATTCTAATTCACAGCATTTGCCTATAAAGCAAATAACATACTGTACTAGTAAACATGTTTAAAAAATGTTATATCTTGGAGCAAATAATATGAAGATTTCTGAAATTTGATGTATAATGGAATCTCATGAAAACCAGATCATTCCAGCAACACTTTCATTGCCTTAATTTTTCCTAGACATACTCAGTGAATAGAATTGAAAATAATGGAAGTTGCTGTTTTCTAACTAGTATCATCAGTGAAACATCTATCATGTATAAAAAATATGTTAAACTCAGATTTCTTAAATAGGAATGTATAGTTTGTTTTAGGCATACTGCAACAATGACAAGGACAAGATAGGAAAACTCTGAAAACAGAATTTTGAAAATGCCAGTTCATTGATTAGGGCTCAAAGTCTAGGACTGATACACTGTGGCACTTGTATCTGGCATCAGAGTAATTTTTCCTTTTTTGAGAAATACAACCCTAGTTTCTCTACAAGTGGGTTTCTGTACAGGGCTTTTTTGATGCCCATGTGACACGTTGAATGGCTTCTCCCAGAGCAAGTAACACAGGTGATAAAGGCAGAAATTTTAATGTATTTTTGGACCTAGCCTCAGAAGTCATATAGCATCGTGTTCAGAAACTCTAATAGGCCTGCAAATCATCCTTGTTCAATGTGGGAGAAAATTACAGAAGTAAGTACATAACAGGGTGAGAATCACTAGAGGCCATCTTGAAGAATGGTTAGCCCAGTCCACTTTCCAATAATTCATGTCTACCCCCTTACGTAAAATCTACTTCTTCTCTTCAAATTCTCATCAATTTTCAACTTCAGCTCAAATGCAGGATCTGTCTTTGAAGATAGGTTTAAGTGTGTATACAACATCTCAGGTATTGTGCCTAGGATGCAGGTCCTCCTCACCTGAGAACCTGTGACTTAAAGCCACAAGTTATAAAAGCCATTCCCTCCACCAAACCCCCAAACTCAGTATACAACAATGAAATAGTCGTAGAATTACTGACATAAACCTTCTTATTCATAAAGGGGAAAATAGAAAACACACAGTAGTCTCTGTTCCATAATATAATTCTGAAATCTGTAATTTCTGAAATCCACAGTGGCATATATTACCAATTCACAGATTAGGGCTTAAAGTCTAAGAATGATACACTGTGGTTCTTGGACCTGCCCTCTGAGAAATTTCTCCTTTTTCATGAAATATAGCCCACTTTTGCTGAGTGGCTTTTTTTCTTTAGCCTGGCTACTGCCTGTAGAATTTTGATGTCTAATAGACATTTTTTGTTTCTTCTTTGCTTTTTAAAAATTGAGTCATAATTGACATATAACATTGTATAAGTTTAAAGTGTACAATATATTGATTTCATAGATTTATATATCTACACTAATAAAATAGAAATATGCAAATTGACCATACTCCCATGATGCCCATAAGCCAATCAGGAGTGAGTATGCAAATTAACCCAACAATGATGGCAGGTTAACTTGCATATGCAGTCACGGAGTGGCTGGGTGGGGCGGGATGCCTGCTATGATGGGGAGGGCGGGGGCAGAGGGAGCTACAGGAGTGGCGCTCCACTGGGAACAAGGACTTGAAGGCTCCTGGGGGGCAGGGATCGAAGCCAGGGGGAAGGAAGGCCTATTCTTGCACAAATCTTAATGCAACGGGCCTCTAGTTGCAATATAATCATCATAGCATTAGCTAACACGTCTGTAATATCATAGAATTATAGAATTATCATGCTTAGCATAATTAGTCCTCAAGGTCCATCTATGTTGTTGCAAATGGCAGGATTTTCTTCTTTCTTACTGCTGAACAATATTCCAGTGTGTGTGTGTGTGTGTGTGTGTGTGTGTGTGTGTGTGTGTGTGTGTGTAACATATCTTCTTTATCAATTCATCCATTGACAGGCATTTAGGTTGATTCCATATCTCGGCTTTAGTGAATAATGTTACAATAAAAATGGGAATGCAGATGTCTTTTTGATATTTGTTTTTGTTTCTATACATAAGTGGGATTACTAGATCATATGTTAGTTGGTAGTTCTATTTTTATTGTTTTGAGCAACCTCCCTATTGCTTATAAAATTCCTACAAGAAAATATAAGGAAGAGTCTCCTTGACATTGGTCATGGCAATAATTTTTTTGGATATGACATTAAAACACAACAACAAGAAGCAACAAAAGCAAAAACAAATAAGTGGGACTACATCGAAGTAAAGAGCCTTTACACATCAAAAGAAACAATCAAGAAACTAAAGAGGCAACTGAAAAAATGAGAAAAATATTTTCTAACTATATATTGAATATGTGGTTAATATCCAAAATATATAAATAACTCATACAACTCAATAACACAAAACTCAAATAATTTGATTAAAAATGGGAAGAAGGACTGAATATACATTTTTTTGAAATGTCAACAGGTACATAAAAAGATACTCAGCATTACTAAGTATCAGAGAAATGCAAACCATAACCACAATGAGATATCACTTCAGACCTGGTAGAATGGCTATTATCAATAAGAAAAGCTATATCCAATGTACACAAGGATGTGGAAAAAGGGATCCTTTGTGCATTGTTGCTTGGTAAACATGTGTCATCAAATAAACAGTTTCAGTGTAAAATACAATTTTTAATAAAATTATGAATTTGAATTAATATAAATAAAACTTAAAAATTGCTGTACATATTCTGATTATTTTTTCTAGGAAAATGTATACTAATCCTTTTCTTTACTATGTTTCTCATATAATTCATCTCACCACTGACAGACTATCTATCCAAAAGGTAGAACCTATAAATTATACTTTTGGGGCAGACACATAATGGAGCATGATTATATTTTACTGGCCACTGTTATGTGTATGTATACTCAGCGAACACCCACCTGATGTAATTTCTACATTCTCAAAAAGCCAAACTGCTACAGTTAATCTCACTTGCTAGATTGACATTCTGTCCCCATTTCTTGCTCTAATCATCATCCTGTAAGACTAGTTATTTTGTCACTGAATACGTGAAGAGAGATACAAGTATGACATTGAGACTTTTAACACATTTAGCCATTAGCAACAGTGGGTGTACTTTCCCGAATTAGTTGATTATGAAGGGGTCAGGGCCTGAATTAATGTAATACAGGCCAGTGTAATGACTATGGTAGTTAGGTAATGTTGACCAAAAATTGCTGACTTGCATGAACACCAGGACAGGAAAAGCATAGACATCAAGAGGTCAGAGTGAGGACACTGAGTTCTTCAAGTTGGATCCAGGGATGCTGGAAGGGAGGTGAGAGGGCACTGAAAACAAACTTGGCCTATTTCAAAATTTTGCCTACAGGTGTAATGCACCACTGTAAATATCTCCTTCACTGTGTTGTACCTGTCACACCTGTCATTGTGGCTCATCATCATTACAGTCTATATCTTTTTGTGTGAGAGAGAAATCTGGTTGCTGCTAACTGCCCATTCCTATGCTCTTTAAAAATCTCCTTGCATTTCCTTCTTCATCTCTGATTTTGGTCTTTAATTACCCCTCTGTGTCTCCTCTGCTTAAATGCATTAACACTTGACTTTATAATTGACTTCTAGCTTCTCTCATTTCTCCCTTGTTGATATCCCACTTAAAATTAAATATCTATTGGCACGTGTGATTTCTCCCTACTTGAAAAAATAAAAAAAAATAATATTCTAATGGTAAATGTAAATTTTTAAGAGAAATACAAATACCAGTAATCAATGGAAAGAACCATGTGATTGCTGGATATCAAGTATAAAATAATTGAATGTGTAACTGAAAAGACAGACAGATTTACATAATTTTATATAGATATGTTTGTTTTCTAACTAACTCAAATGTGCCAATTCTGATATGAAAATTCCATTGGAATGAACTAGCCATAAATAATAATCAGAATCTGAGTATCATCACATCCGATCATGTTATTCTAGTTCTGGTCATTTTAGAATATCAAGAAATATTCTGTTCACAAAATTTATATTTTACCTGTTCAATTTTTATTTAAATACATGTCAAGAAAACTGATTTTCTTTTTCTAGCATTAAGAGTAAATTTTAAGTAGGACTCATAATGTATGGAAAGAATACCTCATAAGTGTGACCACACAACTGCTCACAACAAAAGTCTATGAGTCACCCTAGCTGGTTTGGCTCAGTGGATAGAGGCTCGGCCTGTGGACTGAAGGATTCCGGGTTCGATTCTGGTCAAGGGCACATGCCCAGGTTGCAGACTCAATCCCCAGTGGGGGGCATGCAGGAGGTAGCCGATCAATGATGCTCTCTCATTATTGATGTTTCTATCTCTCTCTCTCTGTCCCTTCCTCTCTGAAATCAATAAAAATATATTTTAAAAAAGTCTATGAGTTATACTTGATTTTCCCCTCACCTTCACATTCAACCCACTAGCAAGTGCTTTGGCATTACTTCTTTATATTTTAAATCTATCAATTTATGTCTAATTATAGTGCCACCACCTTAGGCCAAAATATCATTATCTCATTTCTGATGTCCTACAGTAACTGTTTATTTTATTTTTGTTTTACTCCTTCCATGTGTGATGTTTCTCTAAACTCCTAATTCACCTAGGCAGTCTTAACATTTCTCTTGAAGTTTTGTGAAGTCTATGGGCCATATCACAGAATAATTGCTTTTAAAAATAAAGTATTTTGCATTATATGGAAAATAATTACATTTAAATATTCCTAAATTATTTGTAAATCAGTTCACGTCAATGTCCTGTTTAATGAATTCTCATTGAATTAAAAGAAAAACCTAAAGTACTTATCATGACCAACAAGATTCAACTGTCCTATCTCTCTGATATCTACCATCTAGTCCCTTGTTACCAGTCTCTAGCTAAATAAATTTTATTTTCCATCAATACTCAAACTCTTTTTGTAATTATGGTGTTTCAACTTGATGTTCCCTATTTCTGTTTTACATGCCATCTGAAATCTGTTACCAGTAAGTATTCCTTTTTATGATATACTCAGTTTCCATAAAATACTGGTTTGTAAAGTGTTGGTTGTAATTTTATTGATCACATTGGTAACAATAAATTTAAAACAGTCATTGCTTTCAAAAGTTGAAAGCTTTATTCCAAGTACCTTTAGATTTTTTAAATTGTGTGCAAATTTTTAATACCATGTGTCATACATTTGGACATGATAAAAAATCAATATAGTTTCTTGATAAGAGTTACTGAAAAATTGAAATAGAAGAGAATGCAGTTTTTTATTAGTCATTAGAAATTGCTTTGTTTATAGTCCTCTAAATATAAAATTATAGACATACTAATAGCCATGTTTTTATTATATATGGGAAACCCCTAAACTTTAATATTACTTTGTAGTATAATCAAGTATATAACAAACAAGTTTATCCTTTAGTGTATGCTCTGGTTGAAATTATAAATTCATGAAAATATATCATTGCTTAATTGGCTAAACTCAACAGTATGTACTAATCATCAATGACAGAAAAAGGTATTAAAGCCACTAACTACCTGCAAAGTTTTGAAGGGTAGTTCAAGAAAGGGGGTTAAGCTGGGCAAGAGTTATTTATGAAGAGTCAATGGAGAGAGCATGCTGAAGCATTCATTAAAATAATAAGGGAACGCTCCTAAAAAAATCACATTTTAAGGGCATTTCCTTAGGGTCAGAATTTAAACTAGTGCCATTGTTTTGATGTGGTTTATTTAAACTTAGCCTGGTATTTAAAATATTAGGCATAATATGATCAGGAACAGAAAATTGTTATGTTTGCTGTCAGAAAACAAACAAACAAACAAAGCAAACAAAAAACAGCTAACATCACATTATAGTTCAAGTTTCAGATGAAATTTATTAAGATATATTTATCTAAAATGATAAGAGTTTTGACAATGCTGGAAAAGTTTCTATGTGATTTTACCGCATTTGATTTTGGAGATTAAAGAGCAAAATTTCTCATTTTGCAAATTGTGATATGAGTAAGAAGATCAATATTTTGTATATGAAATAGACTACAATTTATAGTGTATCCAGGTGTTCTTGCTAATTCATCTCTTTCCAAAGTGCATAGTTATGCCTGGAAAACTAATCCATGTGTTTTTATCTCATATATTCTATATGTATACCTAAATAAAGAACAATTCTGTTCATATAACCCCAAAGTTCTATGAATTTAATTTGGAAGAAAAATGAATTAATGCTTTGATTGTCACAGCTATTCTGTTATTTCATCAACATAATATAAAGAGAATAAGTATGAATTAACACAAACAACAATGTGAGTAACAGAGGCCTTGGAACTATTAAAACTTATATGTTCAACTAGAGGTACGCTGCATGAAATTCATGCACTCGGGGGAGCGGGGGAAGTCTCTCAGCCCGGCCTACTCCCTCTCATAGTCTGGGAGCCCTCAGGGGATGTCCTACTGATGGCTTAGCCCACTCCCCATGAGCCCAGCTTCTGGCTGAGCGGTGATCCCCATGTGGGAGCACACTGACTACCAGGGGGCAGCTCCTGCATTGAGTGTCTGCTCCCTGGTGGTCAGTGCACATCACAGCAACTGGTTGTTCCACCATCGGGCTGAAACTGGCTCTCTGACATCCCCCGAAGGGTCCTGGATTGGTCAGGCAAGGCCAAGGGACCCCAATGGTGCACAATTGGGGGCTGGGGAGGGACGCAGGAGGTTGTCCAGCCAGGGAGAAACAGTGGGAGGGCTCCAGGGCATGTCTGGCCCATCTCGCTCAGAACCAATTGGCCAGACCCCAGCAGCAAGCTAACCTTCTGGTTGGAGCATCTGCCCCCTGGTGGTAAGTGCACATCAAAGAGAGTGGTTGAGTGGCCTTAGCATATCATTATCATATTACGCTTTGATTGGTTGAATGGCTGACCAGATGATCAAACACTTAGCATATTAGGCTTTTATTATATAGGACCAGAGGCCTGATGCACGCAATTCATGCATGGGGGGTCCTCCCTCGCCCACCCTGCCCCCTCTCATAGTCCGGGATCCCTCAGGGGTTGTCCTACTGATGGCTTAGGCCTGCTCCCTATGGGCCTAAGTCATCAGTAGGCCTCCCTCTGCAGGAGACAACCTGGCTGATCAGGGGAAGACACCACCCTCATGACCCCGCTGCTGCTGCTACTGCCAGCTGCCACAACCGCCAAGGTGATTTCATGAACACGGACTCCAGTCCCTTCACCACAAAAAAAATGACAACTTTCTTTAGGCATTTTCAAGATGTCTCTTTCATAGGATATGACATTTCTTTCTTTTTTTTAATTCTCACCTGAGGATATTTTTCCATTGATTTTTAGAGAGTGTGGAAGAGAGGGGGAAAGACAGAGAGAAACATCAATGTGAGAGGGATACTTATATTGGTTGCCTCCTGCATGAGCCCTGACCTGGGCCCCGGCCAGGGAGGAGCCTGCAACCTAGGTACATGCCCTTGATAAGAATCAAACCCAGACCCAGTGGTCAGCAGGCCGAGGTTCTATCCACTGAGCTAAACCAGCTAGGGCAGGATATGACATTTTTCAGACCCTCCAGCAGCAGACCTTCATTTTTTCCTCCAGGAGTGTGGTGGAAAAATCCTAGATCACCTTCTTGGAATCTTATTAGGCAAGTTACCAAGAATACTGCAAGTGGCGGTGTACAGGAGCCAGTGAGTGGTCAGAAAGGTGTTTTCTCTGGAGCTCAGGTGCAGAGGTGGGACTGCTGGCGAAGGCCTGCCCTCGGCCATGAGTGGGCCCTCTCCCTCTCCCTCTCCCTCTCCCTCTCTCTCTCCCTCTCCCTCTCCCTCTCCCTCTCCCTCTCCCTCTCCCTCTCCCTTTACCTCTACCTCTACCTCTCCCTCCAGTCCACTCTCTCTAAAAAGCAGTGAAAAAATATCCTCTGGTGAGTATTAAAAAACCAAACCAAATGCAGAATAACAGGCCTCCTCCTTGGAGATACTAAATATGTAGGCCTGAAAGAGAGAATTCTTGGCTCTGTGAAGATCCCTACATGAATTTTATTAACAATATTTGGAAAATTAGCCTAGCCACACCAATGATTCAAGTTCGTGCTTTTCTGTGTTCCAGGGAAGAATCAAGTGATCTTTTGTTTTATTGTGTCAAAACAAAATTTTGCATGTGTTAAATATATAATTCTTATTCAAATACATAACAGCAGATGGAAAAGTTTTGTTTAACTCAGTGAAGGGACTGGCAGGATGATAATGCCGTTCAAAGGAGATTGCCAAAGATGAAAGCCTGAAGTAAAACTGCTAAATTAGATACAGTCTGGCTAATGTCCTATAGGACAATCAAACCATCACTTTTTGAATTGGTTTGTCTTCTAGACAGAAATTAGTTACATCTTTAAAAGCCTAAAAATTCTTTTCACCTTCTCACTTTGCTGATCATATGTAACTTTCCAGGGCTGTAAAATGTCAAAATATATGAAACGTATTTAAATAGTGTGTCAGAGTTATGTGTTTCATAGAAAAGGAAATGATCATTCTGTGGCCTCTAATGCCCCAATTACACTGAAAGGACTTGCTGTCAATGTTTTACTCCGGGCCTGCGATTGGCCACGGAGACTATGGGCAGGCTCTCCCTGTCCTCTCCGGGCCTGTGCTAGGCCTCGGTGGCTGCGGTCCGGCCACCCTGTCCCTGTCCATGTCAGCTCTGGCTCCGAGGGGCCTGCCCAAGCCATGGCTGGCGGCTCATGCTGGCCCCCCTGTCCCTGTCCGTGTCCGCTCCGCCTCCAGGGGGCCTGCCCAAGTTGTGGCGCAGCGGCGGCGGCTCGGGCTCGCCCCCCTGTCTCTGTCTCCCTCTCCGCTCCGGGCCTCACCTGCGCGCGCAACCTCCTCCTGTCCGGTCGTGACTGTTACGGCATCCTGGCCTAATTTGCATATTGCCTCTTTCTATATATAGATAATTTAGTTCAGGTAAAATGACATGAATATGTGAAATTCAACATTTTCTTGTCTTTATCAGTCCTGCATTAGTAATTTACAAAGATGCTTAAGAAAATGTCTATAATTGCTAAAGAGGCATTGGGTTATATAACTAAAAGTAAACTGTATTGCTTATATGTGCTAAATTGGAGATAAGCAGGATAGAAGCTAGTTTTATTTTTGAAAGGTCAGGGTCACAACATGTGGTCATTTTTTGTGTGTGTGTGTGTTAACAAAGCAGAGTTGATAATCAGAATTTAAATGGTTTGAAAACTAATGAAATATTTCAGGGCTGTATCTGTGCACTACCAAGCAGATTCTGAAATTTCTTAGCATAGGTTTTTAAAATGAGGAGATTATTGGAAATACTCTGTATATGCTCTGTTACTAGCATTTTATTTTTATGATTATATCCCCACGATTCTAAAACTTGGCTGTTCTCACACAATTTGTTGTCATACGCAAAAAATTATAAATAAATAAATCTATAATAATAAAAGCGTAATATGCTAATTAGACCGGACAGACGAACGACCTTTGGGATGTCATTCTGTGCTCTTTCTGCTCTTTTTTGGGGAATCCAGTGACACAAATGTTAGATCTTTTGTTATAATTTCATAGATCCCTGTGTCTCTATTCGTTTGTTCCTGTATTTTACCTTTGTTGTTCAGATTTGGTAAATTCCTTTGTTGTACTTTACAATTTACTTATTATTTATTCTGTTATCTCCATTCTACGATTGAATCCATCTTTTAAGGTTTTTTATTTTATTCATTTTATTGTTCAATTCGTTTATTTTCATTTGGTTCTTTTTTATATCATTTACTTCCTTGCTGAGACTTTCTATTACCTCATTTCTTTCAAGCAGTTTCATAGTTGCTTGCTGAACCATTTTTATGATAGTGACTTTAAAAACTTGATCAGATAATTCTAATCTTGTTGTCATCTTAGTGTTTATATATAATTGATTGATTGTATTTAAAAAATATATATATTTTAATATTTTATTGATTTTTTTACAGAGAGGAAGGGAGAAGGATAGTTAGAAACATTGATCAGCTACCTCCTGCACACCCCCTACTGGGGATGTGCCCGCAACCAAGGTACATGCCCTTGACCGGAATCAAACCTGGGACCCTTCAGTCCGAAGGCCGATGCTCTATCCACTGAGCCAAACTGGTCAGGGTGATTGATTGTATTTTTGTATGCCTCCTTGTTGCAGCCTGGCAAGTAGGCAAGCCTAGGCTGCCTCTTTGGTCTTCGGTGGCATGGCTCAGCGTCCAGGTACAGTTTCTCTCTTCTCCGGTGTTTAGGTAGGACAGTGCTTCCTGAAAGTTTTCTATCTTCCTAAGCTGGGCTGTCTCTTCCCAGGCCCACTGACTTTAAAAAAAAATCAAAACAAACTTGTGCTCAATTCTGTGTTTCTAGTTTCTTTTTTCATTTTTTTTTTTTTTTGAGACATAAGATCCCTAGCCGATTTCTGACTTCTTTCCATCTGCCAGTGTCTATATATTCATCTTTATATGTAAGATCTCGAAGTTTTATTTGTACTTAGAGGGCAGGCAGGCAAAAGTATATCTGTTCCTTCTTTTTGGAAATGAACGTCCTAAATCTATTGCTTTTTAACTTTTGCTGTCTGTTCCTAATTTCTGAGAATTCTTTTTGAGTTTGTGTATATTGCTTTATTAGAGCATCACTGATCTTGTGTAGTTATATGTTTATTTATAATTTTATTTTCCTTTCTCTTAGCTCTATTTAGTTAGAATATCATTGCTTCTACTTGGCTGTTTTGTTCTTTCTTTTATATTAGAACTATTCTGCAAACAATTGATTACTCTTGTCTGCCTACTTTTATTTATGTTTCCATTAAAAGCTAATTAGAAGTTCTAATAGAGTGCAAAGGGCTTGTTAGCTGATTGGATTAAACACAGCGTGATTAGGCAGGGACTCATCTATTTCTCTAGAGTCCTCTAAATACAATGATTTGTAATTTTCCTGTTTGGTCATATGACACAGAAGTAGTTGGGCCATTATATTATGAAAACTTACAGGTAAGAGTAAAGAAAGAAGAAAAGAGAGAAAGGGGGGAGGCAAAATATATATTTGGAGAACAATGTGAATATGTTTATTTGTTAATTCAGATTAAAGGAAAAACAAAATGATAAAAGTGATTAAAGCAGAGGAAATGATAGAAAGTAGAGAGCATTCTTGGAAAAGAAAGGCAAAATAAGTTATATTTTCTATTGTCATAATGGACCAATAACAATAAATACAGATATAGTAGAAGTGGATAGATAATAATTATTAATTCTATTAAATAAGAAAATTATGAAAATAGACCCAATCCACATAAACTAGAAATAAATATATTAATATAGAAAAATAAACAATCTCCCATCAATCCATGAAAACAGAGTCAAATAATACTAGTAAATAACATGTTGGTATATCCCTTTTTATCAAAATTAAAATGTGTGAGGCATGGATATTATTTTATTTTATTTTTAATAGTTATTTAGACAGTAACTATCCTAGGGGTTGGGATATAATGCATTTACATTTAATTAAATATACCAGTCACCATTTGGTTGAGCAGAAATCATATATTGGATACATTAGTGATTGTGACTGTGTACCAAGAGTCCATGTATTTAAAGAAAAATCACATTAGAATTTAGGTATCTGGAAAAATAATTTATTTAGTTTGGATCTAATTTTTAGTATACTTTTATTTTATTTTATTTTTTAACAGTTTTAGGTTCACAGCAAAATTAAGCCGAGTTGTCATATACCTCCTGGCCTCACCTATTCAGAGCCTCCCCAACTAGCAACATGCTACACTCAAGTGGACTTTAGTCACAATTAATGAGCCTACACTGGCACATCATTGCCTCCCAAAGTCTATAGTTCCCATTAGAGTTCACTCTTCATATTTTACATTTTGTGGGTTTTGACATGCTTATAACAAGTTATATCCACCTTTACACCATACTGTAATATCACACAGAGTATTTTCACTGCTCTACAAGTCCTCTGGGTTTTGCCTATTCATCCCTACCTCCCCCTCAGCCTGGAAACCACTGACCTTGTAACTGTCTCCATAGTTTTGTCTTTTCCGGAAAGTCATATAACTGGAATCATATAGTTTCATTCACTTAATATTATACATTTAAGGTGCCTCCATATTTTTTCACAGGTTGGTATTTCACTTTTTAACACTGAATAACATTCCATTCTCTGTATGCACTACAGTTTGTTTATCCATTCACTTATTGAAGGGCATATTGGTCACTTTTAAGTTTTGGAAATCCTATATAATAAAAGCCTAATATACTAAGTCTCTGGTCGTCTGGTCAGCCATTCAACCAATCAAAGTGTAATATGATAATGATATGCTAAGGCTGCTCAACCACTCGCTATGATGTGCAGTGACTGCCAGGGGGCAGACAGTCGACTGGCCGACCAGTTGCTATGATGTGCACTGACCACCAGGGGGCTGACGCTCCAACTGGTAGGTTAGCTTGCTGCTGGGGTACGGTGGATTGAGACTGAGTGAGACTGGCCGGACATGCCTTGGAGCCCTCCTGCGGTCCCTCCCTGGCTGGCCAACCTCCAGCATCCTTCCCCAGCCCTGATTGTGCACCAGTGGGGTCCCTCAGCCTGGCCTGCCCTCTCTCGCAATCCGTGCTGAGGGACCTCCCTGGCCGAGTGTGCGAATTTCATGCACTGGGCCTCTAGTTATGAATAAAGCTACTATAAATATCCCATGCAGGTTTTTGTATCTACATGTTTCTGATTCACTTGAATAAATACCAAGGAGCCTGATTATTGGATCATGTGGTAAAATATGTTTTATGTTGTAAGAAACTGCCTAAATGTCTACAATAGTGGTTGCACTATTTTGCATTCCCACCAGCAATGTATGCTAGTTCCTGTTGCTACATATCCCTATTATCACTTGGTGTTATAATATTTCAATTTCTAGCCTTTCTATTGCTGGGTATTTGTATCTAAGTGTTGTTTTAACTTGTCATTCCCAAATCACATATAATGCTGAGCATCTTTTCATTTGTTTACTTGCTATCGGTATATATTCTTTGGTCAGGTGTCTGTTCAGCTCTTTTGACCATTTTTTAAATAGAGGTTTTCATTTACTTAGTATTGATTTTAATAGTTATTTTTATATTTTGGATAATAGTATTTTATTAGATATGTCTTTTGCAAATATTTTCTCCCTACTGTGGTTTCTCTTCTCATTCTCTTGACAATGTATTTCACATAGGAGAAGTTTTTAATTTTAATGAAGTCAAACTCAATTATTTATTTCATCACCAAACCCAAAATCATCTGTACATTTTAAAACATATTTGTAAGACAAATTGATAATATATATCAACAGATAATTTTTTAAATTGGCTTCCAGCAGTCCAATCAAAGGTTGACTCACAACAGTGATATTTTACAGAAAGGGAATGGTTACATAATATTTTTTAGATTAGTTACAAAAATAAAGGAATTCTTGGTTAAATGCCACTTAGCTATTTGGGTGCTGGAGAAGGTACTTCCTTATGTAACTGGTTGCCAGTTAGGTTTTAACTCCATGTATTTGAATATACATCCCTCCCCCAAACACACACACACACACACACACACACACACACACACACACACACTTTTTTCCTTATTTAGAACTGATTTTATTCCTTTGGTGATTGTGAATCTTTCTTCCTTTTGGAGGAAGAAAGAAATAATTGTTGTCCCCTTTGTACTCTTTTGTACTTCTTGACAGCATACAGGCTATACACTGTCTGTCAGTCACTTTTCTATTTATTTATTTATTTATTTATGTATTTATTTATTTATTTATTTTTATTGATGTTTTACAGAGAGGAAGAGAGAGGGATAGAGAGTTAGAAACATCAATGAGAGAGAAACATCGATCAGCTGCCTCTTGCATACCCCCTACTGGGGATGTGCCTGCAACCAAGTTATATGCCCTTGACCGGAATCGAACCTGGGACCCTTGAGTCCGCAGGCCGATGCTCTATCCACTGAGCCAAACCGGTTTTGGCACTTTTCTATTATTTTTATACTACTTTCATATTACTTCATATATATAATTATTTTCTCATCTTCCAGATACAGATTTCTTCAGGGTAGTACAAGAAAACTCTATTTTACTAATTTTCAGATTTTGTTGCAGCCATCACTGAGTTAAGTAAGACATAACATTTGAGCATGGTATAGCCAGCAGACAGTGGGTACCCTGCAGGGAAGGACAGGATGGAGAGAAGGCTGACTACTGCATGTCTCACCAAGGCCACTTACTGTAAAGGCTTAGCAAAAGTTAAGGAGAAACAGAGTATATAGAATTGGAAGAATTATTTCCTCTGGTAGAGATCACTGAAAATGAGTACTTGTTATGTGGTAATTGTGGAGCAATGAATGCTCTCTGTGAAGACTTGATTTTAAGAAGAATAACATGAATCTAGAGAGGTAGTCATGATGGCAAGTATTCAAATAAACCTCAGGTAATGTGCTTGGGAAAATGTCCTCCAACCAATAAGAAAGTTTAAAAACTTATTAATCAAGAAATGTAAATATCTGATTGATATTAATATATTTAAATAATCATCAGATTTCCTAATATCAAATAATTTCATTCAACTGTCAGAAAAATAGATGTTTCAATGACATGTTAGTCTTTCATAAAGTCTATATAATAAAAGGGTAATATGCAAATCGACTGAACAGTGGAACAACTGGTCACTATGATGTGCACTGAGCAGGCAGGCAAGTGAGCGGTTAGGGTCGATCAGGCAGACAGTCAGGCAGAGTAGTTAGGGGCAATCAGGCAGGCAGGCTAGTGATTAGGAGCGAGCAGGCAGGTGAGCAGTTAGGAGCCAGTGGTCCTGGATTGTGAGAGGGATGTCTGACAACAGTCGGATATCCTCAGGGGGTCCTGGATTGCGAGAGTGCACAGGCCGGGCTGAGGGATCCCCCCACCCCATGCACAAATTTCATGCACCGGGCCTCTAGTATTTTATAAAAAGTTTTCCTGGAGTCTCTAAAATTATCTAAATTACCAAAATATATTAAAAATATTTTCAAAATTATAATTGAACAGAAGCAAATTATTTCTTTTCAAATATTGATAGATTTGGTCTTAGATTAAACCCTGGATTTCTATCATAAGACTTTCATATCTGAGGAGTGTCTAAACCTTTTATATAAGGACAAGTTTGTTATAGAATAACAATTATTTTGCTGCCCATCTGGACTTAAATTATCTCTAATAAATAATTTAATCTAGAAAACATTAAGCCTGGAAGATGATATTTCCAAGTTAATTTATTTTGTGTGATCATTATGAATTACCAGGTGTTTTTTAAAAATGTATTTTTATTTCAGAAAGGAAGGGAGAGGAAGAGAGAGATAGAAACATCAATGATGAGAGAGAATCATTGATTGGCTGTTTCCTGCATGCCCCCTACTAGGGATTGAGTCTGCAACTGGGCATGTGCCCTTGACCAGAATCGAACCAGGGACCCTTCAGTCTGCAGGCCAATGCTCTATCCACTGAGCTAAACTGACTAGGGCATGAATTACCAGGTTTTGCTATACAATTTTATTTACAAGGAGCTTTCTTATTAGAGTCATGGGTGGGTCTTCTAATCACTGTCATAAGGATTCTAGGTATTCACTGTTTATAAATAACATCTAGTCAAATTTGTTTTTTGCATCCCATGCTATTCACAGTTTTGTTTGCAAAATTGCTTTTTTGAAGCTCAAGCCCGAGTGCCTTCTTCCTGATGCAAGTTTAACATTTAAGGTTTTGGTCATTGACAATAAGCTTCCTAGCCAAGCCAAATCCTATCACATTTTTCATTTTGTTTTCTAACTTGCATTTTATATGTAGTTAACATGTAGCAGTTATTTATTATATGTAGTTTTTATTGATAAAACATATTAGTAGAATTTTTTAAATTTTAACTATCTATGAATCATTTCAAAACAGATAACTTAGAATGCTAGCGTTAGCATATTTTAATTCTATTTATAGATATTTATTTAAATAAAGCAACAATACCATAACAACACTTATGATATTACAACTCTGTGTGATGTATGACTTATCAATTTATTATATAAATATATGCTATTTTTCTCAGCATTCACTAATTAATTTATAAAATATTTATATTGATAAGGCAATTTATAAACTGAGGAATAGACTTTTAAAAAGAGGAAGAAATATTCAAAAATTTTATTAAGTTTTAACTTGAAATACACAAAGTACTCATTTGTAATCAAGGGACAGTGAGGGAAAGGACAATTAATTCATAAATATATAACCTGATTTACTAACAGGAAAAATAATTCAGAAGTAGAGTAAAAATAATGTTTATGTACTTACATCAGGTAATTGTTTTGGTTTTTTTTCATGTGAAGGAAGAACTAAAAAATACCGAAAGTATATGGTGAGGCCACTACTAAATATGCAACAGGATTGCATCATATATATCCTATGCACATACACCATTAGATATGTATGTATGCAATCCTGAGAACTCTGACTTATACAAAGCTATCTTCATCCCTATGGCTAGAAAGGCAAAGGGAGCTTGCAGTGTTAGCAGAGATCAAGTGCTGGGAACACACAGCTGAAGTTGGAAACCTGGGTGGCAGAAGCTGGGCGGAGGTGCTGAACATAAGAAACCAAAGGCGTGGAGAAGACTCAGTCACTGCCAAATATGCTCCCCGATGCAGATGCAGTGAGTGAGAATGTCCGAGCTTCCTCCTTCTTCATGTCCTCTAATCCCCCATCAGGACCTCCCATTGGCTGAATAGAGCTGGAAGATAGATAGCAAATGAATCAGGAAAAGTATTTCCTAGCACCATACAACACAGAAAGTGAGGGGTGGTGAAGATGAGCTGCTAACCTATTAAAATGGCAAAGTACTGCTCTAGAAGATGTACATTTGCATTGAAATTCATGAGCATAAAGAAAGAAAGAATGTTGAAAACATTTGGAGCTCTTTTCAAAGTACTATATAGTTCAATCTCTTGAATAATATAAACCTTGCTATTTTACATTATTTTATAATATAGACCTTATGCTACCATATTACATTATAAAGAACCAGGGGAAAATATTGCAGAGTAAAAGCATCTGCAAAGATACATAATGAGTTTGGCTAAATGGGAAAGCAAGTAGCTGTTGAGTAGTGATTAAGTGAGTAGGAGCATTAGATGAAGCATGAGATTTTATGCAGGAGTCAGATTATGCAAGGCCACATTAAAGATGATGAAATTTATCCGAAACACAATTGCAAGCTGTTAAAATGTTTTAAGCAGGGAATATGATCATATTTTTCTTTAATGAGATCAATTGTGGTCACCATGTGGGAAATGAATTGGAAGAGTGTGTAATGGTAATCAGAAATCAGTTAGGAAGTCATTGCGGGAAAAGGGGATGGTGTCTTGGCAAGTGTAAGAAAGAAGAAAGAATAGGGAAGGTTAAGGAAATGTTTTGGAGGACACAGTGGTAGCCTGAATAATGGCCCTCCAAGCTGTTCATATCCAACTTCCTGAAACCTGCGAACATCATAGTTTATATAGTGAATGATGTGGTTAAATTAAGGATTTCGAGATGGGGAATTATCTAGGATTATCGGAGTGGCCCAACAGAATCATAAGAGTCCTTATAAGGAAAAGGGGGAGGCAGGTGAATCAGAGTCAGAGAAGAAGATATGAGGATAAAAAAAACAGGAGAGAGAGAGAGAGAGAGAGAGAGAGAGAGAGAGAGAGATCTGAAATGTTACACTGGTGTCCTTGAAGATGCAGGAAGGGGCCACATGCCAAGGGAGGCAGGCAGCCTCTTGAAGCTGAAAAAGGCAAGGAAATGAATTCTCCTATGGAGACTTCAGAGAGAACCTGCCAACACCTCGATTTTAGACCTCCAGAACTGTAACAGAATAACTTACTTTTTTTTTAAACTATTAATTTTAGGGTCATTTGTTATCACACCAATAAGAAACCAATATAGAAACTCGGAAGATGTTGGTGTTGCTTTGTATGTGACGGATGAAGGAGAGGAGAAGTGCCCCGAAAATGCCTCCCTGGCTAGTATATGGAGCATCTATACGAGTGTGGGAGACTGGAGGAGAAGTATTTTTAAATGTGCACACGTTAAGTTCGAGATACTCATGAGATGACCAAGTGGTGATGTCAAGTATGCCATTGTCTTTGTGGGTAGGGAGCCCAGATGGAAAGATAATTCTGGCTATATACATGTTAGAGTTATGCTGTAGATGAAATTTAAAATCATGGCAATAATTTAGATTCCTTATGAAGGAAGTGATGTGTGAGAAGAGGAGGCCCACTGTTGAACTCTGAGACCTTTCAACCTTTAGAAATTAGAGAATACAGGACTAGCACATAGTATGCTAAGCAAAATAAGCCAGTCAGAGAAAGACAAATACCATAAGATATCACTAATATGTAGAATCTAATGAACAAAATAAACTGATGAACAACATGTAATCAGAAGCATAGATACCTAGAACAGACTGGCAGGTACCAGCGGAGAGGGAGGTGGAGGGTGACTAAATAAAGAAGGTGAAGGGATTAGCTAAAGAACATATATGAATACTTCATGAACATGGACAGTAATGTGGAGAAGGCCAAGACAGGGGAGTCCGGGTGGGTGGAGGTGGGCAAAGCAGAGGGGATGGGGACATCTGCAATTATATCAACTTTAGAGATTTTTAATAAAAAATCAGAAAGGAAGAAGAAAAATAAATGTCTGGTTTAATGGAAAGCAACATGATAATTTAAGGGAAAAAAATACATTGTGGAAAGATCATTAAGATGTAGAGAAAACAAAATAAATACCTAAACCTTTAGGAAGTTTGTGTATAAATGGAGGCACATTACTTTATCTTCCCAGTTTATCTTGCACAATAAAGTGAAGACAAATGGAAGTCAAAGTCTGACCCAAAGAAAAAGGAAATATCCAGGGTTGTCCAGATGCCCCTTCCCTTCCTGTTGTGCATGGAGGACTGCAAATACCTGGGCACTACTTTTAGCTTTCTACTTTTACCTTCTTGGGGGCTTGAGTTAAAATACATTTTCTTAGAAGAGTAATTTTTAATTATATCCTAAATCTGCTAAATAATAGATCAAATTCCTATATGCATATAACTAGCTGTGATTCTGAAAGATAATTGTGAGTAAGGTAAGTGTGATGGTTAATTTTACCAGTCAACTTGGCTGGGGAACTTTGTCCAGATACTAGATTAAACATTATTCTGGATATTTCTGTAAGGTGTTTTTTGGATGAGATTAACAGTTGAACCTGTGGACTTTGAGTAAGTAGATTACACACCATAATGTGGGTAGGTCTCAACCAAACATCTGTAATAGTACCAACAATAAGTGATAATCCTATATAATAAGAGCCTAATATGGTAAGTGTCTGGTCATCCATTCTACCAATCCTACCTTATAATAGACAAATATGCAAATTGACCGCACCTTTGCTATGCCCAAGCCATGCCTACCAGCCAAGCCACGCCCACGAACCAATCAGGACGAGTATGCAAATTACCCCAACAAATATGGCGGCTAATTTGCATATCAAGACAGCGTAGAAAGAAGCCAAGAGATGCTGAAGGGAGCAAAGCTGCGGAGAAGCAAGCAAGCTGGGGGGAGGAGAAGGGAGGAGCGGAGGCAGGGCCGGGGGAGCAGGAAGGAGAGCGGGGCGGGCTGGCGGAGAAGGCGGGCCGGGGGACAAGGGAGGAGCGGAGGCGGGGCGGGCTGGCGGAGAAGGCAGGCCGGGGGACAAGGGAGGAGCAGAGGCGTGGCGGGATAGAGTGCAGCAGGAAACCCTATTGCAGGATTTTTCCTGCAACGGGAACGCTAGTCCTATACAATAAAAGGCTAATATGCAAATCGACCGAACGGCAGAACGAACAGTTGTTCTGACTACCAGGGGGCAGATGCACAGCACAGGCGATGCACCCTGGTGGTCAGTGTGCACCCACAGGGGGAGCGCCGCTCAGCCAGAAGCTGGGCTCGTGGCTGGAGAGCGCAACAGCGGTGGCAGGAGCCTCTCCCACCTCCATGGCAGCACTAAGGATGTCCGACTGACAGCTAAGGGGAGCGGGCCTAAGCCATCAATTGGACATCCCCCGAGGGCTCCCGGACTGTGAGAGGGTGCAGGCCAGGCTGACGGACCCCCCAAGTGCACAAATTTTATGCACCAGGCCTCCAGTCAAAGCATAATATGCTAATGATATGCTAAGGCTCCTCAACTGCTCGCTATGAAGTGCACTGACCACCAGGGGGCAGACAGTCGATGGGTTGACCAGTTGCTATGACATGCACATCGCCTGAGGACTCCCGGACTGCGAGAAGGTGCAGGCTGGGCTGAGGGACCCTTCTCGAAGTGCATGAATTTCATGCACTGGTCCTCTAGTAATAATAATAAAAAGAAATGAAGCATTGGCTCTCTTTTTCATCTCCAGCGTGATAATCAATCCTGTACATTGTTATTGGACAGTCTCCACAATTATATGATTCACCTTAAAATAAATATCTTTCTCATTCTCTTTCTCTTCTCCCTTTACCCCCATTCCCTCCTCTTTCCCCTAGAGTGGACAGAGCACAGTCTTCTGTTGAGGGAAAATTACTCTTCCTCAATGAGGGACTTTTTTTTCAATTTAATAGTTTCTTTAGGGCAAAATCAGTTTTTATTTTTCCTCTTTTAAAGGAAAAAATGAACAAGGTATATAGTTCAGATCCAAAATCCAGCTTGGTTCTATTTTTCTTTTCTTAATTCTGATTTCAAGTTAAACTGTGTTACTCAGTGTCATAGTACAGTAACATGTATAAATGAATTTATTTGATTAGTTAAGTTAAACCCAACTCTTCCTTCCCATGTATCCCCTGAACTTCCATCAAACATGTTTGGGCTTCTTGATCTTTTAAAATAAAAATGTGCCCAGCCAGTGTGGCTCAGTGATTGAGCTTTGAACTATGAATCAGGAGGTTATGGTTAGATTCCTGGTAAGGGCACATGCCCAGGTTTTGGGCTCCATTCCCAGTGTGGGGGCTTATAGGAGGCAGCCTATGGATGATTCTCTCTCATCATTGATTGCCAGGACTGACCAGCAGCCCCTGAGTGACAGATGAATAGATTACTCCAACACAACATTTTCTGTGAAAGAGAGGCTAAAGGACTGCTTGGCTAAAGGAACCAGACAGCCTCAATTGCCTGCCTTGTTAGGCTTTTATTGTAGCAGCAGTTTAAGATAAAGTTTATCTTTTAGACACAGTCAGCAGGGTAAGTAATATTGGGAGGACACATGTGTTTATAATGTCCTTAAAGCAAGGACATCCAAAAGATTAAGTTTAAGGATTCCAGTAAACACCTGGGGGGTCTGTTCGTGCACAGACTTGCTTGGAAAGGTCAAGGAATAAGCAGGGGCACCACCTTTGGCACTCTCCTAAGTTGGAATTCCGATAATCAGGGCAGGCAGCCTTCTGCACACTTCCCTTTTCTCAGAATGTCCTCCTTACAAACTTTCCAACCAAGTCTTATGCTTCCCCACAATTGATGTTTCTGTCTCTCTCTCCCTCTCCCTTCCTCTCTGAAATCAATAAAAATATATTTAAAAAACCAAAATTTATCTTTCATTTCTACAGACATTGAAATTCCACAAGCTTGGATGGTGTGTCAAAGAATCTCCATATCTTACATTTATTAGTTAAATGATGGGTTAATCTACTTTATTATTTAGTGGAAGAAGATTGAATCCTAGTGTTTCAAATTGCCATTAAAAAGGAATAAAGAAGTCACTATTTAACAAGAAAACTGCTTTGGTAAAATAAACCATGCCTTGGAATCATTGCCAATGTAGTAATGAATGAACCTTGAGGCCCCACTAGGTTTGCTGAGTTTCCACATCCACATCTGTTTACTCTTAAATAAATGCTTTTCTCTAAGGAGTCAGCAAAATAAACTTATACTTGATTCTATAATTAGTTTGCTTTCTCTTTTTATAGTTGTTATTTTGAATATTTATTAGGTTTACCACCTTTATTCAAGATAGCCCATTTAAATCGTTTTTCTGTAATTTACATCTTAATCAAAATGTACTTAACGTATTAGTCCAAGTCTATTAGTGAAAATTAATATACTCCTCTGGTAATGTATTTCTTAGCATTGTCATTTATGACAACCACTGGTAAATCTAAATACTGCTCAGTATCCCTACAGAAAAGATACTTACTCAGTGACCTAGATTTTTCCCCAAATAATAATTGTAGGCTACCTGACTGATTTTTTTTTTTTGTATACCTGTTTGATTGTTTTTTTTCTTTTACCCTCTTCTGTCATATCTCTTAGGAGCTATTCAGTTTGTGAATTTAAGAGAAGTTGACATTTGAATGGCTCTTTCTGAATGCCAATATAATGAATTATTGCCATTGGAAATGTATTCAAATTGATGACTTGCATAAATGGGACTATACTTGACCCATTTCTATACCTAAAAGTATGTATTATTATATATGTTCTCCAATAGTCGTGTATTGATTTTGATAAGTTCACTTCCACATAAAGTGAAAAATAATTTATAAAACAAAAATAAAGCTGTTTGACATATATTTTTCATATATAAATAATAAACTAGCAAATATCTATTACATGGAAAACAAAAAACAGAGTTCTATGGGTGAATCATATAATTTTTAATCAAACATTAGAATCTAGATAGTTAATAAAGAGATGATAATAATTAGGCATAAAATGATGTATTGGGATTACAATTAATAAATAGAAGCTTACTCTTTTATAAATATGTCATACCGATGAAGGTAGACTTAAATTTTGAGTTATATATGCATTTTAATTACCAACTTAATATATAATATTAAAATTTACATGAACTTTCATTAAAGATATAATATCACCTGTTAGAGTATATTATACAAATGTGAAGACTGATGGATATTCTACTATATTTTCAGGTTATTATATATATAGTTTTAGATACTATAGACACCTTTCCATGCTTCTTGATCAGATTATCCTATCTAATAAAGAGGGAATATGCTAATTGACTGCCCCACCCTCAAAGATGGTGGCGCCCACAGCCAATAAGAAGGGAATATGCTAATTGGCTTCCCTGCCCTCAAAGATGATGGCACTCACAGACAATAAGGAGGGAATATGCTAATTGACTGCCACGCTCTCAAAGATGGCGGCGCCCAGTCCCCTCAGCCCCACAGCTGCCCAGCGCTGGCCCAAGACGCAAGCAAGTCTTGGATGGCGGCTACCTAGCCGCCCAGGGCTGCCTGAGGCTCAGGTAACCAGGGCCGGCCGAGGCTCGTGCTGCTGGCAGTGGCAACAGCAGAGGTGTGATGGGGGCATCGCCTTCCCCTGATTGCCAAGTCACCTCCCGCCCCTGAGGGCTCCCGAACTGTGAGAGGGGGCAGGCCAGGCTGAGGGACCCCCCCTCCAGTGCATGAATTTTCATGCACCGGGTCTCTAGTCTGTAATATAAGTGTGGGTCTCTTAGATTTGTTTAGACAAGGTGACACCTTGATAAAAAAACATTGTTCTTCATCTGAATTCCAAATTCTTGATCTCCCATTTAAACTATACCAGTGTGTTTTTTTGAGATCTTGTTCTGAATTTCAGTTTATACAGCTTTTAAATATGAATAATACCTATTCTCTTCACTTTCTCGTGTTTATGAAAACAAAATATGATATATGAATATAAAATAAATACAAGTTATATAAGTAAAAGAGGTGTTATTAAATCTTAAAAGCTCTCATTACAAGACAAAAATTGTAACTATATATGGTGATGAATATTAATTAGACTTATTGTAGTGGCCATTTTGCAATATATACAAATATTGAATCAGATTGACATCTGAAACAAATATAATGCTATATGTCAATTATACCTAAATAAAAAATGAATAAAATAATTATATATAATTTCCATGAAAAAAAAATGAGGCACCAATATTTAGTGCCTTATTAAAAAACCTTAACGTTATGAAAAAACCCCACCCCTCAATCTCTTTTATATATTACTAGAGGCCTGGTGCATGAAATTCATGCATGGGAGGGGGGTCCTCTCAGCCCAGCCTGTACCCTCTCTAATCTGGGATCCCTCGGGGGATGTCCAACTGCCGGTTTAGGCCCAATCTGGGACCACTGGCTCCTAACTGTTCACCTGCCTGCCTGCCTGATCATCCAAAACTGCCCCCCCTGATGGCCTGATCACCCCTCAAATGCCCCTCCTGCTGGCCTGGTCACCCCCACTGTCCCTGTGCCGGCCTGGTTGCCCCTTACTCCCCTCGCCCCACTGGCCTGGTCGCCCCTTACTTCCCCTGCTGCTGGCCTGGTCACCCCAACTGCCCCCTGCCAGCCTGGTTGCCCCTCACTGCCCCCCTGCTGGCTGGGTTGCCCCACACAGCCCACTGCTCAGTCATTTGGTCGTCCCTCACTAAGCCCCCTCCCTGCCTGGTTGCCCGACGCACGCCTGTTTGGTCATCATTCAGTTTGGTTGTCATCCATGTTGCGACAGTCGCTTAGGCTTTTATATACAGTATATTGATGATAATATTCAGGGAAATAAAATCTAAAGATAGTATGTTTTTAAAGATATCTAGCTGACATTCATAACATAACTGCTTTCTCTGTTAACATTACTCTTTTTTTTTACTTATGGCTACTGCTGATTTAATTAGTGTATTTTGATAACATTTTCTATTTTGCTTAAGCCTTAAGCTAAGACAAATTCACAAGAACTTCTACCCTCATTGCTCTCTCTTTATTATAGGAAATTTTGGTTGTAAGAATACTTCCATCTTTAAGATTCAATGTAAATATTCAGGTCTTATAATATCTATAACAGTGAATAAATACTTTAATTGAATAGGTTTTTAGAAAACTTATTTGTCTAAGTTTTATAGATAATGTATTGACATGTCATGGAATTATAGAATGCCCAGAATTAAATAAAGTGTAAAACTGTAGAGATTATTGGATTTCTGTTTTACAGTAGCCTCCATTTTTACCTTCAGTGTCTAATGAATTTCTTTATTTGTAGTACCAGAAGGTCACTATAGAGAAAGTGTACACTATAATCAGAAAATGTTTAATAAAAGTCAACTTAATACTAAATGGCATTTCTTTAAATACTGCTTCTGTTGAGATTAATACTAAAAGTTTAGAAAAAAGTTAGATTTAACTCCAGCTTTAGTTATTATTGTTAACCATTAAAAAGGTAGTATTAGGGATGACATTTTAAATTATGTTAACGTGTTATTATGGCTAAATTGTGTCCCCCAAAATGTATATGTTGAAGCCCTAACCCCATTACTTGAGAATAAGATTGTGTTTGGAGATAAGGCCTTTAAAAGAGGTAATTAAGTTAAAATGGGATCTCTTGGGTAAAGCCAAATTCAATCTGACTGATGTCCTTGTAGGAAGAGGAAATAAGGATACATGGAGTGACACTGGAGGTATGTGTGCCCAGAGAAGGAAGCTGCGAAGACTCAGCAAGGTGGCCCTCTGTAAGCCCAGGGAAGAGGCCTCAGAGGAAACCAACTGTGCTGGCACCTTGATCTTGGACTTTCAGCCTCCAGAAATAATTTTTTGTTGTTTAAGCCACCCTGTCTGTGGTATTTTATTATGGCAGTCATAGAAAACTAATATATATATATATATATATATATATATATATATATATATATATATATATATATAATTATATATATAATTCTTTAAAGTGCCTTGGAAAGAAAGGAAGTAAAAATAAAAAGCCAGCCTTCTTTTAGAAGCAACCCTTGACATCTCTTATCACTTAACTTTTATTATAAGAAGGACATCTTTAAAAGACAGCATGAAAATAGAGGTTTAATAAAAAGTTATATGGCTCTTCTTTGAGAGAGAAATAATGAAAAAAATGACCCTTCTTCGGTGTAGGAGTAATGTGGATGAAGTTGCAATAATGTACAGCTTAGGGATTCCGCTGGTTACCAGTGTCTTTTGGGCAAAAGTTCAGACAACTCAGAAAACTGTCAATATCATGTTTTAGTTTTGGTCTTTTTGGAAAGTAAAAACAAAACAAAACACAATTCTTATGAGAGCAAGGACTTAAACCAAATTATTTTTAATCATCTGTGGACCAAATTCCCAATTTACTTTATTAAAGTATTAAGACTGATTAGTTTCAACTAGAATCTATTTCCAAGCCTCCCTTGTGGCAATTTCATAGTCCACGAGATCTAATAATAAATTTTGTGTCCAAATTCCAGATCATCTCATTAAAGACAAAGCTTCTAAACTACAACTTTCAATTAGCAGATAGAAGCTTACAAGAGATTATTTCTGCCACCTTACACACTACACAAAAATGGATAAATTAAAAAATGATCCTGAAGAGCGTTTTGCTAAGTGAAATAAGCCAGTCAGAGAAAGATAAATATTACATGATCTCACTCATTTGTGGGATATAATGAACAACATAAACTGATGAACAAAAATAGGTTCAGAGACATGGAAGCATCAAACAGACTGTCCAACCTCAGAGGGAAGGCGGGGCGACGGGGGGTAAGAGATCAACCAAAGGACTTGTATGCATACATATAGGCATAACCCAAGGACACAGACAGTAGGGGATGAAGGTATGTGCTGGGGGGTGGGAATGGCCAGGGAGAGGTCAATGGAGACATATGTAATACTTTAAACCAGTGGTTCTCAACCTTTCTAATGCCGCGACCCTTCAATACAGTTCCTCATGTTGTGGTGACCCCCAACCATACAATTATTTTCGTTGCTACTTCATAACTGTAATTTTGCTACTGTTAATGAATAGTAATGTAAACATCTGTGTTTTCTGATGGTCTTAGGCTCTACAGCAGTGGTTCTTATCCTGTGGGTCTCGACCCACAGGTTGAGAACCGCTAGCAGGGTCGCCTAAGATCATCGGAAAACACAGATATTTACATTATGATTCATAACAGTAGCAAAATTATAGTTATGAAGTAGCAACAAAAATAATTGTATGGTTGGGGGTCACCACAACATGAGGAACTGTATTAAAGGTTCGCGGCATTAGAAAGGTTGAGAACCACTGCTTTAAACAATAAAACACACACACACACACACACACACACACACACACACACACAAAACAAAACAGTGTAAGCTTTTAATCCTGTCAGATAGCTGAACATAAAGAAGCTTAACTCCAGAATGTAAGTTATCATTTCTACGAGAGAAGTGATCCACCTGTGCTTTCATTCTAGTTGGAACAGTGGGGCAAAGAAGAATATGCTGTAGATGGGATTAAGGAGACCCTAATCATAATTTAATCATGTTTAACTGGCCTCCACTGGCCAGCATGAAAGATTAAAATCTGCAGGAACCTCAGTCACTGAATACTCCAGTAGCCACTGGCAACATTTTCCTATGGACCTTTAACAAGTGCACAAAGATAGTGGACCAAAATCTGGAATCAGGGTGGAAGAGCTGAGAGAGGAACCCTCAGAGTCTGACCAGACCCTCTGTAAGTGAATGGCAATGGCCTGCTACAAGCTGCTGTCAGGAAGACATGCACAGCAGCCCTGTAAGAAATGTTGGGCCCTCACTGCGTAAGGCAAGGTTTTGAAGGGGGCAGTGCCCTTCTATTCTTCTGAGGAATAGAAAGCATTTGATGGGATGGTAGAACAAAAGAAAACTACAGTAACCCCCAAACTGGAATCCACATTGCAAAGTGTTAGGAAAGTTAGTGTTTATTGACTTCTCTCCATGGTGTCTTAGATGAAGATCAAGTACAGATGCTCCTTGATTTATAATAAGGTTATTTCCAGATAATCCCATTGTAAATTGAAACTACTGTAAATTGAATATGCATCTAATACACCTAACTTACTGAACATATCTATGTTAAATGTACTCAGAACACTCACATTAACCTACAGGTGGGCAAAGTCATCTAACACAGTACATACACTGTAGAGTATTGGTTGTCTACCTTCAAGATTGTATGGCTGACTGGAAGCTGTGGCTCACTGCCACTGCCTGACATCACAAGAGGGTATGTACCACATATCACTAGCCCAGAAAAAAAAACAAAATTCAAAATTCAAAGTTCAGTTTCTACTGACTACATATCACTTTTGCACCATTGTAAAGTTGAAAACTCATCAATCAAACCATCATAAATTGTGGACATCTGTAGTGAACACCCAAATCTTCACTGTGCTCAGATCTGTGCTCTACTGGAGGGATAAGCTCTGATGCAGCCTTCATAATATTTGAAACTTGTGGTGAGCTGAATCAAACCAAGGCAATTACAAAGCCAAACTCACCTCAAGTACAGATTTGATTGACTCAGTTACTCATACTAGCTACCTGAAAGAAACAGGGGCATGACTTTTCCTTAGAATAAATAATATTTACTGCAATCTCTACATTTTTAAAGAAAACTATCTAGCATATGATAAAAGCAAATAAACAAAGCAAGAGAATTAAACCTATTGTTAAGAAAGAAAAAAGTTAACAAAGGCATACTGAGAGATGACCTAAATAAATGAATCATCAGTAACAGAAATAGACAAAAATATTTGAAAAAAAGAATCTTCATTCTTCTCTTGATTCATACAAAGATTAGCTCCATGTGAATTATATAAATCTTTATGTTAGTATTAACTGTGGAAGAAATTATCCATTATTCATATTAATGTTTACCTGAATATAATAAGTCTGTTCACTTTGGATAGAATTTCAATAGCTTTATTGTGTTGTGACTAATCAAAATTTGCTTATAGGAGATACCAGTTATTCAAACATGGCCATAAGTCAACCCATCCTATCTAATAAAGGGGGAATATGCTAATTGACCATCATGCCCTCACAAGATGGCAGTGACCACAGCCAATAAAGAGGGAATATACTAATTGACTGCCACACCCTCACAAGATGGCGGTGCCTACAGCCACAAGATGGCGGCGCACAGTCCCCTCAGCCCCACCTCATTCATCCTCAGTCCCCTAGTCCCCTCAGCCCCACCTCATCCAGCAAGAGTCCCCCAGTCCCCTTAGCCTTGCCTCATCCAGCCTCAGTCCCCCAGTTCCCTCAGCCCCATAGGGGAAGGCAGTTGGGGGTAATAGAGCTGGCAGGGGAGGGCAGTTGGGGATGATCATGCTGGCAGGTGAGTGACTAGGAATCAATCAGGCTGGCAGGGGAGCAGTTAGGGAGCTATCAGACTGGAGGCAGAGTGGTTAGGGGCAATCAGGCAGGCAGGCAGGTGAGTGGTTAGGAACCAGCAGTCCTGTGGAATTGGGCCTAAACCGGCAGTCAGACATCCCCCAAGGGGTCCCAGATTGGAGAGAGTGCAGGCTGGGCTGAGGGATACCCCCTTCCATGTATGAATTTTGTGCACCGGGCCTCTAGTTATATATGTTAGCTCTGAAACTTATTTTAAAATGTGTTAACCTATGTATATACAAATATAAATCCGATGGTCATTATACATGTTGATCTTTATACCAATCCTTCAACATTTTATATATTTAATTTTTTTTTTTCATAATAAATGTACAACAAAAGAATGTAATACATTATTTTCTTCAAGGAACTATGGCTTATTGTAGTAATAAGCTTGAAATAAATAAGAACAATGTCAAAATAGTGCAATGGAGCCTAGTGGGAACCACAGTTAATCTTGTAACTGATGAAATACTGATATACAAATGGTTAAAAAGATTAATCTAATGACTTCCTGTTTCCATTGTATATTAAATATATCACTATCTTAGAATTCATAGAAAATGTGCTTAAGTATTCTAGTTAAGATCATTTGTGTTTTATAGTGTAATAAATACTTTTAAATATATTTTAGTCATGTATATAATTTGTAGTATTTGTAAAATATGTTTTTTGTGTTTTTTAATTATAAAAACTATATGGGTTTATATTTAATTTATAAACTATGTCAAGAATTAAGTTTAGAGGCTAGATTACTGTGAGAAATCCAAAACTAATTTCAAAGAAATTCTATTTATTCTTAGTTGAAAATTTAACTTGAAAAATGCACTCACCCAGAAAAAAAACAAAAACAAAACTTATATTACAATAAACAAATACTAAATAGAATGACTATTGTGGATAATAAATGAAAGAATGGCAAAAACAACATGATATAAATACACTAGTGTGCATCATTATTTGAGAAACCATCACGAATGGTTTTCATAAAATTCAAAACACAAAAAATCATTCAAAAATTAAGTAAAGGATTGTCACTTTATCTAAATTCATTTTACATTCCCATCTTTCTCTGTGTTCAGAACTAGCATACAATGTTTTGAAAAGAAAGCAAGGTTTTAGAGATCACAAACAACCAATTTCACACTGCAAGCAGTCATAAACAGAGCTAAATTCCCTTTAGTAATAAACTATTTATCTTTTTGCTTCATTGAATTCAAAGAAAAGCATGTTTTATAGTTTAAGCAATTAGCTTCTCACACTTCTTTTTCTATTCTAGAAGGGAAGTTATCAGAAAAACATGGGATTGCTATAGAGCTATCAGAGTTAGTCTTATTGTATAAAATTTCAATTTAGCAAAACATGTAAAACCCTAAAGACAGTTAAGACCCAATATAGGGAAACCATTATGCTTTCACAGTATGTTTATTTTGCATTGTTACTGACCCAATTGATTTTCTGCTGAATTTAAACGAGTGGGTATTAGTTCCAGAAATTATCCTGTGCTGTATATTCATTACCAAATCAATGTTATGGTTTGCCTAGAAAATTTCCTGAAAAATTCTGTCAAACTCACAATGTAGACATTTTCTAAGTCTGACATCTATATTTTGCTTTCAAAAGAAGCTGAAATGTGATAAATTTAATAAATATATACCTCATATCCTAGGAAAGGTTAGACATTGATTTGTTATAAAATGACTACCCATTAGTATAACTATACTTTTTTTGCCCTACACTTATTAAAATAGGTGTCTATTTTAATATCTGTAGATTATAGCATAATTTATAAAATAAGTCATAGATGCATAAAAGTCATTTATATAAAATGGGGATAAAAATAGTTTCAAGAAGAGAGAGTTTGGAGAAAATGGTGATCTCATGGTGATATTATTGCTCCCCCCCCCCATTTTAATTATATTTTTATTGATTGTTCAGAGAGGAAGGGAGACGGGGAGAGATAAAACATCAATGATGAGAGAGAATCATTGATCAGCTGTCTCCTGCATGTCCCCTACTGGGGATCGAGCCTGCAACCTGGGCATGTGCCCTGACCAGGAATCGAACCATGGCCTTCTGATTCATAGGAGGACACTCAAACACTAAGTCACACCAGACAGGCTATTGTTCCTTTTTATCTCCCAAATTCTTCAATTACAAAGTCATTAGAATAGTAAAACTAAAGAACCTTATATCTTTAACAAAACTTGGTGCCTGAACATCCCTACAGACCCATAAATACATGTGGGTGGGGACAAAACACTGGTAACTACAAGACTTGGATTGTTTCAATATCTGTATGGGAAGAAGCACAAGGAACTAAACTTGGCTTCTGCTGAAATTTCCAGTTACTGAAAAACATGCTGAGCTAGTCTGAAAGACCAATGAAAACTAGACTAAGTTACTCAACATTGTTTTTATGAGTAATGCTGGACTTACTAGTACAGTGCTGGAGCATTTTGAACCTTATAAACACTCTAACACAACTCAATATCTTGGCAAGATGAAACTTCACACTATGGGGACATTGTAGGAAATAGAATCCAAATTGAGCAAGACAGGGTCAATCAGGCAAAAGAACAATAAGTTCCCTATAAAAGGCATGCAGGAAAACAGACGTGACAGATTTCATAAAGTGCAAAGTATATATATATTTCATTTTGAAACCATAAAAGAAGGCTCTGACATGAAAATAGAGTTTTAGGAAAACATGATGTTAGGATGCAGGTAAAAGAGTGATTAGAGAAAATTAGAGATAGGAATGTTCTAAAATCAATGACATAAGATTCCACTTTGAGATATAATAAATGAGAAAAAAAGCTAATACAAAAACAAGTAGAAGGAAGAAATAGTAAAGATAATACCAGGAACCAATGAATAAATTAAAGACTGAAAATTAAAACAAACAAACATGGTTCTTCAAAAATATCAATACACTTGACAATCTCTCCCCTTACCCTGGTTAAAAACAGAGAACATGAATAAGCAAAAGCAGGAATAAAATCAAGAAATTGTCAGCAAAGATCCTACAGACATTAAAATAATGATCAGAGAATACTGTAAGCAACTTTCTACCAACAATTTAACAACTTAGGCAATATATTTAAATTTGTTGAAAATATAATTTACAAAAAGTTATGTAAGACAATAAAACCTGCATAGATTTATAGCTGTTAAATAAATTTAATTTATTGTTAAAAACCTGTCCAAAAGAAAAATTTAGGCCTGGAGGCTTCCACTAATTAATTCTATTAAACATTCTAGTAAGAAATGGCATTAATCTTACATCATTTTTTTTTTTCTGCAAGTAGGAAAGGAGGGAATATTTTCCTACACTATTATAAAGCTAGCATAACCATAACAGAAAAATCTAACAAATCATTACAAAATAAAATTGCAGACCAATAATTCCCTTGATTATCAGCATAATTGTCTTTAAAATATTAAAAAAATCAAACTATTTACTAGTTGTAACAGTTAATAATGTGGATTTTTTCAATAGATGGAGTTATTCATATGTTGATATATATGCGATTTGATATGTATGCTATTTTGTTATATAGACAGCAAGCTTCAAATCTTCATGTGTCAAATTTGGTGAAGGTGTTAACATCATAGATATTTTTATGCTTAAAAATGTAGAATTTCATGCCAAAAAAAGAGCATTTGTGGGAAGTTTTAATTCATTACTTTATTTTGAAGAAAAAGTTATCGTATACTTTGGGAAGTTTATGGTGAACATGCTCCATCTCAAGATACTTGTGAACGCTGGTTTAAATGCTTTAAAAGTGATGATTTTGATGTGAAAGACAAAGGACGTCCAGGTCACCGAAAAAGTTTGAAGACCAACAATTACAAGCATTATTGGATGAAGATGTGTGTCAAACTCAAAAACAACTTGCAGAAATATTAAACGTTGCTCAGCAAACAATTTCCAATCATTTACAAGCAATGGGAAAGATTTTAAACAAAGGAAAATGGGTGCCACATCAACTGAACGAAAGACAAATGGAAAACCGAAGTCATCAGTAAAATGTTGCTTCAATGGCTCGAAAGAAAGTCTCTTTTTCTGCATCAAATTGTTACTGGTGATGAAAAGTGGATTTGTTTTGAGAATCCCAAATGCACAAAATCATGGGTTGATCCAGGTCAACCATCAACATTGACTGCAAGGCCAAATCGCTTCGGAAAGAAGACAATGGTTTGCGTTTGGTGAGATCAGGAAGGTGTGGTGTATTATGAGCTTCTAAAACCAGGTGAAACCATTAATACTGATCACTACCAACAACAAATAATCAATTTTAAACATCTTGCCTGGGAAGTATTAATCCACCAACTGTATTCACCAGACCTTGCTCCTTCAGATTATCACTTGTTATGATCAATGGCACACGCACTTTCTGAGCAGCACTTCAAAACGTACGAAGAAGTGGATAATTGGGTCTCTGAATGGTTTGCCTTAAAACAAGAAAAGTTCTATTAGGATGGTATCCACAAATTACCTGAAAGATGGGGGAAATGTGCAGCTAGTGATGGACATTACTTTGAATAAAGCACTTTGGATGTTTCTCTTGAAATTATCGTGTTTTCTTTGATTACAAAATCCACCATTATTAACCGGTACACCTAGTAGATAAAGGATAATATACCTTGCCCAAGTAGACTTGCTGTGTCAGTCCCTTCCTGCCCCTCAAACTCTTGGAAGCAACCACATCATGTATTAGCTCTGTACTGCAGTGACAAATACAAGGAGCAATTCGGGACATTAAAACATTATTTTTCCTAGAATTTCAAGATTGGTATAATAAAAGACCAATAAAAGTTATTAAATACTTATTATGTTTTCAGGCAATATTATAAGTTCTTTACATGTATCAACTATCACCATAAATATTGATAAAATTGAGACATAATTAATAAGTGGCAGGAGAGTAATGTAAATGGAGAGATGTTACCTCCAGAATCCATACTCTTAATCACTATATTATGTTGTAACCAAATTGGGCAAAATATACACTGAATGGCCAGATTATTATGATCTCAGAATGCATAATAATCTGGCCACTCAGTGTATATCCTATATAATAAAAGGCTAATATGCAAATTGTCCCCTCGACCAGGAGTTCGACCAGCAGGCAGGCCTGCCAACCGCCCATGTCCCCTCCCGCTAGCAAGGCTGGCTGGACCCCACCCATGCACGAATTCATGCACCGGGCTTCTAATACACTGAGTGGCCAGATTATTATACATTCAGAGATCATGATAATCTGGCCACTTGGTGTATATCCTTTCCTTTATTTAGGTCTTCATTAATGTTGTTCAATAAAGTGTTATAATTTCAATAAAGTATATTCCATATTATCACAATAACTTTTAGTTATATTGAAACTGTATCTTTCTAAAAGTATATACTCAAAGGGCACCATGAGGAATTCTTACAATGAGGTAATATTTCCATACCTCGAGTGTAATAGTGGATTCTTGATTTTGGACCCCCATGTTAACATGCCATCTGAGATGACCATCATGAACTGTATTTAGTCTAATACAGCACACCACAGTGTCTAGTAGGCCATAAGCACTGCATCATCAAATGGGTGTTTATATATGAATTTGGTTCAAGCAAGAGTTGAAGGCACAAAATGTCTGACCATGTTGCCCAGTAACCAATGATTTATATTCCTGCCACAGTGCCTATTTCCACTCAACTGCCTCTGTGGATTCATGGGAAGGAATGGTTCTGAATGATTTATTGGTAACATATAAAAGTGGACAGCTAAAGCACTGCAGATGGCACTGAGGTGGCTCTGGTGAAGCAAAATCTTCTCAGTGGGTAGAATATCAAGTAGTACAAGTTGTTTATTTTCCATGGAAGATGAGATGATCAGACCTTCACTGACTCATATGTAGTGGCTAATGCTTTGACTGAATGATAAGGTGTGCAGAAGGAACATACTTGGAAAATTGGGGAAGGGGTATGTGGATAGAACTCTCCAAAGGGCACAGAGTATGCAGATATTTGTCTTAAGTGAATAATCTCTGTAGGATAACCCATTCTGTAGGCATCAGTAAGCTTCTTCCCCAGCCAACCATGTCTGTGCTCAATAAGTAAATGAATAAAGTTGTCAGGGCAGTAGGAATAGAGTATGCACATGGGTTCAACAGCATGGACTTCTAGTCATTCAGGTTTATATGCTTAGAACAACTGCTGACTGTCCAACCTGTCAACAGCACAGACCAACAATTACTTCCCAATGTGGCACAATTGTGGTGTAACCTGGCATCAGACTAATTACAAATGAACACGTCCATCCTCACAAAATACTAGTAGATCCTTATGTGATATGGATTTGCCTTCTTTACACTCAGTGCTTCTGTCCAAACCACAACATATGGATCCCTACATGTCTTACTCATAATCCTGGTATTCAACAGTGTTACTTCTCACCAGAGAATTTATTTTATTGCAAACAAACTGTGGCAGTGGGCTCCCGCTTGTGTGTTTCACTGGCCTTACCATGCTTCCTATCACTGTGAATTAGCAGCCTGATAGAACCACAGAATGGCTAATTTTTGAAATTAAGCCTTTTATTGGGACCATCTTAGATTTATAGAAAAGTTGCAAAAATATTACAGAGAGTTTGCATATGTCCTTCACCCAGTTTTGGTTTAGTAAACATAACGTTCAGTAATGTTATGTTATATTACTAGGGTACATTTTTCAAAACTACAAAAAAAACTAATTTGGGTACATTACAATGAACCAAACTCCAGACTTTATCATTAGTTTTTCCTTTTCCAGGATACCACACTGCAATTAGTTGTCTTGTCTCCTTAACCTTCTCTAGTCTGTGACAATGTTTCAATTTTCCTAAGTTTCATGACTTCCTAAGGTACTCATGAAGAGTACTGGTCACTTACTTTGAAGAATTTTTCTCAATTTGTGTTTGTCTGATGTTCTTGTCATGACCAGAGTGAAGTTTTATGGGTTTTAGTAAAGAGTGCTCTTGCTACAGGGACACATGGTATCAGTGGTGATGCTAAACTTGATCATTTCATTAAGGTTAGTGCTTTCCAGATTTCTTTACTGTAAAGTTACTATTTTTCCTTTCCTATATTCTAACTTGTATCTAGCCCACCCTAAAGGAGTTTAGGGAGATAATATTCACCTTCTGGAGGAGAGAATATTTACATATATTATTTGTAATTCTTCTGTAAACAAAAGTTGTCTTTTCTCCACCTGTATTTATTCACTCATTTAACCATTTACTTAGAACACTATGAACTCATGTATATTGATGTTATACTATGGGCTATAACCTAGCACTGTGTTTTTCATTTTGTTGTTTAAATGATTACGGTTGTGGCCATTGGGACCCTTTTCATGTAGTTCCTGTCCTTTAGACATACCCTCATCCTTTTGTATTTTTAGCACTTTCTCTTGTTTTCATACTACAAGATACTCCAAACTCATCTTGTAGTTTTGATGACCCAGCTTCATTTTCAGCCATGAAATAACCTTTTAAAAACTCAATTGCAGCACCAACCGTGTGGTAAACCCTTGAGAGGCTGGGTTAATAAACATCACCAAAGATGTATAAAGGGGTTTTGAATGTTTTTTTGAGGGTAAAGTTACCTTATATTTGGGTATGCCACAGATAGTTGTATCAATGTTACCTGGAAGTGTGATTTCATTGTTGGGTTTATTGATATTTTAGTTAAAGGATATTTTAGACTCATAGAAACAGAGACCTGACTGTTGATTGCCAGAAGGCAGGGGAAATGGGGACTAGATAAAAGAGGTGAAAGGGTCCTAACCGGTTTGGCTCAGTGGGTAGAGCGTCGGCCTGGGGACTGAAGGGTCCCAGGTTCGATTCTGGTCTAGGGCATGTACCTTTGTTGGGGGCACATCCCCAGTAGGGGGTGTGCAGGAGGCAGCTGATCTATGTTTCTCTCTCATCGATGTTTCTAACTCTCTATCTCTCTCCCTTCTTCTCTGTAAAAAAATTAATAAAATATATTAAAAAAAAAGAGGTGAAGGGATTAAGTACAAATTAGTAGTTACAGAATAAGTCACAGGGCTGTAAAGTATAGCACAGGGAATAAGGTCAATAATATTGCAATAACCATGTATGGTGCCACATCATTACCGGAAATACCTGGGGGAACACATTGTAAAGTACATGATTGCCTAATTACTACTAGACAGTATGTTGTACACCTGAAACCAATCTTACCTTATAATAGAGAAACATGCAAATTGACCGCACCTCCGCTATGCCCACGATTGGGCCGGCAGGAGGCTGGGGGCGGGACTCCGGGTGGCATATCCGCTGTTGAGAAGATCAAGATGGCGGTGCCCAGTGGTCGGGCCCATGCCACCGCTCCGGGGGTGCCTGGGGCCATCGGCACCCCGGGGGGGCGTGGCCGGGCCCATGCCACCGCTCCCAGGGGTGCCTGGGGCGATCGGCCACCTAGGGGGGCGTGTCCGGGCCCCTCCCGCCCCTCCCGGGGGTCTCAGGGGGCGATCGGCCACCTGGGGGGGCATGGCCGGCCCCTCCCACCCCTCCCTCCCCTCCCGGGGGTCGCCGGGGCGATCGGCCACCAGGGGGGGCGTGGCCCGGCCCCTCCCGCCCCTCCCAGGGGTCCCAGGGGGCGATCGGCCACCTGGGGGGGCGTGGCCGGGCCCCTCCTGCCCCTCCCGGGGGTCCCTGGGGGCGATCGGCCACCTGGGGGGGCGTGGCCGGGCCCATCCCGCCCCTCCCGCCGCTCACGGGGGTCCCAGGGGCCGAGGCTTTCCGGGCCTTGGGCACCAGTGGGGAGCCTGCACCGATCACAGGAAACCACTGGGGGTCGGCTCCTGTGATTGGTAGCAGGGACGCTGGGTGCGGCGAGCCCAAGGCCAGGAAAGCCTGGGGCGGAGGCTTTCCCGGCCTTGGGCACCAGTGGGCAGCCTGCATGGATCACAGGAAACCACTGGGGGTCGGCTCCTGCGATCCTTAGCAAGGATGTTGGGTGCCAATGAGCCCAAGGCCACCGCCCGGGGCCAAGCCCCGACCGTGAAAAAGGCAGAAGGCGGTGGCCACAGCCAAGGCCTGGGTCCCTGGTGCCGGCAGAAAACTGGTGCAGGCAGCCAGGTGAATGAAGGTCTATTGCACGAATCTTCGTGCAAACGGGCTACTAGTATAAAATAACACTGAAAGAAAACTACAAATGAAAAATTAAAAAATAAATAAATTAAAAATAATAGTTCATTAAAAAGATATGTGCTACAAATAATTAGGCAGAAATAAAATTTGATTGCTGTTGTTTGTATGCAAATGAATGCATTACAGTCATGCTCAAAACAAATAAAAATGTATGTCTTTATAGATACCTTTCTTGTAATCAGTCCTGAATGAACTGATGACAGTGCCACGAAACCAACAGAAATGAAGAAATTCATGAAAGTTTCATAAACAACCCCTTGACAGGCAATTGTTATATAACAACTACATATCAATGAATTTCTTGTATTTTATTCATATAACAGATTACTAAAAGTTATATATAAAATTGTTATTTTTCAAGTAATAATAATAGTGTAAAGTGAAATGATGCAATAATGCCCTTTGTGTAGCTAAGAATTTTCTGGAATAATCATAAATTTGATACATATATGTGTTTTCTGGGGGAAAGGTCTACTCTACTGCTTTCATTAGATTCTCAAGGTGCCTGATAAAATTTTTTAGGGACTACCACATTTATTTAATAAATGCATTATATTCTAACAGAAACTAAAAGTCAAAAATGAATTGTTATGGGTTGAACTGTGTGCTCCTTCCCAACTCCAATGCTGAAACTCCAGTACTTCAGAATGTTACCTTTTTTGGAGACACCTTCTTTACAGAAGTAATCAAATTAAAAGGAGATCATTAAAGTAATACAATATGACTGGTGTTATAAGAAGATTTAGACACAGATAGGTGTAGAGAGAAGATGGTGTAAAGATCTGGGGGTGGGGATGAAAAAGAGGCTCCATAGTAAATCTTACTGAAAATAACCTCACAGGATGATCAGATCATAAATTCCTAACTGTGCAGGTCATGGTGGATAGTCACACCTCAAACCTGTGAGAAAGTTTATCTTTGTCTTAGGCAAGCCTTGTCCATTGTTTCTGTGCATCTAGTTAACACACCTTTGAAATGCCAGAGTAAACTCCTTTTTAGAAAATTCTGAGGAGTAACCAAACCATCTTGTTGACTATTCTCTACCTAGCTTTCTCCTACCTTCATGTAATCTTTCTTACAGTCCCTCCAAATGTATAAGAGAAACTAAAAATGTGTCACTCTCTAAAACATTTGAGATCTTGCTTTTTGGTATGTCCTCAATTTAGCTCAAATAAACAACATTTTTTAAGTTAAGTGTGTTTTTAATGAGTATCTAGAAATAGGGTGGGCTTGAAATGTGTCAACTAGTTTTCCAGAAATAATCTTTGCTGCATAGCTCCAGGATAGGATGGTCTGCAACAGGTACTCTGTGCATTATCCTATCTAATAAAAGAGTAATATGCAAATTGACCGTACATCTGCTACACCAACCAGCCACGCCCACCAGCCAATCAGGAGCAAATATGCAAATAAACCCAACCAAGATGGCCACGGTCACAGAGAGCAGGAGGGAGGTTTGGGTTTCCCTGGCAATGGAGGAAGCCAAGCTTTCCACCTGCCCTTGCTGGCCTAGGCCTCCACTCAATGCTACAAAGTTTCAATTATAGAAGATAAATAAATTCCAACAGAAATGGCTGTAGCCACAGAGCAAGCAGGAGGCTTGGCTCCACTCCAGGTTACAAAGTTTCAATTGTAGAAGATACATAAATCCGAGATACCAGGGCCTCTGCTTGGGTCACCGGGGGGTGTGGCCAGCCTGCAAACCACCACAGGCCCTTCGCCCAGGCTGCCCCACGCCCCAAGGGAACCTCCACCCTGATCCGGGACACCCTTCAGGGCAAACCAGCTGGCTCCCACCCATGCACCAGGCCTCTATCCTATCTAATAAAAGAGTAATATGCAGATTGACCATCATTCCAACACACAAGATGGCTGCCCCCATGTGGTCAAAGATCCTGACCCATGTGGATACAAGATGGCCCCCACAAGATGACCAACAGGGGAGGGCAGTTGGGAGGGACCAGGCCTGCAAGGGAGGGCATTTGGGGTGATCAAGCCTGCAGGGGAGGGCAGTTAGGGGTGACCAGGTAGGCAGAGGAAGGCAGTTAGGGGCAAACAGGCTGGCAGGGGAGTAGTTAGGCATCAATCAGCTGTCAGGGGAATGGTTAGTGGTGATCAGGCTGGCAGGCAGAAGTGATTAGGGGCAATCAGGAAGGCAGGCAGGTGAGCAGTTGGGAGCCAGCAGTCCTGGATTTTGAGAGGGATGTCCAACTGCCCGTTTAGGCCCGATCCCACCAGGATTGGGCATAAATGGGCAGTCGGACATCCCTCGAGGGGTCCCAGATTGGAGAGGGTGCAGGCTGGGCTGAGGGACATCCCCCCTCTGTGCACAAATTTCATGCACCGGGCCTCTAGTCTGAAATATAAAGGATGACCACAATCTTTTTATGCTGGGAAGTTTGATGCAGGGTACTTACTGTGTGCTGTTACAGCTCATGCACATTGTCACTGATCTGCTTACTCACTTAGTTGTTCTGGGGTTCAGCATCTTGTTTTACAGCTCTTTCAGGTCCCAATGGATTTATTCCTTGAGCATTTCCAAGTCCTAGGCCAGAGCATGCAACTCTGGGGCAGTAGTAGCCAGGATATGAGCTTCTCCTTGTCATTTTGGATGTATTCCTTCATTTTCTTTGGATCCTGGTACAGGTGCTTATCTCTGTGATGAAAGCTTATCCTGCAGGTTACCTGAAACCTGAGGATGGGGGCTGGTAGGCAATGAGAGACTGACACAGATTCTTTCTTGAAAGTTCCATTTGCCCTTTTCTCTTCCCAGCTTTGCATTCATCTTTCCTTCATAGCCATTTACTCTACTGACCTCAGCCCCACCACATGATGAAAAACAATGACTATGTATAGTCTGTGAAAAGATATGTAATGCAGCCCTGGCCTGTTGGTTGGAGTGCTCATTTGGTTAGAGCACTGTCCCACACAGTAAAAGGTGGGGAGTTCAATTTTCTGCTAGGGCATATACTAAGGTTGCAGGTTTGATCCCTGAGTAAGTGTGGGAGACAACCAACTGATGTTTCTCTCTCACGGTAAAGTTTCTCTCTCTCATATTAATGATTTTTTCCCTCTGTCATAATAATCTCTCTCTCTTTCTCTCATCAATTTTTAAAAAGATATATAAAGCCAGACCTTTGTAAGGTCTAATCTCTGTAGTCAACTCTCTATTTATTTTATATCATTTCTCATAATTCTATTTCTATAATCAAATCCTCACTGATGAACTACATATATGGAATATGCAGTTATCTAGTTATCCATATATTTTCAGCAGCAATATGAGCCTTCCCCTACCCTGTCACTACTGTGTCATGGAAGCTCTGAATCAGAATAGTAAGTGGGAAAAATAATTCAAATCTATGCTATTTCACTACAAAGCTTATATCCTTAACTATTGTGTTAGAAACAACACATATTTTTTAAATAAATGAATTAATAATTTAACAAATATATTAAGGAAAATTATAATTTATTTATTTAATTACCATAATCAGTTAGAATTTCTACTAGAATTTATGCATCTAAAACATCAACCTAAAATCTTAATATTAAACAGGTAGCTTACTTATTTTCAATAATGACTCTATTTTATGAAGCAAGACTTAATGGATAGAGATAAATATTAAGTTTTTGGATAATTATTGGAAGACATAAAACTAATCCTTAGATATCTAACTGCCATACATAATAATGTAAATATTAACTCTTTTGGGAGGATGGTTGGTTATATACATTTAAAAATATTTATTATCTCCAATATGGTTTAAACTGTAACATTTCTGAGGCATCCATGAGTGTATGCACAAGTGTGTGTGTGTGTGTGTGTGTGTGTGTGTGTGTGTGAAGTTATCCTGCTGAACAATAAAAAGTAAAGACATGTAGCTATAGATCAGCCTTGTGAAAAGAGCCCAAAAGGAATAAATCTTGGAATCTCCATTATCATATGCCCACTGTGGACCATATGTCCCAGTTGGAACTTTCTGCTAAATATGCAATACCAAAGTGCCCTTCATTCTCCCTCATCCTCCCAACAGTGTGTGTGTGTGTGTGTGTGTGTGTGTATACATACATATATATATTAGAGGACCGGTGCATGAAATTCGTGCACAGGGGGTGGTCCTTCAGCCCTGCTTGCATCCTCTCACAATCTGGGGAACTTGTCTGCCAGCCTTCCTGATTGCCCCTAACCACTCTCCCTGCCTGATTGCCCCAACTGCTCACCTGCCTGCCTGATCACCCTTAACTGCCTCTGCCTCTGCTCTGCTACCACAGCTTCATCTGAAAGGACATTTGGAATGATGTCTGGAAGGTTGTTTGGCTATTCGGTCTAATTAGCATATTACACTTTTATTATTATAGATAGTTGCCTTGCTCCAAGCTGTAAGGACCTGCTTGTCATAGAGATAGAACAGTTTTAATTTTTACTCTTGATTATGGCAATTAACTAACACAGATGGCCACCAAAAAGTGACTTACCAAAGGTTGTTTAGCAAACGGTGCTGTTAAGTCCTCTTCTGTGAAAACGTGCATGTTATGCATTGTATCTGCCTGGCTACATAAAAGAGTGAAGTTTCTGTCTGTCTTTGCAATCATATGAGCAAATTGTGTGAGACCCCAGCCTAGTCTGGTTTGGTGCTCACAGAATAATAGAGGTCTTTTTTTTTTCTTTGTTCCATTGGTGGATATTTCCTAGAAATTGCAGGATATCTTCCTTTTAATTTTTCCTCCACACTCCGACTTTACTTATGTCTCTCACCTTTGCTTTCCTTCCATCCCCCACCCGAAACAGTTACTTGCTCCAGGCTCACTTTGCTCCAGTGTCTAGGAGCTCACGCAACACATCTGCCACCAGAATTATGATTCCCAGCATTCCTGGTGCTCCCCATGCTCTGGGCTTCTGCTTCCAATTCAGGAGCTGCCACCAGAACTATGATTCCCAGAATTCCTGGTGCTCCTCGCACTCTTGGTTTCCGCTTCTGGCCCAGGGGCTGCAGAAACCAAAAGGACTGGGAACTCCAGCCTGTTCTCCCACTCTGCTCTCTGGCCAGGCTTGTCCAAACCTTCCTGCCCGCTCTCCTGCTAGCTCCATGGCTCTGGCAGGTGCTGCCATCTTTGTTGCATCAATTTGCATATTCTCTCCTAATTGGCTGTGGGCACTACCATCTTTATCACGAAGTGATGATTAATTTACATATTACTTTTTTATTAGATAGGATTTTTTCTCATTCTGGAAACTTTGGATCAATAATTACTCTCTGTGGGAATCGAACCTGCATTACCACCATTTGTCCACCATCCAGAGCTGAGGGGTCAGTGCCGACATGTACACATAAGGAACTCTTGGACATTGATATTTGGTCTCAAAAGAACTGTTGGTCCAGAAAGAAACTCACTACAGACGGATTCATTTGCCTGTCAGCATAACTATTATTGCTCATCTCACATTCAGTTCATATATCTCTAGTGACACATGATCTCGCTCATCTAGGGGAAATGATGAACAACATAGACTGATGAACAAGAACAGAACCAGAAACAAGGAGGCATCGATCCGACTATCGGGCCTCAGAGGGAGGATAGGGGAGGGTGGGGGGAGGGGGGAGAGATTAACCAAAGGACTTGTGTGCATGCATATGAGCCTAACCAATAGTTAAGTTCAACAGGGGGTTGGGGCATCCGTGGGGAGGGGTGTGGGATGGGAATGGGGGGATGAGGACAAATATGTGACACCTTAATCAATAAAGAAATTAAAAAAAAAATTACTCTCTGTGTTTGATGATGGATTCAAGATCATGGGATTTGAAAGTCACACTGAGGTTAAAGAAAAATAAGCTTCTTCAGATAGTTGTAGACCTTAGGGTCAGTGCAGAGTGGCTGAATTCAACAGTTTTTTGAGGTTTTATTTTTTGAGAGTCTTTACCTTAAATTATGAGGGTCACCTCATAAAAACCTAACTTTTTCCCCAATGACAACTCACATTTTATATAGAATGTAAATTCTTTTTTATCTATGAATTAAGTGTAATATATGAAATCTGAACACCTGAATAAGTTTATATGCATATGGAAGTAAGAAATGTAGGAGGTATGGGCTGCTCTAGTATTTTCTTCTCCAACCTTAGGGGCCTCTTGTGTAAGTAGTGCCATTGAGCCTAATAGGCCTTTAGTTCCTATGTCTAAGCCATAATAAACATCAGAGTCACCAATGACCTCTTGTAGAGGACAGAAAGTTTAGAAAACTTCCCAGGAGATGGAGGCATTTGGGGCCTCCTCCCTTTCCAGATATATTAAGTGGAGGTGGCCTTTGATATGTATTTAGGTTGCATATAGAACATAGGAAAATAATAAATAAAGCCAAGTTCAGCTAGAACTCTCTGTAAGAACATGTATAATCATAATATATGGCAATTATTCACTGTGAATATATAGTATTTTAAATAAGAAATTTAATGAAAATTATGGTCTAAAATGTATAGGTGACTCATGCAGTGTTTTTTGTTTTTGTTTTTTAGAGTGATGAAAGCAGAAAAGGAAGGATTGTCATTTGCAAAATAGAGATAGGAATGATTATTTCCTATCAACAGCACACAAATGTGTGGATCATTAGAGATTGATTTCACTTGAGGGATAAAGCCTGTAAAGTTCTGAGCATCTCGATATGTTCTAGATGACCTTTAAGTCACTTTCTTAGCTTCCGATTCTATTGTCATTATTTTATCCTGGAGATTAGCTATATTCTATAAAGGCTTTGCTTAGAAAAATAATCTGCTCTTGAAGTAATAAAATTTTATATTGACTAAGGAAGACATAAAATTTGTGTCTTACTAGAAACTGTAAAATATATTAGAATATGTTTCTCCTAAAAATTAACAAACTCAGGAGGAAAAAAATCTACAATATCAATTATATTTTATAAAAATAAGTTAAAGTAGTTAAATTATATTAAGTCCCCAGGGATGTTTTGCATAAAGGTTATGTCAAAATCTTTTAGCTTTCATATTAAAACAACTGTGACATGTAATTTTTGGTGAAACTGTACAAATGGTAAAACAGCCCATGCTACATTTAACTAATTTTCACAGCTTTTATTTTACATGCTTTTTAAAAGTGGTATGGAAATAAAAGCAAATTAATTTAGAATGTTTTTTGAGTACAAGATAAATGATAACTCTAGAATCATTCTAAAATTAGAATGAAAAAGAAATCTAAAATTCTCTCCAAAATTAATTTTTCATTTGCTAACGGTCATTTTAATCAAAGTTTATATTTAGGGACATGTAACATTAAATAAATTAATTTATTGCCTTTGGGACTTTTTATTATTCAAGAAAGTATATGAAGCAATTAATATGTAATACTAATATTCTAAAAGATATGAAAGTATATTTCTACCTCTTTGCACACTAGAGTCTTGAATATCTTATACAAATTGTTGCTGTGCAAAATGTCATTAGTTTATTAATGACCTAAATTAATATAATTTTAGTTTGAAAAGAATAGGCTTGACATTTAGAGAGACCTTTGCACATTTGTTTCATATTGACTTCCAACATTCACCTAGTAGCCTGTTTCTGAAATTCAAATAACATATGAGTCAACAGATTTCCTTTCAGCCTGCTATAATAGCACTAGAGGCCTGGTGCATGATATTCATGCACTTGTGGGAGGGGTCCCTCAGCCCGGCCTGTGCCCTCTCACAGTCCGGGACCCATCAGGGGATGTCCACCTGCTGCGGAAGTGGGAGAGGCTCCTGCCACCACCACAGTGCTCGCCAGCCATGAGCCCGGCTTCTGGCTGAGTGGCACTCCCCCTGTGGGAGCACACTGACCACCAGGGGGCAGCTCCTGCATCGAGTGTCTGACCCCTAGTGGTCAGTGCACGTCATAGTGACTGGTCATTCTGCTGTTTGGTAAATTTGCATATTAGTCTTTTATTATACAGGATATTATGATCTATATATTGTGTTTACAACAAAACAAAATAATGTTGCAAAACAAATTTCTCTACTCATTTTCAAGGCTTCAGATTTCACTTATAGCTTAAGGATTTCAAGATCTTTTTTGTTTGTTTTCTATTACTCTTAAAATAATTTGAGATGGTCAATAATTAAACTTCACCATAAGCACGACTTAGTAACATGGATAAGTAAGAAGGTCATTTAATAAAGAAAAATATTTAAAAGTGGTTTTGAGATATACTTATTATTTAAAATATAAAAGAATACCTTATAGAGAATTCTGATAATTAATTAAAATCTAATATATAAGTAATATAAATATGACACTATATATGTTTCTTGTAAAGCCTTCAAACACAAGAAGACACCTGTGCATATTAAACATCTGTACATGGAGGAACATTTGCAACTCAAGTTGAAGGACATTCTTATGTTGTACTTCAAAATTATACCAGAAATGACAATGAGAAGTTCTATAATTGGAGTTGCATGCTTTAAAAAAAAGAAAGGCAAGTAGAGGCAACTATTTTCAACTATCATAATAGCATACATTTCTAATAACATAGTGACAAATGATATTGTTATTATTTATGTACTAGAGGCCCAGCGCATGAAATCATGCGTGAATAGGGTCCATAGGCCTAGCCTGCGATCAGGGCCATGTCTGACGTTCTTTGATGCCCCACGATGCTCCGTGATGCTCACTCGCTGCCCCATGAAGCTTCATGATGCTTGCCTCCGCTGCCCTGCACTGCTTCGTGAAGTTCCCCGCCCCTGGATGCTCTGCAAAGCTCTCCGCAGCCGTCCTGTGACGCTTATCGATGCTCTCTACCCCGCAACGCTCCGTGATGTTCGCTGCTGACCCACGATGCTCATCACCCCTCGTCGCTGGATGCTCACTGCGGCTCACTGCCTGCTGCTTACCACTGCTCAACAGTCCCCAATCCTGCCCTGCTGCCACCCCACCCGTTTGCCGTGGTTCCCCGTTCACCATGCTGCGATCAGAGCCTGCTGGGCGGAGGGGGAGGAACTGAGAGGTGGTCAATGCACCTCATGGTGACTGGTCGAGCGGTTGTTCTGGTCGTTATGCTTATGGTCCTGGCCTTTTATTATATAGGACACATTATGTATTAAGGGTGTGATGTGGTAAATAATATGTTCAACATATATCTTCTGTAATATATAATGTATCCCAAAATATGTATACACACATATTGAATAATTATAAAGGTAGTGCTTATTAAAATATATTTCATTTTCAAAATTGAGCCTTCAGCTGTTAAAGTGTGTATACATTTTTCTGGCTGGGACATCCTGTATGTTGTATATGTTTTGCATATCAGTATAGAACATTGTATATTATTTAAATATTTATGTGTTATTAATTATACATTAATTGTATATGCTTATTTTTAATCAAATTTTAAAATAGAAAATAATGTATTTGTATCTTTGATGTTAATATATTAAATCACATTATTAGTATATTACTTTTTGATACATAAACATTACACATGAGTAAAATTTCTTTGGAAATACACCTAATAATAAAAAGGATAAAGTATACTTTTGTGTTTCACAATTAATTCATTCATCCATGAGTAAATATTTTATGCAGGAATGAGATAGATTTAGGAAAAATTTTATTATTAAATTTCATTTTTATAACGTTAGTACTAGGAAATGCTCAAATACTTAAGTAGATGGAAATGAAAGGGATTTCATTATAGTAACATTAAATATTTTTAAATTCCTTCCAAGACTTTTGCCAAAATTACATATTAGTTTATCAATGAATGTTATTTTTTAATATTTTTATTATAATTTACAAATTACAAAATTCACTTGTTTTGGGGTACAATACTGTGTTTTAAGAAACACATACTGTCATGTAACCACCACTGCAATATGTAGAACGAGCACTGATATGTTTCTTTATGTAAAGTTTTGCCCTTTCCTAAATGTCATATAAATGGATCATACCATATACAGCCATTTCTAGTCTGCTATTTGTCATTTAGCATAATACACTTGAGATTTCTTATGTCGCATATATCAGAAGTTTGTTTTTCTATTATTAGGTGACCCCATTTTATGGATCTACCTTAATGGGTTATCCATTAGCCAGTTGGAGGACATTTGGTGTGTTTTTAGCTTTGGGCAATTAGTACCAAATCTGTAAACATTCTCATAGGTTTTTGTGTAATCATAAAGTTTTATTTCACTTGCTTAATATTTAGAAGAGAAATTGCTGGATCATATGTTAGGTGGGAATTTATAATTAACATTGAAGTTTTTTCTAAAGTGGCTATATTATTTTGCATTTCCACTTGCAATGATGGAGTTTTAGTTACTCTGCATCCATGCCAGAATTTGGAAAAATCATTAAAAATCTATTGACTATCAGTATATATTTATTTCTATATTTTTGTTCTGTTTTAATGATCTATGTGTCTATCCTTTTGCCAATACAAACGGTCTTGTCTACGATAGCTTTAGATTACATCTTGAAATCATGCAGTGTAAACCTTATAACTTTATTCTTTTTCAATATATTTTTGCCTGTTCTAGTTCATTTTGAAGGAATTATTATTTCCATAAAAAGAAATCTATCCTGGATTTTTATTGGGCTTGCAATATATCCATAGTTAAGAATAGTGATATGGATATCTTCACACCATAGAGACTTCCAGCCTAAGAACATTGTGCATATCTCTATTTAGGTTTCCTTTGATTTCTTTCATCAGTGTATTATAGATTTCAGCATACATATCTTTGCATATATCTTGATAGACATGACTATTTCATATTTTTGTTATAAAATGATATATTAAAATATTTAATTTTCAATCATTGTTCATGTTTAAAATATAATTAATTTTTGTATATTGACCTTGTACACTTTGATATTTTTAAATTTACTCATATTATTTTAGAAGAGATCCAAGATGGCAGCAAAGTAGAATAATATTATACTCACCTCCTCTGAGGACCATTCAGGAATTTAAACCAAAATGTAGAACAATAAACTTGAAAACCTACTGAAGACTAGCTGAATGGAAGTCTTATATCCAAAGATTTACAGAAGCCACATCGAGATTGGTAAGAAGGGCAGAGATGCAAAAAGGTCTGTCTCTGCTCCCATGGGCAGCAGCAGAGGTTACCGATTCCCCCTGAGGAGTGGGGGTGTCAACCCCACCTCAGGCTCCCCAGTCCAGAGCACCAGAGGGAGAGGCACCCACATAACATGTGGCTATGGATAGCAGCAGGGATTCTGCCTGCCACAGAGAGACAGCAGTCTGCTAGAGACACAGGTGCCCTCCAAAAGGGCCAACTCCCAAAATCTCACCATCAGCCACTCACCTTGGGCTCTGGCAGAGAGAGGGTGAAGTGGACTGAAGCTGTATGAGGAGAGACTGGGGTTTGTGGCTTTGGGGAGAGAGCTGAGGGGACAGCCTCGGGGACTCCTGTGCTGAGTCACTCTCCCATACCAAAGGTGCCATCTTTCTTGGGTGGAGCATTCCCCTTCATAGGGCATCAACTTGGGGAAAAGCATTACCCTATGCTCTGGACTTCCTGTTGCCCGAGCATGCATAGTTCACTCCCGGCTGTCCAGTCAGCTGCCTGGGCTGGAGTGCAGAGGTCTGGGAAGACTCAGTGGTGTGGCTTTGGGGTGAGGGTGATTCCCTTCACTTTCCCGGGAACATGACTGGCACCTCCCGCTAACCAGAGATTTTTCTAGCCCCACCCTGTGGGATCCAGGTAGGTCCATCCTCCAGATTCCTATGACCTTGTCCTTTTGTGCTCGGTCTCCTGGCAGGATCTCAGACAGACAGACTTGTGTGGCTCTAGGACAGGGTCCATTTTTCCTGACCAGTGCAAAGCCCTCCCTTCATACGGCCAAAATCTTGGTATGTATGGGCCTGAAAAACTCTGCTTGTCTCACCTTGATGAATCCCTGAGAACCCGGCCAACACAGTATCTGTGGGCACCTACATGGGACATTTGCTGAGTGGCCTCAAACCAAGCACTGGCATTGAGTTTGAATCTGTGTTAATCTGGTGAACACCACACACTTTTACCTGCTGACTCACTGAGAACCCACCTCATGCAACTCAAGTACCACCAGAGGCTCTAAAATCCTCAACCAAATTAGCAAATTGGATCCAGCAATACATTAAAAAGAACATAAACCATGACCACGTGAGATTTTTTCTGGAGTTGAAAGGCTGGTACAGTATTTGCAAATCAATAAACATGCTATACCACATAAACAAAATGAAGGAAAAAAATAACACGATCATATCAATAGTCACAGAAAAAACATTTAAAAAAGTCCAGCACCCATTTATGATAAAAACTCTCAGCAAAGTGGGAATAGAGGGAACATAACTCAATGTAATAAAGTCCATATGTGACAAACTCATAGCCAACATCATACTCAATGGGCAAAAGCTAAAAGTGTTTCCCTGAAGATCAGGAACAAGACAGGGATATTTGTTTTCACCTCTTATTCAACATAGTACTGGAAGTCTTAGCCAGGGCAATCAGACAAGAATAAAAAATAAAAGGCATCCAAATTGGAAAAGGAGAAGTAAAACTGTCATCATTTGCAGATGACATAATATTGTATATAGAGAATCCTAAGAACAAAGAAATTAGTTCACCTTACACCATACAAAAGAATAAACTCAAAATGGATTAAAGACTTACTTTTGGTAAAACTCAAAACCATAAAAATCCCAGAAGAAAACATAGGCAGTATAATCTGGGACATTTCTCATAACAATATATTTTTTTCTGATATGTCTCCTTGGGCAATGGAAACAAAAGAAAAAATAAATGGGACTACATCAAACTAAGAAGTTTTCGCACAGGAAACAATCAACAAGCTGAAAAGACAACTCACTGATTGGGAGAACATATTCACCAATGATACATCTGATAAGGAGTTAATATCCAAAATGTAAAAAGCACTTATACAACTCAACACCAGAAACAAACAAAACAATCCAATTAAAAAATGGGCAAATGACCTGAATAGACACTTCTCTAAAGAGGACATAAACATGGTCAATAAACATATGAAAAGTTGCTGAATGTCACTAATCATCAGAGAAGTATAAATTAAGACCACAATTAGATATCACCTATACCTGTCAGATGGCTATCATCAATAAATCAACAAACAGTAAGTGTTGGTGAGGATGTGGAGAAAAGGAAACCCTATTGTACTGTTGATGGGAATGCAGATTCGTGTATCCACTGTGGAAAAAAAAAATAGACTTTCTTAAAAAAAATAAAAAATGGAACTACCTTATGACCCAGTGATTCCACTACCGGGACTATATCCGAAAAAACTTGAAACAGTAATTTGAAAAAATATATGCACCCCTATGTTTATTGCACTGTTATTTAGTCAAGATTTGGAAACAGCCCAAATGTCCATCAGTAGATGAGTGAATAAAAAAGGTGTGGTATATTTATACAATGGAATACTACTCAGTCATGAAAAAGAAGAAAATCTTACCTTTTGCAACAGCATGATGGACCTGGAAAGCATTATCCTAGGTGAAATGAGCCAGAGACAGAAAGACAAATACTAATTGATTTCACTTATATGTGGAATCTAATGAACAAAATAGAAAAACAAAATAGAAACTGACTAATAGATACAGAAAATAGACTGAGTGCTGTTAGAGGAGTAAGGGGTTGGGGTTCTGGGTGAAAAAGGGAAAGGGATTAAGCAAAAAAACCAGAAAAAAACAAAAGCAAAAACAAACAACAAAAATCTCATAGACACAGACAACAGTCTAGTGTTTACCAGAGAGAAAGGAGGTGGGAGGAGGTGAAAGAGGGTAAGGGGGGGATAAATGGTTAGGGAAGGAGACTTGATTTCGGTTGGTGAACACACAATACAATATACAGATGACGTATTATAGAATTGTATACCTGAAATCTATATAATTTTATTAACCAGTATTATCCGAATCCTATATAATAAAAGCGTAATATGCAAATCGACTGAACATCGGAATTACCTGTTGGCGGGGGGCAGGGCCAGTGAGCAGGCGGTGCCAGGCCAGCCAAGGCACGTGTCAGTGGGCAGAGGGAGGGGACAGCGATCAGGGCGGGAGGGGCGGCGGTGACCAGCCGTGGTGGAGGGGCGATGGGGGGGATAGCACCAGCTGCTTGCCGGCCAGCGCCGTCCCCTGATTGGCCCTCCCAGTTGCCTCCCACAGAGGGAGGCCAGACTGCGGCTTAAGCCCTCAGGAGTGGGCCTAAGCCATCAGTCGGATATACCCTGAGGGCTCCCAGACTGCGAGAGGGCACAGGCCAGGCTGAGGGACCCCCCGGAGTGCATGATTTTCATGCACTGGGCCTCTAGTAAATTCAATAAAAATTAAAAAAGCATTTTCAATAGGTTTGCCTTTATTTTTGAATTTGGTTTGCTAATATTATTGAGGAATTTTGCATAATGCATCAGGGATATGAGTGTGTAATTTTCCTTTTTTGTGGTTTCTTTTTCTGGATTTGGTACCAGGATTATGCTGGCTTTTTTTAATAATGAGTTTTTTTCTGAATATAACTAGTTTACATGGTAATTTGTTCGTTAAAGCCAATGTTTTCTTATTGTTATTCTATAGATGATGTACTTATTGATGTAATTGAGTATTGATGTTTCCTACTATTATTGTAATTGTGTTAGTTTCTTTTATTATATATATTAATATTTGTTTTATATATTTAGGTGATTTTTTGTTGGGTGCAAGAATATTTATATATTACTAGAGGCCCGGTGCATGAAATTTGTGTATGGGGGCGGGGGGTTTGTCCCTCAGCCCAGCCTGAACCCTCTCCAATCTGGGACCCCTCAAGGGATGTCCAACTGCCCGTTTAGGCCTGATCCCAATAGGATCAGGCGTAAACGGGCAGTCAGACATCCCTCTCACAATCCAGGACTGCTGGCTCCCAACTGCTTGCCTGCCTGCCTTCCTGATTGCCCCTAAACGCTTCTGCCTGCCAGCCTGATCACCCCATAACTACTCCCCTGCCAGCCTGATTGATGCCTAACTGCTCCCCTGCCAGCCTGTTTGCACCTAACTGCCCTCCCCTGCAGGCCTGGTCACCCCTAACTGCCCTCCCTTGCAGGCCTGGTCTCTCCCAACTGCCCTCCCCTGCTGGCCATCTTGTAGCAGCCATCTTGTGTCCACATGGGGGTAGCCATCTTGTGTGTTGGAGTGATGATCAATTTGCATATTACTCTTTTATTAGATAGGATATCTTCTTGTTGGATTAACAAGTTTATCAATATATATACACCTTTTTTTTGTTTCTTTTTACAGTCTTTGTTTACAATCTGTTTTGTTTGATGTACTAGTAAGTTATATTGCTACTCCAGTTTTCTTTTTTATTGTATTTGCATGTACTAAATCATATAGCCAAACTAACTATCGGATTTGATGCATTTTCCTTTAAGAGCCACACAGCTTCTCTAGATTCCATTTCCTTGTAATGAATCATTGGATATCCTGGATATCTAGGGTATTGGGACTCAACCCAACACCCTAGATATCCAATGACATTTTAGATGGAGACATTTTCTTGTTATGTATTTGGTTGTTTCTATAATTATCCTCAGTTAGCCATTAGCTTTAAATTCTCTGCTTTATCTTGTGCTTTGCTTAAGGACTGGTTGCTTGAGAGTTTTACTTAATTTTCTCATTTCATTTTTTGACTTTAGTCTTTCCCTATGAGACTGCTTTTAGATTTTCTCTTTATTTTTTTTTCCTTGCCATTAGTGGCAGACTACTGTTGTATGTTTCCTGGTGTTTGCTAGGCATTTTGAGGTAGGATGAGGATAACAGAATGCTTTCTGTTTTCATTCTGCCTAAATTACATCCAAAGCCTCGTGTCTCTGTGTCTTGACAATGGTTTGTTTTTTATTTATTCTGTATGTGTGCAGTGTTTGGATACCTCCAATTATCTGGTGTAAAAAGGGTTTGTTGCTTCTTTGCAAGGAGTAGAAGTGTTTTTATATTTTTCTCACAATAGTTCTTACCCTACTGCATTTAGGGTGACAGAATTTGCTGCCTCATAGTTTAAGGCTCTGTAAGGTAGAAAGGGGTGAAGAATATGGTAAGAACTGTTTCTTCCCCACCCTCAGGGGCTGAAGTTCTGCTCTTCCAGGTCTTCACCAAGAGGGATGATTTATTTCTCTTCTGCCCCCAATTTTCTTGTGAACAAGCGGTGAGGTTAGCTGGGAAGAGCTTGTGAGTGTGTGTGAATTTCCCTCTTGCCTATGGATCTCAGGATTTCTACACTATCTTCCTAGCTTGCATTCGGTCCTTAACAATTTGTTAACAATTTTAATTGCATTATTTTTACCAGAGTTTATGGTGCCTGACATTTATTTCTCCAATGCTCTGTCCCAGATGGGTAAGGGCTTGCATCCCATCTATCTTTAAGAGGATATTATCAATTTCAGTTTAAGGACAAATTGCTTTCTATGACGTTAACTTTCTAATGTGTTAAAGAAATGTCATTATTTTGTTGATTATCTAACTTTCCTTGTATGTGGTAAGAGAACTGTCTTTTCCAGAGCTTGATTATTATTTTAATAACATATTAGCTGACAAATTTAAGTCCTCCTCAAAACTTATTGAAAATAATGTATAACATCATTTGATTTAAGAAAGTATTTTAATCTGTTATTAGCTATTCATATAATCATTTCTTAGTATAAACACCAGTATTTTGAAATATTCTGTTTGTAAACTATTGCAGAATTAATGATCAGTGAAAAAATCTGCCTTTTTCCTTAATATGGGAAAAGACTACTGTGAAAGAGGCAAGAAGATAGAGGGAGGATTACAAACACAGATGTTTAAAGAAATATTGGTTTTAGGGAATATTACATTTGAAAATTGTTTACCTGGAATTCAGTCCTTTAAAATTATGCAAGACACACTTTCTTTAGAAATGTTTCTGTGCCTCCAGAGATGGAATAGCCTATTTTTTGAGTCATGAATTAAGTTAATGCCAAGGATGAAAAGAATACATGGCACATCATTAATTTTCAATAAATATTTGCTATTTTATTATTAATAAGACCAATCTAATGGTGGATTAGAATGTCGAGGATGGAGAATGTAAAAACAGTGAAATAACATAGCGATAGCATACTGATTATTTGAATTAATTCAGCTACACAGTTAAACACAACTGGAGATAATTGTTTAATTATCGTTTCCATTATATATCTTTGCTAAGTATGCAGAAAAGGCTTATGGCAGTAATTCATACTTGATGTTACCAGAAGATATCAAAGCCAAAGATATTTAATGTTGTTCATTAAGTGATTTTTATATTCTCTAGTAGGTGGTAGAAAAATAAATAAATCAATGATCCTGAATTATATACTTGTTTTACTAAAAGACTATTTCAACTATTCATAAATATGGCACATATGGGTACTTTCAGATGATTAAAATATTTTAAAGTTTCTCTTTATTCATGCATATATTAAAGCAGGTACTTGACTATATCCCTGAAATAATAGCCATAAACAATGAGGAATTTGACCTTGAGGTAGAGGATGTTGTGAACAACCATTAAACTGTTTTTCACTTTTATATGACTTCTATAATTGAATCAATTTTGAGGAAGACTATATCTCATGAATAAATGTTCATGAATAAATTAACTGTAAAATACGCATTCAAATTAAATAATAATATATAATTGATAGAACTGTGAAGTACTCTCTATCTAAATGTTCACATAAGTCTTTCAAAGATAGTAATTTTAATATGGACGTAATACATTTATGATTCAGTTCACTTGTTTAATGAGATAATTTCTGGAATATGTGATTAGGGATGCATCAGTGGTATTTAAAGACTGCTTATCTTTTCCAAATGCTTAATGACCCAATGGCCTTTCCATAAATACCTATATGACCCTCAACTGTATGATGGTTAACTATCAACTACTTGCACCTCTTCTCATATTGTAATCTGCTTTTATGAAAACCCAGTTCTTTAAGTCGCCTCAGTTATACTTCTTTGACAACTACTCTCCTTCACCATTGTTCCATGCATGTCCAAAAGGGCATTGACTTTTGTCAATGTTTACCACCTGAATGTTTTTTTAAATGTATTTATTATTCTTTGTTGACTCACCATTGAATTAAATTATACCTATAACAATCGTATTTGGCATATTGAAACAGATATGTTTGCTCTGTGTTCTTCTTGAACCAGAATTTATTATTCAGCAAATGGAACAAACATGATTACATTTTTATGCCTTTGAATTATGTGATAGGAAGAAAATACATAATCCCACTATGGGTATAACTTGTCTTATAAGCATTCTACCCTCCACAGATTAATACAATTCCTATATTTTCTGTGATATTTAGTATACATTTTTATTTTAACTTTTTCTAGTTTTATATTACTCTTAGAATATAAGTTCTTGGGAAATAAACTTTATTTGTTTTCATTCTCAGTGCAGTAAAAAATAGCTGATCCAAAATAAGTATTCCATAATTATTGGTTGAATTAATTATTTAATAAAATCAGAATTTTGATTTAGAATTTATCACTTTCAACACAAATATGATTTTTTCTTAGATTACTTGATTTCAATCTTGCTATAACATTTAATATTCAAGACCATGTGGTATTGGTGTAATGGTATACAAAGGAACCAAAAGAAAAGAATGTGAGTAAAGAAATAAACCCACACAATTGAGTATTGATAAAGTTCTAAGGAAAAAGGGTAGTCATTTCAGTAAATGGTGCATAAGCAATAGCTACCCATAAGGAAGACAACAAATCATGACCCGAACCTCACAACAAGATAAAATTTAACAGTGTGGCTCAGTGATTGAGCATTGATCTATGAACCAGGAGGTCATGGTTTAATTCCCGATCAGGGCACATGCCCTGGTTGCAGGCTTGATCCCCAGTAGGGGGCATGCAGGAGGCTGCTGATCAGTGATTCTCTCTTATCATTGATGTTTTTATCTCTCTCTCTCCCTTCCTCTCTGAAATTAATAAAGATATATTTTAAAAAACTTACCTTGGAATGGCACATAGATCTAAACATAAAAGCGAAAATTAAAAACCAACAACAAAAAAACTCACCAAAATCTTATGAAGATACCATAACATTTCAAAAGAAGCATAGGAGATCATTACCTGGTAGATGGAGATGGGATGTCAATGAACAAAGCTGAATAAGAAAATTGCTGAGGGTGATGGAAATTTCTGATATCACAATGATTGTGGCTTCATGGGATTAATCACTTATTAAGACTCATTCATCTGTACACTAAAAATGGATGCATTTCATTATAAGAAATGCTTTAATAAAGTTGGTTTTTCAAAACATAATATACTTTAAAGATGTACAGTTGTTTTCTATATATTATTAGACAATAAATTTGTTTAAATTTTATTATGAGATACCACACATACTTTAATAGCAAAAGTAAAAAGAAGAGATATTGATCCATGCAAAGACTGATGTATTTCAGAAGGGGAGGAGAGAACAGGAAGAGACTAAACAAAGAACTTATATGCATATATGCATAGCTCATGGGGAGGGGGCAGAAGTGAGTGGAGGGGATCAATGGGGGAAGAAAAGGGGACATCTATAATACTTTAGAACAATAAAGTTTTTTTTTTTTTAAAAAAAAGACTGGTGATATCAATTGTATGTGAGCATTTAGAGCAAGTTGAACACCTCATACTTTTATGATTGAAGTATAAAATGAAAACAGTTTGACAGTTTCTTAAAAATAAGCATATATTGACAATATGACTAGTAATTCAATCCCACATTCACATATCCATCTAATACAAAACACACACGCGCACACATACACACCTCCTCATTATTCATGGATTTCATATTTACTAATCTACCTACTCACTTTCACTAAAATTTTTTTTATTTCAAAAAGCACACTTGCAGCACTTTATGTTCATTCACGGATATACACAGAATAGCAAAAATGTAAATTACCCAACATGCATATATTTGGCAGCTTCAGTTGCCATAACAAATATCATATACCAGGCAGCTTAAACAACAGGAATTTATTCCCCACACCTCTGGAGCCGGGAAGTCCAAGATCAAGGTGCCAGTAGGGTCAGAGTCTGGTGATTGTTTTCTCCTTAAGTTACAGCCTTCTTCTTGCTGTGCCCTCACTTGTCCTTTCTTGGCTGCAGGGAAAGAAAGCAAGCTCTCTGAAATATCCTATCTAATAAAAGGGTAATATGCAAATTAACCATCACTCCATCACAAAGATTGTGGCACCCATAGCAGCCAGGGCGGGGCGCTGGTGGTGTTGCCCCGGCAATGCAAGCCCAGTGTCTTGCACCCCAGACATGTGGAGGGAGGGAGGGGCCTCTGGTCAGAGGCCAGGGCACGGGATGCTGGCGTAGTTGCAGGCTGGGTTGAGGGACACCCCCCCCCCGTGCATGAATTTCATGCACCAGGCCTCTAGTCTTCTTATAAAGTGCTAATCCCATCAGGTGGTCTGGCCAGCACTATCCCAGCTGAGGTTGAACAAGGAGGTGTTTTACCTCTTGTTTCAGGTCTCATCTATAATAATAGCATTGTAATATGCTAATTAGACCAGACGACCTTCCAGATGAAGCCAGGGCTGCGAGTGAAGCCCGGGTCCTGGGTGCCAGAGGGAAGTCCGTGCTGGCAGATGGGTGAAGGAAGACCTACTCTTGCACAAATTTTGTGCATCGGACCTCTAGTACTGTAAATAAGTATGTTTTTTACATTCTGTTTAATGTCACATTCTTTGATTATTGTTGGTGACTTCATTTTTAAATGGCCCCCAAAGTAGTGCTGAAGCATTGTCTAGGGTTCCTAGGTCCCAAAATTATTTGAACACAGATAGTATTTATGATAGCTTTATTCATAGTATTCTGAAACTGGAAACCACCCATGTTTTTATTAAGACATAATAAAAACAAATTGTGTTATAATGCAATATACTAAATACAATATCAATACATACAACAACTAGGGTAAATCTCTAAAGCATTAAAAGGAATAAAAAAAAACTGAACACGGATGACTATTTTCTGTATAAATCACTTATATGATATTAGGGAAGAAACAAACTAAATGTAATGACAGAATATAAATTAATAACTGCCTGGGTTGAGAGTTGGAAGATGGCATTCATTGTAAAACGTCAATAGGGAACTTTTTAGGATGCCTGTGGTAATTTCAAGAGCATATACTTTTATCAAAATTCATACAACTGTATATTCCAAATGGGTACATTTCATTGTATATAAATTATAATTACATAAAGTTGATTTTCAAATGATATAAAAACAAGTTGAAGACTGAAATATGGTCAGAGGGGAGATATATTTAATAATATAGATAAAAGAAAATCTTAAATTAAGTAAGATCAGCAAGTATGGATGAGGAAGCTTAAATTTTTAATCCCATCATTCTCCAAGATTCTGCATAAGTATAACTCAGGAAAGTAGTAAAGGGGCCTTTCACTATTTTTCTCTTTTGATGAAACAGGATCTAGAATGTTACTTTTAAAAACACTGCTCATTATATTGAATTGTAGGCTTTAGGGAACACACGCACATAACACAGGCATACACATACACACAAACACCTGCACGTGCACAGACACACAGACATACACCGTTTTATACCCTAGTGTCTAACAGAGCACTTCGTAGTATTTGTTAAAATTAATTTTCTTAAACTCCAACTAGTACCAGCAAGATTTTGTAAAATATCTTTTTTCCAAAATGATCTGAAAAACTTGTTTCCTGGTAAACATCTTAAAGGATTTTCTGCATAGGTTTGGAGTCCACTGCTTTTGATATAGCCTTGGGATCCTTTAAGATTTGCTTTGAGGATTAAAAGTTATAGGAATTATAGGCCTGGGGTTGATTAAAATTTCTTGGAAACATTTTAGTTTTTTGATCTTTTTAGTATCCAGTTATTTCCACATGAAAGTAACCACAAACAAAGGCCCTTGTTAGATAAATTTTTTAAATCAGAAATGTCATGTATTTATTGAATCTAATACCCCAATACCCAGTTTAGCACTTCTTCACTGACTTAATTGTGGTCTACCTTCAAATCCCCTTATACAATTAGGTTGTTTCAATAGAAACACCTTCAATCTGATCTCTCCTGCTTTGTCTGACCAAATGTCTTAATGGGAGATGTTTGAAAGAGGCATAATTTACAATAGCTAAGATTTGGAAACAGCCTAAGTGCCCACCAGTATATGAGTGGATTAGAAAACTATGGTACATCTACACAATGGAATACTATGCTGCTGTAAAAAAGAAGGTATTCTTACTATTTGCAATAGCATGTATGGAACTGGAGAGCATTATGCTAAGTGAAATAAGCCAGTTGGAGAAAGATAAATATCACATGATCTCACTCATTTGTGGAATATAATAAACAACATAATCTGATAAACAAAGATAGAATCAGAATCATAGAAGCATCAAACAGACTGTCCAACCTATGAGGGAAGGTGGGGGGTGAGGGGATAAAAGATCAACCAATGGACTTGTATGCATGCATACATGCTGGAGGCTAAGAACAGTAGTTAGCATAATAAATGTGAGAAGTTCCTCAGAAGGCTGATGGACACCTTCAGCAGGGCTGAAGATCTGCCTATTATTACCTGCTGCCAAACAGCTGAGAATAATTCCCCTAATCTGATAATCCTTTATTGTTTAACAAACCTTACCTTTAATATGTGTGTCTGCTTTGCTAAAAGGCAAAATGTGTGAATAAAAAGCTGTTGGTCCGGAAACTCAGAGAGCCACCCGACTAGAGGGTGAAGCCTCCGCCTGGTTCCCCCAAATGCCTTCCAAATTTATATTTCTTGTTTAGTCTCTATTCATTTATGAGCAGCCCTTCTCCAGATTCCTGAACCCTTGCTGCGAAAAGACTGAGGCACATATGAGCATAAACAATGGACACAGACGGGGTCGGGGGAGGAGGGAGAGGTGAGGGCATGTACTGGGGGATGAGGGTGGGCGGGGAGAGGTCAAGGGGGGAAAAGGAGACATATGTAATACTTTAAACAATAAAGAATATAAATTAAGAAAAAAAGAGGCTTAAAACCTTATCTCTGTGAAGGCTGTTCTTCAGCCACTTTGTTTACATTTATCTCTCCTTGTAGGGTTTGTTAAAACCTTCACTCAACATCCAACCAAATCAATATTCACTCTTTTTCCAACCATTTTGAACACTGTTACGAAGTCTGTTGACATGAATCTCTTTATTTTATCACAGGTTATTGATTTGAAAAGATGATGGCATAAAAAAGGTCAACAAAGGTCAGGGTTCACTGCTGGAGACTGAAATCATTCTTGATATTAATGGAAAGAGGTAACTTAATAAAATATTAAATTGTTGAAAGTCCTGGAAGTTACTCAGTAGGAGGTCAAAGGGGAGAATGGATATATGTAAACAGAGTCTAATTTTGTATGTTCATACCTATGTTCATTTATTTTCTTTTAAAATCCCACCATTTGTATATAGTGGTTAAAAAACACAGCCAGTTTTTTAAAAATTATATTCTGAGGTTAATTCACATCACATTGAGTTATGCCCCCTCTCTATGTTAGGTGACCTATATGTCTCCTTTATCATTTTTATTTTTTATTTATTTATTTTAAAAAATATATTTTATTGATTTTTTTATAGTGAGGAAGGGAGAGGGATAGAGAGTTAGAAACATTGATGAGAGAGAAACATCAATCAGCTGCCTCCTGCACACCTCCTACTGAGGATGTGCCTGCAACCAAGGTACATGCCCTTGACTGGATTCGAACCCGGGACCCTTCAGTCTGTAGGCTGATGTTCTATCCACTGAGCCAAACTGGTCAGGGCTCCTCTTTCATTTTTAGAAAGAAAAATACTGTATATGTGAAGAAAATATCTAACTCACTTAAGAATTTTATTTTATTACTTTGGAAAAATTCATAATATTTAAGTAGAAAAATTATCAGATATAAAAAAAAAAATCTGAGAACTAAAATTTGCCTTTATATCAAACTCATAATTTCTTCTTCCCACATATCTTTTCTGAAAAAATGAAATACAAATATTGTTATAAATAGTAATTTTCAATAAATGTCAAAACATTAATGCTTTATAACTGAGTAATTTTCAGGTTAATAGATATTAATGTAAGTATACATAATTATTAATAAAATATATTTATTATGCATGCTTATTTTAGTCTATTATTATTGAACTAGAGGCCTGGTGCACGAAATTCGTGCATGGGGGGGGGGGTCCCCTCAGCCCAGCCTGCACCCTCTCACAATGCTAGACCACTGGCTCCTAAGTGCTCACCTGCCTGCCTGCCTGCTCACCCCCAACTGCCCTCCCCTGCTGGCCTGCTTGCCCCCACTTCCCCTCCCCACTGGCCTGCTCGCCCCCAACTGCCCCCTGCTGGCCTGCTCACTCCAAACTGTCCCCCCCCCCCGCCGCTATCCTGATCACCTCCAACTGACCCCCACTGATGTCCTGCTAACCCCCAACTGGCCCCCCTGCTGGTCTGCTTACCCCCAATGGCCCCGCCCCCACCAGCCTGATCACTCACAACTGCTGTCCCATCCTGGCCTGATCACCCACAACTGCCCTCGCCTCTTGGCCTCTAACCACCTCTACCTCTGCCCTGCCACCATGGCTTTGTCCAGAAGAATGTCCAGAAGGTCTCCTGGAAGGTCTTCCAGTCTAATTAGCATATTACCCTTTTATTAGTATCAATATTCACTCTTTTCCCAACCATTTTGAACATTATTATGAAGTCTGTTGACATGAATCTCTTTATTTTATCACAGGTTAAAATAAAGAGGGGGCTGGCTGGGTTGCCTTGAAGGATGTCCCAGATAAGGGTGGGGGTTCCCTTGGGACATGGGGCAGCCTGGGTGAGGGGCTGAGGACCATTTTCAGGCTGGTCAAGCCCCCCAGTGGGGACCCTCAACCCATGGAGGTGTGGCCAGCCTGGGTGAGGGGCTGAGGGCTGTTTTCAAGCTGGCCACACCCCCTTCAGTGTAGGGTCCCCACTGGGGTGCCTGGTCAGTTTGGGTGAGGGGCTGGTGGCTGTTTGCAGGCTGGCCAAGCCCCCCAATGGGAACCCTCATCCCATGGGAGTGTGGCCAGCCTGGGTGAGGAGCTGAGGGCTGTTTTCAGGCTGGCCATGGCCCCTGGTGATCCAGGCTCCCAGCCCCTCCTTTCTTGCTTTTTATTTTTTTTCAGCACCTCCTTGAATGGAGGCCAGGGCTGGCTGGAAACAGGTATCTGGGATTTACTTAACTTCTATAATTGAAACTTTGTAGCCTTGAGCGGAGGCCAGGGCCCGCCAGGGTGGGCAGGAAGCTTGGCTTCCTCCATCGCCCAGGGCAACCCAAGCCTCTTGCTCGCTCCAGTTCTGTGGCTGCTGTCATCTTGGTTAGGTTAATTTGCATACTTGCTCCTGATTGGCTGGTGGGCATGGCTTGTGAGCCTAGCGGAGGTACGGTCAATTTGCATGTTTCTCTTTTATTAGATAGGATAATATTTCTATTTCACGTTATAAACTTCACCATTATTTGCATCTATTCATACAGTAAGACCGTGTCAACAAACTAGAACCAATAGGCCCCATAGAGCTTACCTCCTACTTTGTAAAGTTTTATTAGAACACAGGCTTTGCTTTCATGCTACAATGGCAATGATGAGTAGTACAACAGAGACCATTGACTCACAAAGCCTGAAAACAGTTGGCCTTTTATAGAAAAAAATGTTCTGAACCTTGATTTATAGATTTTCTCTGGAATCTAAGACAAAAAACTGGTTGAGTAATTCCTTTAGAATATGTTAAATAATTATAAAAGAAGCCCTTAGAAAAATAACTTCCTAATAGTCACTTTCAGCTAGAATTGTCAAGGAAGATGAAACATATTAAACACAACTTCAATTAGTTGGTATTTTATTTTAGGAGAGTTTAATCCTTGTCCATTATTGTTCCTGAATGCACTCAAGTGACCTCAAAGAGGAGGTTAAATCTAATATGTTATCATCTAATATTATAGTGAGAAAATTAATTTCTAGAGAATGATAATTATATAGATAGACACACTCACATGCACATACATGCACAGACATATGTGCTTACACACTCATACATGCACTCACACTTACACATACAAACACTCAGGCACATTTTTTTCCAGAATGAGCTCATTCTTTATCAACAATGAGCCCTAAGCAAGTGAGCCCTTTCTTGCTTTTTACTCAGTTATGCATGACATCCCACAAAAATACAGCATCCCAAAGAAAAAAAATAAAGAAGCTAAATCAATCTTGATAGAAAACCAATGATCTCTATTCATAGAGCATTGAATTTTGAAGACCAAAAGAAAAATGTTTATCATTTCTTTGTGAGATTCAGAGACACTGCCTCCCCATATGAATTCAACTCTAATCTTTCAAGTTTAGTGCAAATGTGGGTATCTAAAATGCTATGACTTTAAGTGGTTTTGAGTTCTGTAATGAAAAGTTCGAACACTGTTCTCAGGTGAAACACTTCCTGGCAGAGCTTCAAGGAGAGAATATGTGATTGTGGGTAGATTAAAAATTCTGACTGCACTAGGTTGTCCTTCTGTGGGATAGGCTTGCTGTCAGTGCTGCGTCAGGAAGAGTGACAGATCTGTTTCCACAGCTTGTGGAAACCTAAGATAGACCAGGCCGTACACTTTTAACGCAGGATGTTATTTTCTTAGGCACCAGATAGCAATATTGAAAGGACATTATTTACCCATTTTACATTCTGCCATAGTTAAAATACATGGTACTTTTATTTATTATCAATTAAGGAATTTTAAATGATAATACAATTATCATGTTTTTAAAAATATATCTTTATTGATTTCAGAGGGAAAGAGAGAGGGAGAGAAAGAGGGAAACATCAATATTTTCCTTGGTTTTAAAGGTTTCCAGTTTATGGAACAAATACCCTGATGGTAAAGAGATCACTTTTGTGAATATGATGTATTTTTGGAACTTGAACAAAGTTTACCAGTAAAGAGCACACAAAGATACAATGGGCATTTAATTTCAATATTTAGAAATGAAGAATCTTTTAAAATATAACAGATGTGAGGTCTGTGTACAAAGAGAAAAAATAGAGTGTCTCACTGCCTGTTTGCACCAGGCTTCTGGAACCCTTCAGAGAGCGATGGCTGAGCCATCGTGTTGAGGAGGAAAAGTTGGGGTTCAGCCTTTGGCAATATCTCAGCTGAAGTAACCTGTGACAGATTGGCTTCCAGTAAAGTTTGGTATATGTAACCAACTTGTCCTTTTCTATATAAATCAATTACTTATACTATTTTCCAAGTAGGGAAGAGACTCAAAAGGTGAAGGAGTTGTTGAGAAGAGAAAATATGCTTAGTATTTGGGATTTCATTGTCTTTGTAACTCCTAATTAACTTGATTCTTCTAACTCTGATATACGTTTGAAATACACATGCCTGGAGAACTTGAAACACCAAATGAAAGAGCAATATTTTAGTTATAGAAATATGAATTATGGAACTTGAATTGCTGGTTGAAATATTACCCATAGTTGTATAATTTCAATATATATCATCAAAGTCTCCTTCAGTAATATTGTACTATTCACATTCTAATTATCATGGTGGTGATCACTTTTGAAATATGGTGTTTGTGCGCTACCTCATTTAATTTTCTTCTTGTTATAGGTATTTTCTTTTCTGTATCAGTTTTATTGAGATACTAGTGGCCCAGTGCATGAAATTCATGCACGGGGGGGGGGGGGGTGTCCCTCAGCACAGCCTGCACCCTCTCCAATCTGGGACATCCCTCTCGCAATCCAGGACAACTGACTCCTAACCGCTCACCTGCCTGCCTGCCTGATCTCCCCTAACCACTCTTTCTGCTGGCCTGCTTGCCCCCAACTGCCCACCCCCATGGGCCATGATCACCCCCAACTGCCCTCTCCTCCTGGCCTGATGGCCCCTAACCATCTCTGCGTCGACCCCGCCACCATGGCTTTGTCCGGAAGGACATCCGGAAGGTCTCCCAGAAGGTCTCCTGGTCTAATAGCATATTACCCTTTTATTAGTATAGATAATTTGCTTATATCACTATATCTTGTTTTAAATACTAGAATATAAAAATGATCCTTTTGTACTCTCCATATGCATTAATTTTTTTAAAACAACCTAGTCATATCAATTTTTGATTAGGATATTGATATTTGGCCACTGACTTATAGTACTTTTATTTGTAAAAATAGTTTTTATTTTCAGCGCATAGTTATTTTTACATATGCACTTTCATATTATAAAGTAATATAAATACAATTCTTTTTAAAACTCAGTGGTATAGATGTGAAATAGAAAATAATGATGCCAGAAATAACGATGCCTCTTCGGTGTTAGTGTTAATTTTGGCTGTGCATAGCATAAATAACTCCCAGTAACAGTGACTGTGAAGTGATATAGTTTAATTCCTCTGCCATATAAAAAAGTACCGATGGCTACACATGTTGGTAGGGTACCTAGGTTAAAACCAGTTGTGTGGTTTGCCATTTAAGAAAAGTTCCCCATGGCTTGTTCACCCATGATGTCTTTTGGGTGCTTTACATTAATAAATTGGTGCATTAGATTACTTACTTTATACTTTGTGTATAAACTTTATTTGGTCACATTATATTTTCTTTATATATATACAAATATGTGATCAATATGCTAATATTAAAATATATGTTTATGCCTCAATAAGAAAAGCAGCCCATTAGGGGACTTGATCTAAAGAGGGAAGGTGGGAGGGACACCATACTAAAGTTGTGTCTTGTTTCTTTTCTAACTCACCACAGGCGTCTCTCACAAATTTTTTTAAAAATATCTTTTCCCTATGTTGAAAAAGCTGACTCTTATTCTAAGTCCAAAGTGTTACTCAATACCTCTCTTATTCTTGTATAAATTTCTCCAAGTCCAATTCTCATGATCTAGTCTTTACACATATATTCCTACTGCTTTCTTTCTGGCTCCCCAATCCTAGCCCTATAACAACTCTTTCCCTGGGTAGATGCAGTCTCGTGCTTCTATCAGAAATTTCCTAATCAATTAGAATTGGAGGCAGACTTGCTATCCAGTTCCTTTTACTAAGGGAATCTTGATACTTAGAAGCTTAGACTGAGGAACAAACTGTAAACTAATGCACCCATTACAACTCAGCTTTTAAAATTTAGATGTCCTGTTGTATTCCTAACACTTATTTAAGGTCTAAACAACCTAATTCTTTTCTGTAGGTACTTTGGTTTGTTGTTCTTCCTTGGTGGTGGGGTTTTGCCATGAAAACACTGGAGGCCATTTTTGGAGGAGGGAGGTAATAAAGGAAATAGGGCAATAAGAAAATAAAACAAAAAACTTGTTATAATTTATCCAAATTTATTTTTTTGTGATTTAAAACAAATGCTAGACTGATGACATTTTTTTTTTTTAATGAGATGCCTTGGGAAACCAGTATTCAATAAAAAATTAAATCTAGATAATATTTAAAGAGAAGTTTTTAGTACTAATTTTGGTATATTATTTTCTCCCTATTTTTAGATAATTTTGGTAGGTAGCTACAATTAGCTGCATTGAGGATTGCTGAGCAGTTTCATGAAAGTTAATAGAGGAAGTTAATAAATACTTTGATAATGCTTATATATGCCTTCTAAAATTAGGAAACATTTATGTAATAAATATCTTTTCATTTTGCAAAGACCTTTGCCTATATTATGCCTATGATTGCATTACTTTAAATATTATTTTAAAAATAATATATACTAATAAAAGGGTAATATGCTAATTAGACCGGATAGACCAGATGTCTTCCGGACATCATTCTGGACATCCTTCCTGAAAAAGCTAGGGGTGTGGCAAGCCTGCAAACCACCTGCGGCCCTTTGCCCAGGCTGGCCCTGCCCCCCAGTGGGGACCCCAACCCTAATTGGGGGAGTGGCAGGTTTGCAAACCCCTGGCAGCCCTTGGCTCAGGCCAGCCCCACCCCCTATCGGGGATGCCAACCCCAATCGGTGGCATGGCTGGCCTGAAAACCCCCGGTGGTCCCTCGCCCAGGTCGGCCCCGTCCCCCAGTGCGGACACCAACCCCAATCAGGTGCGTGGCCAGCCTGCAAACCACCCACGGCCCCTCGCCCAGGTTGGCCCTGCCCCCAGTGGGGACCTCCACCCTGATCCGGGACCCCCTTCAGGGCAGGCCAGCTGGCTCCCACCCATGCACCAGGCCTCTATCCTATATAATAAAAGGATAATATGCAAATTGACCCTAATGGCAGAACGACCAGAAAGACCGCTGGACCAGTCACTATGAGGCACACTGACCACCTTTTGGTTTCTTTCCCCGGCCGGCAGGCTCCGATCGCCTGATGGCCACCCACGGCGGGGGCAGGGCCGGCAAGTGGGCAGGAACAGTCAACCTCTGCGTCCTTTCCCCTGCCATCAGGCACAGATCACCAGATGGGAAATGGGGAACTGGGGGTGGGTGGCAGCGGGGGGCAGGGCCGGCTGCAGGCAGCTGTGGAAGATGGCCCTGATTGCAGGCCAGGCCTAGGGACCGTACCTGTGTATGAATTTCATGCACCGGGCCTCTAATTTGAAAATAAAACTCTATTATATGCATTGATGTTAAGGTTTCTGACAGAAAATAGTCTACAGTATAGGGTTATTGTATGATGAAAAATTGAAAGGAATTTTGAGGTAATCCCTGAAAATGTAATAAATGTTAGATTTTCTACTAACATAACAAAGACATAATTGATGTTGAGACTTAATATGAACAGTGTAATTCAAATATTTGGATTAGTTTGGGCACATTTACATTTTTATTTACAAGTAATATAAAACTTGTTTTATATTTCAACCAATTCTACTATTGGAATAAGACATTACTTAAAGAATTATTATTTAGCCCAGAGTGGCTCAATTGGTTTTCAGTTCCATTCCCAGTCAGGGCACATATCTGGGTTGCAGGCTTGATCCCAGGTTGGGGTAGAGTACATACAGAAGGTAACTGATCACTGTTTCTCTCTCACCTTGATCTCTCTCTCTCTCTGTCTCTCCCTCTCTCTTTCCCTTTTTCTCTCTAAGTATGTCCTCAGGTGAAATTTTTTTAAATAAAGGAAGGCCCAGCCACGGTGGCTCAGTGGGTGAGTATCAACCTATGAACCAGGAGGTCAGGGTTTGATTCCTGGTCAGGGCACATGCTTAGGTTGCAGGCTTGATCCCCCGTGTGGGGTGTGCAGGAGGCAGCCAATCAATGATTATTTCTCATCATTGATGTTTCTATCTCTCACTCTCCCTTCCTCTCTGAAATAGATCAATCAATAAATAAGTAAATAAAAATAAAAACTCCTTTAAAAAATAAGAAAAGGAATACATTTGCTTTAAAAAAACAAAATATAATTATTCTTTATATTTCCTTTTTAAAATATACATTTGAAGTTAATTCTGGATTTATTTTTATAATAGACTTTTTATTGATTATGCATTAAAATAAGATTTATACACATTTGTGTAGTAGCTAGAATGGTGATTGGGACTCATCTGAGCATTAAGGAATAAATCTATTTATATGCCTCCATGGACTAGATGGGCATATAGTAAATATTTATATTTTAATCTTATACATTTTTATGAGCAACCCACAGGTTGAGAACCGCTGCTGTAGAGCCTAAGACCATCAGAAAACACAGATATTTACATTACGATTCATAACAGTAGCAAAATTACAGTTATGAAGTAGCAACGAAAATAATTTTATGGTTGGGGGTCACCACAACATGAGGAACTGTATTAAAGGGTCGCGGCATTAGAAAGGTTGAGAACCACTGTTCTAGAGGCTTCCTGCTCTCCTTGGTTTGTGGCCCATCCTCCACCTTCAACTCAATCAGCATAACATGTTCTAATCTCTGTCTCTCTCTCTGTTATCATACCAACTTTCCTCTAATTCTGACCCTTTCTCCTCTTATAATAACTTTAAATATTTTTATTGAATTTTTTAGAGAGGAAGCGAGGAAGAGAGAGAGAGAGAGAGAGAGAGAGAGAGAGAGAGAGAGAGAGAGAGATGTGTTGCCTCCCAAAAGTGCCCCAACCAGGGATTTAACCTGCAACCTGGGTATGTGCCCTAACTGGGGAATCAAAGGTACCATCTTTCAGTATATGGGATGATGCTCCAGCCAGCTGAACTGTACTGGCCAGGACTTATAATGACTCTTGCTATCACTTTAGACCCTCCCCAATAATCTTAGATAATTTCCTAATCTCAATAACTTTAATCAATCACACCTATCTGTGAAATCATTTTGCCATGTAAGGTAACATATTTAGGACATCTTTTAGAACATCTTTTTAGAATAAGGGTTTTATACAACCTACAACAAAGAGCCATTTCTTACCTACAAGATAAAGACTAATCTCTTTAATATACCGTAACTGTGTTACATAATATTATTTCATTGTGTAAGTCTATGTATATTTTAGTAGTATATTGCCTTATTTTCTCTTGCTTTTGTACTAAGAAATATTGTTTATTTTCAAGAAATAAGAATTCAAAGAACCTATTAATCTTAGTGCCAGAATAATAGACTTTTCAATGAAATCATTTTCCTATTTTGGAAATTTAAATAAGGTATTTTTTTTAAAGTAGATAAGAGGAACTAAAATCTCTAAGTGAAATAAGTGGGAGAGGGAGGAATAAAGGCAAGGATATAAGTTTCCCAAGGACAAAGGAACGTAAATTGGCACAGTCACCATGGAAAAGAGTATGGTGGTTCCTCAAAAATTAAAAATAGAGTTATCATATGACCCAGCAACCCCTACTCTGGGTATCTAGCCAAAAACTGAAAAACATTTATTTGCAAACATATATGCACCTCTATGTTCATTGCAGCATTATTTACGGAGGCCAAGACATGAAACAACTGAAGCATCCTTGGATAGATGATTGGATAAAGAAGATGTTATTCAGACAGATGATGGTGACCGGCAAGAAGGTAGGGAGGGAGAGTGTATGAGAGAGGGAGGGAGTGATAGAGGAGTGTGTGGACGTGTGTGGTGTGTGTGTGTGAGAGATAGGGACAGTTAGATCCTGCAGGTCTTCCAAGGGCTGCCAAACCAGGCAGTCTTAGATGGCAAAACCCTGCTGCCACCGTGGACACTCCAGGGGTGGCCAGCACGGGCACAGAGACCATGCCATCTTGAAAAACAGAACTGCTTGAGACTAAGATCCTAGCCTCACCCTCACCCAATCTGGTCTCAGACACAAACAACGACCCTACAGCCACTAGGAACAAAGACCTGTGACCACAGCTGCAGACCCACAGACACCAAGAATCCAGACATCCCAACCACAGATTTCTGTGAGTCACAGAGCCCATCTCCCTCCCCACAGGCTCCCTGCAGCGCCATAGGAACTGCTGGACCAGCCCTGCACAAGCACGCCTCCTGCCCACACAGGGCGGTTCCGGCTCTGCTGTCTGAATTGAGCCTTGTTGTGCAGACACTGGGAATCTGTTTCCTGCAGAGCGCACTCTTGCGACCAGACTTCATGTCCACAGAGGGCAGCAGTGCCACCTGACTTTGATTCTGGGAAAGCGCACATGGAATTCTGTGCAACCAGTCCCCCAAGCAGACCAGGAACCCTGATTCTCTGTGTGAGAGGCAGCACTGAGCACCAGTCACTTGACTCTGTTTCTCATCACACGTGCCTGGGATCCCTGATTCCCAGTGCATGCACACTAAGAGCCAGTGACTCCAATTCTCGGCACATGGCTACACAGCGACCCTAATTCTGAGTGCCAGGCCACAACAAGTAACAGAGACTCTGATACTAGATTCTCGGCACAGTCACAGGGGAACTCTGACTTCTGGCATGTCTTAGGGGACTCTGATTTTTGGCACACGACAGTGGGTTCTCTTTTTCAGCGAGGTGCAGGCAGAGTTCCTGGTACTAGGTGTGCACACAGGCTGCACTGAGTGACAGTGACTCTGATCCTGGGCGAGGAGGCTTCCACCAACCCACAGCAGCCACACGTCCTGGTGTCGGAGCTCTTCAGTGACACTCGGGTGGTGCGAAACTCCCACTGCACACAGCCCAGGCCCCCGCAACTCAGCGTTTGAACCTTCTGGTGATAGCTAGAATGGGGAGACAGTGAAACCATCCCCAGAGGAAAGAAAAAGAGGAATCATCAAGAAAGGAAATAAGTGAAATGGAAACATGCAACATGACAGAAAAAGAATTCAGAGTAATGGTTGTACAGTTCATACACCAGATAGATGAGAAAATCAACAACCTATGCAAAAATCCGGAAGAAATCAAAAGTGATATAGCTACAATCAAAAACACCATGGAAGTTTTCAACAGTAGACTAGAAGAAGCAGAGGACCGAATTAGTGAGTTAGAAGACAAGGTACAGAAATAAGCCCAATCTGAACAGCAATGGGGAAAAAAATTAAAAAGAAGGAGGAGAGCCCAAGGGAGCTTTGGGACAACATGAAACGAAGTAACATACGTATAATAGGGGTGCCAGAAGGACAAGAAGAGCAGCAAGGATTAGAAAACCTATTTGAAGAAATAATGACAGAAAACTTTCCTGATATGGGGAAGAAAAAAGTTACACAAGTACAGAGAGTCCCAAGCAAGATGATTTACAAAAGACCCACACCAAGACACGTCAGAATTACAATGGCGAATATCAATGACAAAGAGAGAATCTTAAAGGCTGCAAGAGAGAGACAGAGAGTTACCTACAAAGGATCCCCCATCAGATTATCAAATGGTTTATCAACAGAAACACATCAAGCAAGAAGGGAATGGAAGGAAGTATACAAAGTGATGCAAAGCAAAGGACTGAGTCCAAGAATATTCTATCCAGCAAGACTATCAATCAAAATTGAAGGGGAAATCGGGAGCTTCACAGACAAAAAAAAAAGGTAAGGGAGTTTATCACTACCAAGCCAGCAATGCAAGAAATGCTAAAGGGAATGCTGTAAAAAGAAGAAATAGAAAGCAAAGAAGGAACACAGGCATAAAGTACAGAAATGGATAAAAACAAGTACCTAGCAATAATAACATTAAATGTAAAGGGATTAAATGCTCCAATCAAAAGACATCGAGTGACTGAATGAATAAGAAAACATGACCCATATATATGCTGTCTACAGGAGACCCACCTCAGAACAAGGGACTCACCTAGATTGAAAGTGATTGGATGGAAAAATATCTACCAGGCAAATGGAAATGAAAAAAAAGCTAGGGTATCAATACTTATATCTGACCAAATAGACCTCAAAGTCAAGACCATAACAAGAGACAAGAAAGGCCACTTTATAATTCTAAAAGAATCTATACAACAAGAGGATATAACTTTGGTAAACATTTATGCACCCAATGCAGGAGCACCCAAATACATTAAAAAAAAATTCTGGAAGTTATCAGGGGAGATATTGACAGCAATACAAATATAGTAGGTGACTTTAATACCCCATTAACATCACTGGATATATCCTCTAACACAAATTAGCAAAGAAACATCAATCCTAATTGACTCACTAGATCAGATGGACTTAATTGACATCTTTAGAACATTCCACCCCAAAACTACAGAATATACGTTCTTCTAAAGTGCACATGGAACATTTTCAAAGATAAACCACATACTGGGACACAGGCAAAGTGTCTCCAAATTCAAGAGGATTGAAATCATATCAAGCATCTTCTCAGATCACAATGGCATAAAATTAGAAATCAACTACAGTAAAAACAATCACAAAAATTCAAACACTTGGAGGCTGAATAACATACTATTAAACAATGAGTGAGTTACCAAAGAAATCAAAGAAGAAATAAAAAATATCCTGGAAACAAAGGACAATGAAAACACAACAATCCAAAATCTTTGGGACACAGTGAAAGCAAACCTGAGAGGGAAGTTCATAGCATTACAGGCCTAACACAGAAAACAAGAAAAACTGGTAATAAACCATCTAACTCTGCAACTTGAAGAATTAAAGAGAGCAACAAGAAAAGCCCAGTGTGAGCAGAAGGAAGGAAATAATAAAGATCAGAGCAGAAATAAATGATATAGAGACCAAAAAAACAAAACAAAACAAAACAAAACAAACAAACAAACAAACAAACAAAAACTATGCAAAAGATCAATGAAACTAAGAGCTGGTTCTTTGAAAGGATAAACAAAATTGATGAACCTCTAGCCAGGCTCACAAAGAAGCAAAGAGAGAGGACCCAAATTAAAGAAAAACCCAGAAACGAAAGAGGTGAAATAACAACAGATCCCACAGAAATACGAAGAATCATAAAAAAATACTATGAGCAACTGTACTTCAACGACCTGGTCAACCTAGAAAAATGGACATATTCCTAGAAAATATGACCTTCGAAAACTCAACAAGGAGGAATAAAAAAATCTGAATAAGCCGATAAGTATGGAGGAAATTAAAGCATTAATAAAAAAAAACTTCCAACAAAAGCCCTGGACTAGACAGCTTCACAGGGGAGTTTTATCAAACATTGAAAAAATAAGTAAAACCTATCTCCCTCAGACTATTCCAAAAAATTCAAGAGGAAGGAACACTTCCAAGCTCTTTCTACAAAGCCAGCATTACCCTAATCCCCAAACCAGATAAAGATAATACAAAGAGAATTACAGGCCAATATCCCTCATGAACATAGAGGCCAAAATCCTGAACAAAATTCTAGCAAATGGAATCCAGGATTACATTAGAAAGATCATACACCATGACCAAGTGGGATTTATTCCAGGGATGCAAGGTTGGTACAATATCTGCAAATAATAAATGTGATACACCACATAAACAAACTGAGAGACAAAAAAAACCACATATAATCATATCCATTGATGTAGAAAAAACATTTGATAAAATCCAACACCCTTTCTTGATAAAAACTCTCAGCAAGGTGGGAATAGAAGGATCATACCTCAACATAATAAAAGCCATATATGACAAACCCATAGCCAACATCATACCCTATGTGCAAAAAACTAAAACCATTTCTCTCCTAAGAACAGGAACAAGACAGGGATTCTCACTCTCACCACTCCTGTTTGGCATAGTACTGGACGTACTAGCTATTGTGATCAGACAAAAAGAAGAAATAAAAGGCATCCAAATTGGAAAAGAAGTAAAACTGTTTTTATTCACAGATGGCATGATATTGTACATAGAAAACCCCAAAGACTCCATTGAAAAATGATTAGACTTAATAAATGAATTAGGCAATGTAGCAGGATACAAAATTAATGCCCAGAAATCTAGGGCTTTTCTATACACCAATAATGAACTCACAGAAAGAGAAATTAAAAAAGCAATTCCATTTACCATTGCAACAAAAAAATATTAAGATATCTAGGAATAAACTTAACCAAGGAGACAGAGGACCTGTACTCAGAAAATTTTAGGACACTAAATAACACGAACAAATGGAAGAATATACCATGTTCATGGATTGGTAGAATCAACATCATTAAAATGTCCTTACTACCCAAAGCAATCTATAAATTCAATGCAATCCCCATTAAAATACCAATGGCATACTTCAAAGACCTAGAACAAATTCTCAAAAAATTCATCTGGAATAAAAAAAGACCCTGAATAGCTACAGCAATCTTGAGAAAGAAGAGCAATGTTGGGGCGGGGGGGTCACAATAGCAGATATCAAGTTATACTATAAAGCCACTGTCCTCAAAACTGTCTGGTATTGGCACAAGAACAGACATATAGACCAGTGGAACAGAACAGAGAACCTAAAATCTGCACAAGCCAGTATGCTCAATTAAAAGAGGCAAGAGCATACAATGGAGACAAGACAGTCTCTTCAATAAATGGTTTTGGGAAAACTGGACAGATGCTTGCAAAAAAATTAAACTAGACCACCAACTTACACCAAACACAAAAATAAACTCAAAATGGATAAAGGACTTAAACGTAAGATGGGAAACCATAAAAATCTTAGAAGAAGCCATAGGCACCAAAATAGCAGACATTTGTCGTTGCAATATCTGTACTGATACAGCTCATAGGACAGTGGAAACTAAAGAGAAAACAAACAAATGGGACTACATCAAAATGAAAAGCTTCTGCACAGAAAAAGAAACCATCAACAAAACAATAAGAAAGCCCACTGCATGGGAGAATATATTTGCCAATGTTATCTCTGATAAGGGTTTAATCTCCAACATTTACAGGGAACTCATAGAACTTAACAAAAGGAAGATAAACTATCCAATCAAAAAATGGGCAAAGGACCTAAATAGACACTTCTTAAAAGAGGACATTCAGAAAGCCAAGAGACATATAAAAACATTCTCAAAGTCACTAATCATCCAAGAGATGCAAATCAAAACACAATGAGGTACCATCTCACACCTGTCAGAATGGCTATCATCAACAAATTAACAAATGACAAGTGCTGGAGAGGTTGCGGAGAAAAAGGAGCCCTCCTTCACTGCTGGTGGGAATGCAGACTGGTGCAGCCACTGTGGAGAACAGTATGGCATTTCCTCAAAAAATTAAAAATGGAACTGCCATTTGACTCAGTAATCCCACTTCTAGGAATATATCCCAAGAAAACAGAAACACCAATCAGAAATGATATATGCACCCCTATGTTCATAGCAGCACAATTTATGATAGCTAAGATTTGGAAACAGCCTAAGTGCCCATCAGCAGATGAGTGGATTAGAGAACTGTGGTACATCTATACAATGGAATACTATGCTGCTATAAAAAAGAAGGAATTCTTACCATTTGCAGCAGCATCGATGGAACTGTAAAGCCTTATGCAGAGAAACATCAACAGACTGTCTAACTACAGTGGAAATGCTGGGGAGGGTTGGGGCGGGCAGGTAGGAGATCAATTGAGGGACTTGTATGCATGCATATAAGCATAACCAATGGACACAAGGCACTGCGGGGGGCGGGGGGAGTGAGGGCATGTGCCGGGGGCTCGGGTAGGGGAGGCTGAGGGAAGGTCAATGGGGAAAAAAAGGAGACATATATACTACTATTTGTACTTTAAACAATAAAATAAAATTTTAAAAAAGAAGATATTGTTCATATGTACAATGGAATACTACTCAGCCTTTAAAAAAAAGATGAAATACTGCCATCTGTGACATGGATGGATTTTGAGAATAACATGCTGAGCAAAATAAGTCAGACAAAAAAGTTAAGAACAATATGATTTCACTCATATGTGGGATATAAAACTGAAAGCAACAAATGTACAAACAAAGGCAACTAAATACAACTAAATTGTGGAACAATTACCCTGAATTACCAACTAAATACAATCTGAAGTGGAATCTCATAACCAAGGATTAGCAGAAGAAGCCATCTAGGGACTGCACCTGTACAGCAGTTTGTAGGCTGTGGTTGAGGTTGAGCCAGTCTGAAGGTCAATCCCAGACACAAATGGGCCAACAGCAATCAAGAGCCAGCTAGAACAGGAGGGCCCACATAATCCCACAAGGACATTCCTAGAACACCCAGCCCTGAAGATCAAGAAAACTGCACCACTGGGTCCCACACGACACCTACTTCATAAGGCCATCCCAGGAAGTCTGGAAGTCATATCAGTTCTATCTAATATATAGAAACAAACACAAAGAGACAGCCAAAATGGGGATAGAAAGAAACAGGCACCAAATGAAAGAAGATGGGGAATCTCCAGAAAAAAAGAGCTAAATGAAATGGAGCCAAGCAATTTATCAGATGTAGACTTCAAAGTAATGGTTATGATGATGCTCAAGGAACTTAGTAAGAACTACAGCAGCATGAAAAAGAACATAGAAACCATGAAAGAGAACCAGTCAGAAATGAAAAGTACCATATATGATATCAAGAAAACACTAGGCCCTAGCTGGTTTGGCTCAGTGGGTAGAGTGTCAGCCTGTGGACTGAAGGGTTCCTGGTCAAGGGCACATGCACAGGTTGCAGGCTCAATCCCCAGTGGGGGACATGCAGGAGGCAGCCAATCAATAATTATCTTTCATCATTGGTGCTTCTATCTCTCTCTTCCTCTCCCTTCCTCTCTGAAATCAATAAAAATATCTTAAAAAATAAAAAAATATATTTACAAAAAGAAAACACTGGAAGGAATAAGAAGTAGGTTGGATGAAGCAGAAGATTGAATCAGAGATTTGGAAGACAAGGTAGAAAAAACACACACAAGCAGAGCAGCAAAAATGAAAAAAAAAGAATAAAAAAGAATAAAGATAGTTTAAAGAAACATTGGGGCAATCTGAAACATAACAACATTTACATCACAGCGGTCCCAGAAGGAGAAGAAAGATAGCAAGTGATCAAGAACTTATTTGAAGAAGTAATGACTAAAAACTTCCATAACCTAATAAAAGAAAAAAGAAAAAAACTAATTCTACCTCCCTTGTTATATATTGATCTTTTTATTCTGCAATTTTGCTGAACTCACTTATTAGTTCTAGTAGTTTTTTTTTTTTTTTTAGTGGATTCCTATCTTATAAATAAGGTCATGTTATCTGCAAATGGAGATAGTTTTACCTCTTCTTTTCCAAATACAAGTCTTGGATGTGCAGAGAGTCCCATAAAAGATGAACCCATTGTGGACCACACCAAGACACATCATAATTAAAATGCCAAAGGTTAAAGACAAAGAGAGAATCTTAAAAGCAGCAAGAGAAAAACCGTTAATTACTTAAAAGGGAGCTCCCATAAGACTGTCAGCTGATTTCTCAACAGAAACATTAAAGGCTAGAAGGAACTTGCATGAAATATTCAAAGTGATGAAAAGTAAGTACTTACAACCAATACTATTTTACCCAGCAAGGTTATCATTTAAAATTGAAGGAAAAATAAAGAGGTTCCCAGACAAGGAAAAGCTAAATATATTCATTACTACCAAACTAGTATTATTAGAAATATTAAAGGGTCTTCAAGAAGAAGGAGAAGGAGAAGGAGAAGGAGAAGGAGAAGGAGAAGGAGAAGGAGAAGGAGAAGGAGAAGGAGAAGGAGAAGGAGAAGGAGAAGGAGAAGGAGAAGGAGAAGGAGAAGGAGAAGGAGAAGGAGAAGGAGAAAAGAAAGAAAGAAAGAAAGAAAGAAAGAAAGAAAGAAAGAAAGAAAGAAAGAAAGAAAGAAAGAAAGAAAGAAAGAAAGAAAAAAAGAAAAAAAGAAAAAAAGAAAGAAAGAAAAGAAAGAAAGGTAAAATAATGAAATTACAATAAATAAGTACCTATCTATAACCACTTTAAATGCAAATGGCTTAAATTCTCCAACAAAAAGATATAGGGTATTTGAATGGATAAGAAAGCAAGACCCATATATATGCTGTCAATAAGAGACCCAGGCCTAGCCAGTTCTCTTCAGTGAATAGATCATCAGCCTGTGGAATGAAGGGTCCCAGATTCAATTCCCATCAAGGGCACATGCCCAGGTTGCCAGCTTGATCCCCAGTAGGGGGCATGCAGGAGGCAGCCAATCATTGATTTTCTCTCATCATTGATGTTTCTATATTTCTCCCCGTCTCCCTTCCTCTCTGAAATAAATAAAAATATATTAAGAAAAAGAGACCCACCTCAGAAAAAAGATATACACTGACTGAAAGTAAAGGGATGGAAATATATATTTTCTGCAAATGGAAATGAAATAAAAAGCTGGACAACAAAACTTACATCTTACAAATTAGATTCTAAAACAAAGGTTATAATAAAGACAAAGAAGGACACTACATAATGATAAAAAGAGCAATCCAAAGATAGGGAATAACTCTGGTAAACATTTATGCTCCCAACATAGGAGCACCTTAATATAAAAAGCAAATCTTGATGAACATAAAGGGAGAGACTGACAGTTATAGAGTCACAGTAGGGGATTTTAGCACCACCTTGACATCAGTGGATAGATCTTCTAGACATAAAATCAACAAGGAAACGGTGGCCTTAAATGACACACTAAATCAGATGCATTTAATTGTTATCCAGAGTATTTAACCCCAAAGCAGCAGAATATACATTCTCTTCAAGAACACATGGAACATTTTCTATATGTTAGGACACCAAACAAGTCTCAATAAATTTCAGATTGAAATCATATCAAGAATCTTCTCTGACAATAATAGGTGGTGAGAGCTAGGTAGAGGTGGGTAACAGAGAGGAAAATGGGGACTGAGAGAAACTTTGCTTGGGGCAATGGGCTCATGATGCAGGGTGCAGATGATGTTTTATTGAGTTATACACATGAAACCTGTATGATTTTGCAAACCAATATCACCCTAATAGATTAAATTAAGAAAAAAAAAAAGAAATGATGCCACTGCTTGGCTCCTCTACCCCAAACATCTCCTCAGACAACAGCAGGAGGGGGCATGTTACTTACTTCCTGACAATAGAGCCAAACAGAACTTGGAACCCTGGTAATCAGACAGCCACACTCTAACACTGCCCCTAACCAGTTCACTTCGCTAGAAACAATTGCACTGACAAGATGTTTTCTTGCCGCATGCTCATGCCCCAAGGGGTGGTTGTATACTCCACTATGGCTGTCCCTTGGTCTGCTTAGATGCCTTTGGCCAGTTTCATGGTGAGACCCAGAAATAACACAGGGAGGCCCAAGGTGGTTTTCTTCTGGCCAGGCCACCACCCTGACCTCATCTGAGCAGTCCTACGTCTCCTCCGCGTGTGTGTGTGTGTGTGTGTGTGTGTGTGTGTGTGTGTGTGTGTGGTGTAAGGGGTTTCACATAGGGAGAGTCTGAGTCTGCCCTGAGCAGGAACAGAATAAGGGGGAGGTGGTTCAGTCACATTCAAACCCCAGGTCAAGGCTGGCTGTGTAGATATGGAGTGTGGGTGGCACCCTCTGCCTGAGGTTTATCCTGAGCCCTGGAGGTGAATATAATTTCCCCCGGGTGGAGGTCTGTGCAGACACAGTGCTGGGCCTGATATGGGAGTACAAGATTCAGTGGGCAGAAACATCAACAACTAGGACTGGTCAGGGCTTAAGGCCTCTTGACCGGATACAGGTCACTTTCATTGCAGAGTCCAACCCAGGACATCAAGAACCAACAGCTGGTTAACAAAGACACCTGCCTCATCTCCATCAGTAAGGGGCGGGTGAGGCCCACCACAGAAAGCCAGTGCAGGCCTGAAGAGAGTGTGGCCACCTGAGGGTCTGGGGAATCAAGGGCCATGGATGGATAGAAGACTCCTTTTTTGAATTCACCCAGTCTCCCCAGGAACCTCACAATTTCCGACTTCAACCTGGAGCACCCTGCCCATGTTAAACAAAGCAGGCCAGATGCCCTGGAGCCCAGGAAGCAGAGCCCAAATGAGGTAGGAGAGGTACGGTTGGAATGGGGGTAGAGGTGCATGTGGCTTATGTGAAGGAGTTGGTGCCAGACACACAGGGAGCACACCCAGTGGCAGGCCAGGAGCAAACACTGGCCTCAGACCACCCATTTGCTGGACTGCCTGCAGGGAGGATATCCTGTGGTGGATCCTGGGCTGCGGCTGTGTTCTGTCTTTGGGGGACAAGTGGGAATGCAGGCATGTGGGTGATACTTTCTTCTCTCACAACTCCAGCACCAGCCCACGAGGCAAAGCCAGCTCCTGCTTCAATGCCTGTTGTATATCCCTAGGAGCCCGATGCAGGGGCAGAGCTGTAGGCCACAGCAGACCTGTAGGAGCATCCACCTACAGTGGTTGTGCCATGTCCAGCAGTTGTGCCAGAAGTCAGTCAGGCAATGGCTGGCTCTTCCTGGCCCAAGACAAAAATGAGAAAAATGCAGAAATCTAGAAAGACAAACCACAAGCTGGAAAGCATTTTTCACAACCCAAAACCAGAGAAAGGTTGGACATCTCTGTTGTGCAGAAAACTCTCAAAAGTCCATGTTTTCTAAAGGGCAAAAGGCAAACACCTGCACTTCCAATGAGAGGCAATGCGCATGCCTCTACCTGTCAGAGGTGCCTGCTTCCCCAATGGGGCCACGGGCCCTATCAACACTGGGGAGAGAGCACCATCACCATCAGACGGGCAGGCTTCTGGTCTGGTGGCGACCAGGCTTGGAGACAAAGTGAGGAAGCAGAGGCCTCAGCAGATGCCCTGGAGAGAAGTTGAAAAAGGCCCCTCTTCTGGGAGAACAGTGTGCAGGACCTGTCAAAGTTCCATAGCTGCACACCTGCACCGACAGTGCTCATCCTAGGAGGTAACTCGACTTAAATTCTCGCACAATTTTTCCAAGACGTATTTTTGAGACTATCCATCATAACACTGGTGAAAGAGCTGAGAATTACAAAAAACAATGATGTCTTTGGAGAGGAGATGGGGTTCACCAATCTCAGTCCACATGGGCTAGGGAAGCTGAGCAGCTGCTAAAGGTGGTACAGCGGTCTCTCTGTGCCTCAGGGGTCCTCTCATGTTCGACACTTGTACAAAATCTGCATCCAGAATCCCCCCTGATATACCACATACATGTGATTTCAATAAGCAGACATGCACATGTAAAAATGAGTCTGCATGTGATAGAGACAGACAAATAATAAGAGAAACAGAGTCTGAGAGATACCCAAAAAGCCAAACATGGGGGTCACCTCTGGGGTGGGACTTTCAAATCTCTTAAAGAATTTATGATAAGAAAAATAAAGGATGACTTGTTTTTTTATTGTTGCCCACCAATTCATTGTTTCAAAAAACACATTGGTCTGGATTAATGGATACAGTAATTATAATTGTTTCTGAAACAAGGTTAGGGTTTTTGAATAACTTGTGTATATAAGAGTTATATTGATTGCAGACCATGGTGGAATTAGACTAATCTTTGGGGAATTTTTCTGTGAAAAAAATAATGATGGGCACAGTATTATAGATACAGTATTATTCAAGGTACTTAGATCAACACACTTTCTTATTTTATGCCCCAATCAAAGTACAATGGTACTATCTGTTAAGGACCACTTATAATGATGGAAAAGTAATTAATAGTAATGGTTACTTGATTGCAATGATGGCTGAATGAATTAGAAGAGATCCAATTACAACAAAGTATTAAAGTTAAAAATGATACATCTAAAAAATGCTAGAGGTGAAATAACACGAAATAATAAAAAACAGCATAGTTTGCTTTTTATTATAACTTCATTCATATTGATATTTTTATTTCCAGAGAGTAAATATTTTTATTTCATCAGTAGTAAAAAACTTATTTTTTCAGAAGATTGCTTACTGGCATGCTCTGTTATTAAAACATCTGTAAATGGTCAAGCTATATCTTTATAACTACAATATTTAATTTTTTGGTCATCTATGCTAAAATGTCATATTGAACCTTTATGTAAATAAAGAGAGGAAATGATATCTTCAACTGATTTTTAAATATATATATATATATATATATATATATATATATATAATCATTTGACCATTCTGTAAAAGGGAGGAAAAAATTCTGAACAGCCTATGTGGCTCAGAAGTTTTCATTTATTTAAAATTAATAATACAATTGCATTACAAAAATCAAGCAAATGAATTTAAGTTTATAAAGAGTACAATAGGGAGACATAAACTAGAAAAGGAATTCACTAAGAAATTACATTCTGAAGGATCATTAGGCTCCTTATTATTAGGGTTAGTAGGCAATTGATGAAATCTTCAATAAAATTGAAATAGCTAAGGGCTTCAGGGAGTTCAGTTAGTGTGAAATTCTATTCCCACTTCTATATTTTCCTGTCTAATTTACATATCAAATGAATGCTTTTTAGATTTAAATGATACTAAATCTCCAGTTCTTGAATTTGATTCTAAGGATGTACCCAGAGTTTAAAATAGCATAAAATGTTGCATATTCTATTTTTCATAAGCTGAATTTCATAGTGAAAAATGGATCTGGATCTGAATTTTTGTTTTATCATCAACCTTTCAAGCAATTGCTGTGTTGTTAGACAGGAAAGATAATTGACTTTATTGCTATTTAAGTTGGTGAATTTAGCTATTATTTGTTACACAAAAAATGTATAAGCAGTTCTCTTAGATCAAGGCATATTTTTTTTGTTTTAAATGATTCTATAAATTTTACTTAAATATTTAAACAGTACATTGTACGAGTATATTGAAAGTGTGATATTTATCAAGATGTTCTCAGAAGAAAAATGTTTTGAGATCTGTATAAATAGCTTCAAGTGGTTTGACAGTATTCAGAAAAGTGGTAGTAACATTCTTCTCTTTAGACTTACTTCACAAATTTAAAAATATTATTTTAACATAATCATATCAGGTTGCTTTTTAAAAATATGTTTTTATTCTTTTTAGAGAGAGAGAAAGGAAGAGGCAGAGAGAGATAGAAACATCGATGAAAGAGAAACAGCATTCATCGGCTGCCTCTTGCATGCCTCCTACCAGGGATCAAGGCCCCAACCAGGGCATGTGCCTGACCAAGAAGGGAACTGGTGACCTCTTGGTTCCTGGGTTGATATCCAACCACTGAGTCACACTGGATGGGCATGTTATTTAAATCAATACATTTAAATTTTTTTCTCAGGTTCCAAAAAAGCCATAATCCATTGTTCAATTTTGTCAACAGAAGGGAGCTAATTTAAAACAATATATTTTCCAGTATTTTTCATGATATTTTTTTAGATTGCATATTTTGGTTTGTAATCATCTATACTAAATAAAAAGGTAATATGCTAATTAAACTGGATAGACTGGATGTCTTCCGGTTGTCATTTCGGATGTCCTTCCTGACAAAGCTGGGGGCGTGGCCAGCCTGGAAACCGCCTACAGCCCCTCGTCCAGGGACCCCCCACTCCATGGGGGCATGGATGGTCTGCAAACTACCTGAAGCCCCTCGCCCAGTTTGGCCCCACCCCCAGAAGGGACCCCCACCCTGATCGGGGTCGGGGCTGGCCTGCAAACCCCACAGCCCCTCACCCCGGCTGGCCCTGACCCCTGTGGGTACCTCCTACTCCAATCTGGGGCCCCCTTCAGGGCAGGACAGCTGGCCCACACCCGTGCACCATGCCTCTATCCTATATAAAAAAAGGGTAATATGCAAATTGACCCTAATGGCAGAACGACCAGTACGACTGCTGGACCAGTCACTATGAGGTACACTGACCACCTCCTGGTCCCTTTCCCTGGCCAGCAGGCTCTGATTGCCTGATGGCCACCTGCATTGGGGGCGGGGCTGGTGAGTGGGCTGGAACAGGCACCTATCACCCGATGGCGAATGGGGAACCGGGGGCATGTGGCGGGGCAGGCTGCAGGTAGCTGGGGAAGATGGCTCTGATCACAGGCCAGGCCTAGGGACCATACCCACACATGAATTTCATGTACCAGGCCTCAAGAATATAACAAAAGGCTAATATGCTAAGTGTCTGGTCTTTTGGTCATCCTTCCAACCAATCAAAGCATAATATGCTAATGATATGCTAAGGGCGCTCAACTGCTCGCTATGACATGTACTGACCACCAGGGTAGGCACTCTGACGTGTAGGTTAGCTTGCTGCTGGGGTCTGGCTGATCAGGACTGAGCGTGACAGGCCAGACATGCCCTGGAGACCTCCTGTGGTCCCTCCCTGCTGGCCAACTTCCCGTGTCCCTCCCTGGTCCTGATCGTGCACTGGTGGGGTCCCTGGATCTGGCCTGTGCCCTCTTGCAATCTGGGACCCCTCAGGGAATGTCGGAGAGCTGGTTTCAGCCTGATCCTGTAGGCCAGGCTGATGCATGAATTCATGCACGGGGCCTCTAGTAATTTATAAAGCATCATGTCCTTTAATAAAAAAAAAGCATTATTTATAAATAATCTAAAAATATATAATTTTCTCAGAACTGTGTACCAGAACATAAAAGTGGACATAATCTAGTACCATAAATGCCAAATTTGTAAATTTCTAATGAAAGGTAAAACAAAACAAAAAAATAAGCACTACCCCAGAGAGTATCAAGTGCTTACATCCCTGTTGTATAAAATAAATATAATTCCAGATATAATATAATTTTAATAGTCACTAACCACCATTATAAAGTAAAAAGGAACCAGTAAATTTTATTTTAATAACTAAAAACTACCTTCAATAACTTAAAAACTACCTTCAGTAAGATAAAGTTCCTCCAGGAGTAAAAGCACAAATAAGTTCATTGGTAGATTAATGATTTAAAGGTACCTATGATTTTATTTATTTATTTATCTATCTATTTATTGAGTCTTATGAAATTTTAGTATATTTCCAGTATAGAATATGGTGGATATATATATGAAAGATTGCCCTCATGTTTTAAAAGTCCTTATGATTTGAAATTATGAAAAACACAACCCCCTCCACCAAACAAACAAACAAACACATCCACTGAAGAAACTGAAATTTGCTGCACTGACAGATGATGTTAATTAGGTGTTCTGCAAACCTCTCTCATTCCACAATATAAACAGGTTTATATGTCTTACTTATTGTAAAAAATAAGAAAATGATTACCAGCATACTCAAATGATGAGAATTAACCCCAAAACAACCATAAAGCTAAAGAACACAACCACATGTTGTGTAAGAGAAAACTAAAACAGTAATTTTAAAAGTCTAAAAATCAAGGGATATACAAAGATATATCAGGCAAATGAACCAAATAAACAGCAGCAGCAATTCTGGAATTAATCAAAGAAAAATTAATATCTAAACATATTAAACTTGAAAATGAAGGGATCTTTTTCAAACTAAAATCACAATTCATAATGAAGATGTAGCATGAATATCTCTACACATCAAATAGCATAGGAACTACTTTAATGAAGCAACATTTAAAGGAAATGCAAGGAACTAACTTACAAACACACTGAAATGCATGTCTTAAACTAGACTCAATAGTTTGAAGAAGTGGGTACAAAATATGTAAGCACAACTAGAGTAAAATTCTACTGCCTTTATCCATTTCCTCTAATTTTGCAAGGCACATGCACATAAACCTCTTTCTTGTATCCTCTACCAAAGCAAGGCTTTATGAAAATAAAATAAAATCTTGAAAATCAATGTTCCAGTAGTCTAGCTACCAATTGAATAGCTATGATGTGAACCATTTGGCTCTCTGCATGAACTCAGTAAGGTACTTACTATATTTGGAAGATAAAACTTTATTTTTCATACGCTACTTTTTATTTATTATGATGTTATTGAATTTTATTAAAACTATCTTGTTCAAAGTTTCTTATGAAACAATTAATGTAATCAATTATTCTGAGATATGAATGCAAGAAATAAATATTTCCCTTTGAATAATTAGAATGCCCTTTATTAGACAGTTCACATTTAGTACTGTAATATATTTGCCTCCTACCTTATCTTGTAGAAATGTTGAATTTATGGTAAGTTTTCTGGCAAAATACCTTCCCAACACATTTATCTGTTCCATTTGTTTCAGCATACACTTTAGCTTAATAAACCTATAGTGCCTGAATTTTATTTTTATAAATTAACTCAAATTTTATTTGGAGCCATTTGTAGGATAAATAAATGCTCTAAATGAGATTTCAAAACAAACAAACAGAACATTATATAGTACAAACATATCCCCAGTGTCTACATTAATTCATCTTTGTCCTTTTATTAATTAAAATTAATATAAATATAATTTCATCTATATTGTTGTCTGTCTACTTCTCCATTTGAGGACTATTTTCTTTATTGTGCCTTTTTTCAACTTCATACTACCTTTGTTTATTACCACATGTTGTAAATAGCCATCTTTGATGTGTATTCTCTCTTTTACACAGTTATCTTCTCATTTTCTTGCTTCTCCTCTACTTATAAAACTTATTTTATGGAAATATTTTACCCACCTCTAAAAATTAATATAGTTATCTTTTTCTGATTGGCTTATTTCACTTAGTATAAGACTCTCCAGGTCCATCCAAGCTGATGCAAAAGGTAAGCTTTCCTTTTACACGGCCCAGTAGTTTTCTATTGTGTAAATGTACCACAGCTTTTATATCCACTCATCTACTGATGAAAACTTGGGCAGCTTCCAAATATTGGCTATTGTAAATAACAATGCAATGAACATGGGGGTGCAACTAAAACACTATTCTTTTGAATTAGTGTTTTGGGTTTCTTCAGATATTATTCCCAAACATGGAAAGACTGATTCATAAGGCAGTTTCTTTTTTAATTTTTTGAGGAAATAACATAATGCTTTCCATGGTGGCTGCACCGATCTGCAGTCCCACCAACAGTACATGAGTGATTCATTTTTCCCACATCCCAGCCAAAACTTGTTTGTTGATTTATTGATTATAGCCATTCTGAAGGGTGTGAGGTGATATATCATGATTTGACTTATATGTGGAACCTAATGAACAAAATAAGCTGGCAAGCAAAATAGAAGCAGACACAGATACAGAGAACTGACTAAATGAGAAAAACACACACACACACACACACAAAGCTCACAGACATACAACAGTATGGTGATTACCAGAGGGAAAAGGGGTTGGGAGAGGTAGGAAAGGATAAAGGGGGGATAAATGGTGATGGAAGGACACTTAACTTGGGGTGGCGAACACACACTACAATATTTAGATGATGTATTATAGAATTATACCTATATAATTTTATTAAACAAATTCATCCCACTGAATTCGATCCTATCTAATAAAGAGGTAATATGCAAATTGACCATCACTCCAACACACAAGATGGCTGCCCTCATGTGGTCAAAGATGGCTGCTCCCATGTGGACACAAGATGGCTACCACAAGATGGCCGGCAGGTAAGGGCAGTTGGGAGGGACCAGGCCTGCAAGGGAGAGCAGTTGTGGGGGACCCAGGCCTGCAGGAGAGGGCAGTTAGGGAAGACCAGGCCTGCAGGGGAGGGCAGTTGGAGGGGACCAGGCCTGCAGGGGAGGGCAGTTGGGAGGGACCAGGCCTGCAGGGGAGGGCAGTTGGGGGTGACCAGGCTGGCAGGGGAGGGTAATTAGGGGCAATCGGGTTGGCAGGGGAAGGCAGTTAGGGGCGACCAGGCTGGCAAGGGCAGGCAGTTAGGGGTGACCAGCCAGCAGTTGAGGGCAGTTGGGGGTGACTAGGCCAACAGGGAAGGCAGTTAGAGGCAATCAGGCTGGCATGGGAGGGTAGTTAGGGGTGACCAGGCCAGCAGGGGAGGGAAGTTAGGGGCAGTTGGGCTGGCAGGAGAGCAGTTAGGCATTGATCAGGCTGGCAGGGGAGTGGTTAGGGGATGATTAGGCTGGCAGGCAGAAGCAGTTAGGGCAGGCAGGCAGGCAGGCGAGCAGTTGGGAGCCAGCAGTCCTGGATTGTGAGAGGGATGTCCCAGATTGGAGAGGGTGCAGGATGGGCTGAGGGTCCTCCACCCCACCCGTGCATGAATTTCAAGCACTGGGCCTCTAGTAACAAATAATAAAGTTTAAAATATTTAAAATTAATATAATTATAAAAATTATTCTTAAAATAGAAAAACTAACCCTTCTTTACCATCATTTTCACACAACTGAAACTACTTTTAAAGGTCTTCAATGATAAATTTTAAGTGTCATATGCAATGCTATTTTCTCCACTTTTACCTTTTAAGATATCTAAATTCATGGTTTTAATTTCTTAACTTACTTTTTTCTCTCCAATCTATAATTGAAAGTGTTTGATATGTATTTGTTCAGCCATTAGATGGTATATAATCAAGGGAATGAGAGGAAACAATATCTTAACTTTAATCTTGATTTCTTTTTATTTAAGCTAGTTTTATTTATTTTTAATATAATTTTATTGATTTCAGAGAGGAAGGAGAGAGAGAGAGAGAGAGAGAGAGAGAGAGAGAGAGAGAGAGAGAGAGAGAAATCAGTGAAAGAGAATCATTGATCAGCTGCCCCCTGCATATCCCACACTGGGGATTGAGCCTGCAATCCAGATATGTGCCCTGACTAGGAATGGAACCTTGACCCACCACCTCATGGTTCACAAGTCGACACTCAACCACTGAGCCATGCTGGCCGGGCTAGCCTAGTTTAATTTTTTATGTATTTACTATGCTAGTGTAGAACTGTTTTTTCCAATTACTAAATTTTGAGGTTCTTTTATTTGTTTTTTCTATTCAGGTTTAGTCAACAAACTCTATCTAATATTGTGTTTAACAAACCCCTAGCTTGCCTTTCTATCCCATTTCTTCTTCCTAAAGCAAGTCTTAATGCTATTGGCTTGAATTAATTTGATAATCAAATTTCTGATTTCTAGTTATAATTTTTAAATGTTTTAATCCAAAGTGTCCTTATAAATTTACTGAATTTTTTTTCCTAACATCAATTCAAATGGTAACATTTGCCTAGCCTAAAATATTTATGATTAGTAGTGGTCTTACAAAACCCCCAAAATCTACAACTGAAGATGTTTATGATTTGCGTTCATAAAATATAGCTAAGATGTCATTTCTTTAGTTCTTATGCAACCCATGTCCTCTATAGCTTGAAGTAGTAAAATTAATTGAGTATTCACACTGTACCAGATGTAATTATGGGCACTTAAGTGATAAATCTCTAATCATATCTAGAATTGATGATTAAGCTTTGGCATAGAACATTTAAGTTACTTGCCCAAGGTCACACAAGTATTTAATTGTAAAATTGTAATATGATTCCTGGCATCTGGCTTGAAATCCTGTGCCTTTTATCACTAATTTAGGTTTATAGGTACCATTAGGCAGATGCAAATTGTATTGAGACTATAGAACAAAACACCTCCATAAAAAAGGATAATATATAATTTTATATACTTCCTGAAACGCCTTGCTTTATTAGTTATACAATTTTACCTATTACCTTACATGATAAAGATCCTAACTGCAATCTATTTTAAGTTTTAAAATAAATTATTATCTGATGTTAAGTTTTAAACATATGCTTTTGCTAAGATTATATGTATAATGATTCAGGACACCTGGCCAAATGAGTAAAATAACTAAAAGAAGTTGAGGCTGCATTATTATACACATATCTATTAGACTGAAGTTTTGCAATTTTCAGATAATTGTAATGTGTTAGTGTGATATCTTGTCACTCTGCCATTATGTTTAATATTACCACAAACATGGTGATACCTCTAGAATTATCATGCCACTATCCTATTTCTCTAATCTTAATATTAATCAAGGTGTTCCAGTTTCTATTCCTCCCTCATCCCATAGGGTGAAAGTGAAACAGCTGTTGCCAATTCACAGCATATGGGCTTATCTTTGTTATTGCAATATCTTTCCATCTGAGTACTTAAGAAGCTCTCACAAGAAAGCGTGTTCCCTCATAATCTAAATAACTAGAACATGAAAAGACCTACTAAAAGATGCATAATTTGTCAATTGCATTCCCTTAAAATGTTCTGGAATTTAAAGATGCCTAAAAATGTAGAGTCACTACTGCATGTTTTCCTTGAGGTTTTAGTGAAAACATGTTAATTACATATTTGCATGGCAAAGCCATATGTTTCATGGCTGCCTTTTGGCATCAAAAGGAATCCCTTTGATATCAGCGATTGCTTTGTGGAGGTTTGGAAAATGCCTGCACTAAAATGGTTGAAAAAAAAAATCAGTGATAAATTCTTCACGATGAAACAATTTTTCTTTAGTTTTACTTTGTCAAATCTGTGTTGAGCAATGGAATAGTAGCAAAACTTTTTTTGGTCAGGTAATCAATATTTTTTATAATTAATCTTATTGTATTAGATTTTATTTAAATGTAAAATTTAAATCTAATATACTCTGTTAAATTGCAGTCACTGTAGTTTAACAAATTATTAGTGAATGCTAGTAATATTAGTGATTAGACATAATCCTTCATGGCTACATACAAAGATTGTTTGACATAGCCTTACAAATAATTATATCTATTACTTATGTTATTTCAAATTAAAGCACTAAGTTAATATTATACGACACCAGAATAAGAGCTCCTTGAGAGTAAGCATATGTTTTATTTATTGCTATATTTAACATATAGAATTAATATATAATATTTCAAGAATATAACTATTTGCTGCATGATTTAGCAAAGTAGCAGGAATATCATTAAGAAAAATTAGATCATGATTGGCAATATTTTTTTCTCTCTCCAATACCTACAGCATAATATCATTCATTAAATTAAACAAAAAGTTTCCCTTAATGAGTATATTTATTGGGTGTGAAATTTGTAATTTATTAATAAAATCATTAAAATTATGAAGATATTTTAGAATAAATATCTTTCTCATTAGTGTGATGCATTTTAATAATTTCAAAATATTTTTCAATTATCTCAGAAAAATTAACTGGTTATTTCTGAAATAATTAAATTGAAAAAAAAAGTGGTAATTTGAATTTTGGCAGTCAGGTGATGAGAAAAAAAGTAAATGTAGAATATTTCTGGGTAAAAATAGAAGTCAATAGAAAAATATAATGTTTTTTATTAGCAAGCAAAGTCATAAAAGATGAAAATTAACCTAAACTGTTACAATAAGAACAAAAATCAAAATAGAATACCTTTTTCCTGTTTTAAATTTTGGACCATAACCAAGAGCTGACAAGGCCCATGCTTCTATGTATTGACATTGAATTTCTAGAAGAGGAAAACATAACAGTTCCAAACATGAACACGTGGGGCAGCAACCAGAATGCAAGAGAAAGGACGTGCTTTTCTTGGAAAGCTAAGATGCTATGGCCTGAGAAGAAAACATGAACAGCTTCTGAAGTCTTCCACATCAGCCAGAAAATAGAAGGGTACAACAGTGGTGTTGCTGAGATGAGAAGCTTCTAAAAGTAGAGGTCATTAAGGAATCCTATATAATAATACTATATAATAAAAGGCTAATATGCAAATAGACCTAACTGCAGAACAACAGGTTGCTATGATGCGCACTGACCGTCAGGGGGCAAATGCTAAATGCAGGAGCTTCCACAGGGGGAGCATCGCTCAGCCAGAAGCCAGCTTGTGGCTGGTGAGTGCAGAAGCGGTGGCGGGAACCTCTCTGACTGCCAGCTTAGGCCTGCTCTCCACGGGCTCTCATGCTGTGAGAGAATGCAGGCTGGGCTGAGGGACCCCCAAAAGCACGAATTTCATGCACTGGGCCTCTAGTCCTATATAATAAAGGGTTAGTATGATAATTTGATTAGATGGTGGAATGACCTTTCAGAACAACCTTCCAGAAGGACCAGTGGGCAGGGGACAGGTCCGTGGGGCCACGAGGCAGCGGGGGCTGTGAGAGCCAAGGCAGCTGGGGCTACGAGGGCTGAGGCAGCCAACGCTGCGAGAGACAAGCCCCTTGCTCTAAATTCGTGCATCTGGCCTCTAGTTAATTATAAACATGTCCTAAAACACATACAGTCAATGTATAGTTTCATACTATTTTTTTTGTGACGTCTCTTTATTTTAATACTAGAAGCCTGGTGTACAAAATTCATGCATGGGAGAGGTCCCTCAGCCCGGCCTGCACCTTCTCGCAATCCAGGACCCCTTGGGGGATGTCTGACATCCCTCTCGCAATCTGGGACCTCTGGCTCCTAACCGCTCACCTACCTGCCTGCTTGATGGCCTCTAACCACTCTGCATGCCTTCCTGATCGCCCCTAACCCCTCTGCCTGCCTGCTTGATTGCCCCTAATCACTTTGCCTGCCTGCCTGATTGCTCCTAACTGCTCACCTGCCTGCCTGATTGCACTTTTATTATTATAGATTATCTGTTGATAATTACTTTTGTTATTGTAGGTTTTTTTCAAGAAAAAATGGTGTAATATGATGTCAAACACACTATTTTTTGAAAATAGTAATGGGGTTGAAGAAATGTGAAAAAATGCAAATATACAGACATACTAAGCAATTGTGTATTTTAAAATTAAAGTAATACTTTAACAATTATCCTATCTAATAAAAGAGTAATATGCAAATTGACCATCACTCCAACACACAAGATGGCTGCCCCCATGTGGTCAAAGATGGCTGCCACCAAGTGGACACAAGATGGCCACCACAAGATGGCCAGCAGGGAAGGGCAGTTGGGAGGGACCAGGCCTGCAAGGGAGGGCAGTTGTGGGCGATCAGGCCAGCAGGGGAGGGCAGTTGGGAGGCACCAGGCCTGCAAGGGAGGGCAGTTGGGGGCGATCAAGCCTGCAGGGGAGGACAGTTAGGGGGGACCCAGGCCTGCAGGGGAGAGCAGTTGGGGGATAACATGCCTGCAGGGGAGGCCAGTTAGGGGTGACCAGGTCGGCAGGGGAGATCAGTTAGGGGCAAACAGGCTGGCAGGGGAGCAGTTATGCATCAATCAGGTTGGCACGGGAGTGGTTAGGGGGTGATCAGGCAGGCAGGCAAGCAGTTGGGAGCCAGAAGTCTTCGATTGTGAGAGGGATGTCCGACTGCCCGTTTAGGCCCGATCCTACCAGGGCAGTCGGATATTCCTCGAGGGGTTCCAGATTGGAGAGTGTGCAGACTAGGCTGAGGGACACCCCCCCCCATGCACGAATTTCGTGCACCGGGCCTCTAATATTAAGTAACTAGGAGCCCAGGGTGGGATTTGAAATTGCGTGGTGCTGCTCACTCTCAAGTCGTCAGTCTGGCCCTGCCTCCCTCCCCGGGCCCCGCAGCAGCCGCAGCCACTGCCGGTCCGGCCCTGCCTCCCTCTCTGGCCCTTGAAGCATCTGTGGCCACTGCTGATCAGGTTCTCCCCCAGCACAGGCATGGGGAGGCCCCTGCCGCCCCGTCCCCGACACTGCGTGAGCAACCTCCTCCTGTCTGGTCGACCCGTTATGGTATCCTGGTTAATTAGCATATCACTCTATTATATATAGATACCATTATACTAAATAATACTGTTATTATAATAAGCATCTATATGTTATAGATATGTGTTTATATGTAAACTAAGCATATATATGTTTTTTGTCTATAACAATAGAAAAATTTCAAGTTTTCAACCTTGGAGAAACAGATTATGTATAAGGTATTGTAGACATGGTTTATATTTTAATTGAATTCAAGCCTATTTCTAAATAATATAAATTTTTAAGAGAACAAAAAGCTTAAATACAGGGATATAGCCTAATATAAATGTCAAAATTTGCCCATCTGAATCCACTAAACAGACATGCTTATTGGATTTTCCATTGTTATAAAACACAAACCTCCAGTTAAATTACCTTTATTTCTGTCTCATTCTCAAATCTTCTAAACCACAATTTGGAAAAAAAAGTATAAAAATACATCGAGAAAGAAGAACACCAGAGAAGGCATCGGCATCATTGGACAGGAGTTATCAACATGATTTTGGAAGATCGAACAAATGAGGAGAAATGGCTGAGGTAGCAGCATGGGGTGATTTGAATTGCAAATGTATTCAGAGAGATTCTGAAGAGAAGGACGCTGATTCTACCTACAGAAACTGGGAATGTTTTCAAGAATTGGGGATAACTAGGCTCTGTGGTTTTTCTGTGCTATAAGGCAGCGGAATGCGCAAGATTCATATAGGTGAGTGTGAGGAACAATCAGTTTGCTCTGTATTATCTGGCTTGTAGTTCAGGCATTTCACTTTTGGCTTATATATTTTTCTTCTTCACTAGATTATAAACTTACAGGGAATACAGCCCTATACTTTTTATAACCTTCCTTCATTGTAATTTGGACATAGCATTTATTGATTACATAGGAAATACATTTAAAATGGTATAGATAAATGTGTTTATTTCTTGTTCATTTTGAGACAATACTAATAAAATGTATGAATAGAAGTAATATGTAACTCCAGATACTCCCAAAAAAATAAAACCAGAGAGAGATTATTAGAAGTCAAATATATATTTAGATAAAGTGGTTTCAGAAATAGTAATAATAAGCAATGAGACTAGGCAGGGGAACAATGAGCCAGAAGCTAATTTCCCTTTCCCAGTTTCCCTCCCAAACCCATGAACAGTGCAAGGCTCGGTATTCCTGAATTCCTGAAGTAGCAGAGAAGTGGAGCAGATAGGGAATTGATGTTGATTTTTTAAATTTATAGGTGGAATAATGGATTTCTAATAATCTTTTATCTGATATGCACAGGACACTAGCAAAATAAAAGGTATAAAAGCTTATACAGAATAAAAAGCTTTTTGACATTCTTAAATTTGAGGGTTTCTCAGGCTCTCTATCTTGAATCACCGAAAAGCACATTCCTAACAGTTGAAAAATCTTGTTTTTAACCTTTGTCATTTTAATTGTTAGCATTCTACTGCTAAATATTTATGAACAGTCAATGATTGCTAGACATTTCAAAAATATCCCTAGTGTGAAAAAATACTGATCATAAAATATACTGCAAGAAACAAAATAAAGGTTAAAAATCACTATATTAAAAAAGATAACACATCTATGAAATAAAAACACAACAGAAAAACTATCAATGTCTGAAAGTATTTCTTAAACATTTATGATATATTTGATAAAATTAAAAAAAAAGAATCAATATACCAACAGAATAAATAAAATTGTGGGAACAGGACTAGTCCATCAAATTTGTATTGGGGGAGAGGGGAGGCAAAAGGAATTTCTACTTTATATTATTTTATCAATGTTATTAATTAACATATATAAAGTAAATATAATAAATTTTTTAAAATGGCAATTCTAGGTGTTGGATCCATGTCTTTTACATTATTTATTATAGTTTTTCTTTAATAAAGCAAAAACATTTAAATAAATGATAAAGCAAATATGCCTTTTTTGTATAGTACAACATTGTTACTGTAGGTTTTAAGGACTACTTGTATGCTGATAACTTCTTTCATCTCCAGAAAAATCCTCTCTTGTAAATTGTAAACTCATGTACCAGTTACCTAAAAATATTATAGGCATTTCAAACTTTACATGTCCAACATTGATTCCATGAATTTCCCCCCAAACCTGCTTCCCCTGCAGTATCCTTTATTTCAGATAATGACAACTCCATTTTCCATATGTTTAAGAGTCTTAGATAGAAAAACTTATTCATTCTTGATCTTTTTTCTTTATTTTGTATTCCATATACATTTCATCAGAAAATCCTATTGGTTTTATTTCCAGAAAAAAAAAAATCTAGAAATCTGTCCTCATCATCCCAAATGCCACAAACTTAATTAAAGCCACAGTTACCTCTGGCTTGGGACATTGTAATAGATTCCTAACTGGCATTCTATCTCCCTCTTTCCATTCTTCCGTGTTTGATCTACACAATAGCCAGAATGGTCTGCTTAAAACCAAGTGAGCACATATCACACAGGTTCACAGCCTTTAAATGGCTTTTTGAATTATTTAAAGTAAAAGCAAAAATCGTCAACAGGACCTAGCCCTGAATGATTTGCTTCCCATTACAGCTCTATGTCTTCAACCCTTTCCCCCGCATTGACACCTCCAGCCACTACAGTTTCCCCATGTGGTTCCCAGACATACCAGTCAGCCTCTGCCTCCAATTTTCATACTTGCTAATCTCTCTGATATAAGTGATCTTCTCAGAACAGAATTACTATGGCTGGCTAACTAACTTTCACATGTCTTCTCACAGTTGCCTTCTCAGTGAGAGTCTTTGTGACCACCCGCCTTCATCCCATGTCACCCTCTCATATGATCAGTTTTCCCTGTTAAAATAAAGACTATATTAGGGAAAAGTTTATGGTTTCTGCCACTGCTCTTAACTCAGCATCTAAAACTGCCTAGAACTTGGCGTATTTTTAACATAGCTGTGATGAGTCAAGGATCTTTTAAAATGTAATTAGGTATGTTAATTACCTGATGATGAATATTGGGAGGCTTTTATGTGTGTGTATGTGTGGTTTTTTTTTATATCATTTTCCAAAAGTTTTATAATTACCTGATGTTGGGAATTTCCCAATGCCTTTATGGTTCAACACCAACTTTAAAAAAAGCCAACTCAGGTCTGCTGAATGTTCATCTTAATTCTGCCCTCTACTCCCAACAGACAGACATAGTGGATTGTTTTTAAGGAGCTGAATTATCCGTGCAATTATGCCCAACTTCCACAGAATATTTTGTATTCAAAGGCTCCAGAGCAACTGAACACTAGTTAGTGTGCATTAGGCATTTGATTTTCGTTATTCTTTTTTTGGTAAATACATAATTTCTAAAGATCAACTTTATTATTTGACATAGAAAATCAAAACAAATGGCTTTTTAATGTAGACAGAAATTAAGTGGTATAATAAAGAAAATATGCATTGACTTTATCCTTAAGAAATACTTTATTAAATACTTCCTGGAACAGAGAATAAGTAGAAAAACATTAAAATAGTCTCCTAACATTATAGTCAGATAGTCATTCCCATATATAAGAAAATAAAATGTCTTCCCTAAAAAATACAAAAGAAAATCATAAAGCTGCCAGTATAATTATGTCCCCAGAAAGAATACAAGAAAAAAGTGCTTAAGGACACACAAAAAATGAAAAACAATGAAGCCATTATTAAAAAATAGAAGCCCAGTGCACGAAATTCGTGCACAGTGGGGAGTTGTCCCTCAGTCCAGTCTGCACCCTCTCCAATCTGGGACTCCTGGAGGGATGTCCGACTGCCCGTTTAGGCCCGATCCTGGTGGGATTGGGCCTAAACGTCAGGATTGGGCCTAAACGGGCAGTCGGACATCCCTCTCACAATCCAGGACTGCTGGCTCCCAACTGCTTGCCTGCCTGCCTTCCTGATTGCCCCTAACCACTTCTGCCTGCCAGCCTGATCACCCCCTAACCACTCCGCTGCCAGCCTGGTTGATGCTTAACTGCTCCCCTGCCATCCCGATTGCCCCCAACTTCCCTCCTCTGCAGGCCTGATCACCCCTAACTGCCCTCTCCTGCAGGCTTAATCACCTCCAACTGCCCTCCCTTGCAAGCCTGGTCCCTCTCAACTGCCCTCCCTTGCAGGCCGGGTGCCTCCCAACTGCCCTCCCCTGCTGGCCATCTTGTAGTGGCCATCTTGTGTCCACATGGGGGCAGGATCTTTGACCACATGGGGGCAGCTATATTGTGTGTTGCAGTGATGATCAATCTGTATATTACTCTTTTATTAGATAGGATAGAGGCCTGGTGCATGGGTGGGGGCCAGCTGGTTTGCCCTGAAGGGTGTCCCGGATCAGGGTGGGGTTCCCTTGGGGTGTGGGGCGGCCTGAGCGAGGGGTCTGTGGTGGTTTGCAGGCTGGCCACGCCCCCTGGCAGCCCAAGCAGAGGCTTGGTATCTGGAATTTATTTTCCTTCTACAATTGAAACTTTGTAGCCTGGAGCGGAGCCAAGCCTGCTGCTCCCTCTGGGGCAGCAGCCATTTCTGTGGCAGTTAATTCACCTTCTACAATTGAAACTTTGTAGCCTTAAGTGGGTGAGCCCGGCCAGGGTGTGTGGAAAGCTTTGCTTCCCCTGTTGCCGCCGGCAACCCTGGCCTGCTCTCTCAAGCTCCATTCTGCCGCCATTTGTTTGAATTTGTTTACCTTCTATAATTGAAACTTTGTAGCTTGAGTGGAGGCTTAGGCCTGCAACGGCTATGGGAAAGCTTGGCTTGCTCTGTTACCTGGGTAACGTTGCTCTCTGTGGCTGTAACCATCTTGGATGGGGGTTAATTTGCATACTCGCCCTGATTGGCTGGTGGGCGTGGCTTGGCTGGTGGGTGTGACTTATGTAGCAGAGTGATGGTTAATTTGCATATTACCATTTTATTAGAGAGGATGATTGCTCAAAAAAAGCCATAATTTTATTTTAATGTCTTAGCACACTAGCATGCTTCTGTTATCTAATTAACAGTCTACATATATAGGTAGAATATATCAAGTTGGTTTTTATCAGTGCTATTAACAGATCTTTATCAATTCAGTATTTATTATGCAGTATCCTTTGAAGTGTACTTGTTCGTCAGGGAATTTAACATTTTCTGTTCATTTTGCTATATTTTTAAATACCCTTAAAGGGGAACTTCAATGGGAAACATTTTTCATGAAAGATGATACACTTTATTTAAGACACTTTTTTTCTTCTTTTGAGATTTCAAAGCAAAGAAAGAGAAAGGAGTTTCAGATTAAAAAAAGAAAGGAGGGTGAAAATAAGACAAAATGAGAATAAAAAGAAAAACCAAAACCCCTGAACTAGTTAATGCTTTCATTATTGCCTGCATCTATAAGTATAAAGAACTTGAGTTAATTTCAACATAATTCCTTTTTATTTCATTTGTTGTAAATTTAAAGTAAATGTACCTTAACGTAGTCATATCTTTCTAAGATTCTAAAATTGTTGAGCTAATAAAAACTTTTCTCCTTTTTTATTCCACTCACTATCTTATTTCTAAATACATTTCTGTTACTATTCCTTTTTCAATGAAACACAAATTTTAGAACTCACTTCTGTGTGAAAGAATGCAAAAATACCCACCATTGTGATAGTTTTATTTTGCCTAACACTTCAAAATTTCAATGGGAAACATTTTGTTTAATATCTTAGAACTTAGATGTGGTGAGGTAAATAATCCAGAATTAAAATATTATAAAAGTGATCACTTCTTTTTTCACCAATGCCCTAAAAAGAACAGGTGAGAAAAGCCTGGGAGGTGAAGAAGTTATGGAATAAGGTGTTTTCAGAAGTCTTGCTGACCATGTTGATTTCTGGAATGTAATTTGTGTTACTGAATCTGCTCACACTTGAGACAGGGCTATGGGAACATATACTTCTAGTCAAGAGCATGTACCTCAGTTGCAGGCTCCTCCCTGGCTGGGGCCCAGGTCAGGGCTCATGCAGGAGGCAACCAATTGAAATATCCCTCTCACATTGATGTTTCTCTCTGTCTTTCCCTCCCTCTTTCATGCTCTCTAAAAATCAATGGGAAAATATCCTCAGGTGAGGAAGAAAGAAAGAAAGAAAGAAAGAAAGAAAGAAAGAAAGAAAGAAAGAAAGAAAGGTCTTATCCCATGAAAGAGACATCTTGAAAATGCCTAAAAAGTTGTCATTTTTTTGTAGTGAAGGGACTGGAAGAGTCTGTGTTGATGAAAACACCTTGGTGGCTGCAGTAGCCAGCAGTGGCAGCAGCAGCTGGGTGATGGGGACGGTGCCTTCCCCTGATCAGCCCGGTTGCCTCCTGCAGAGGGAGGCCAGACTGCAGCTTAGGAGAGGGTGCAGGTAGGGCTGAGGGCCCTCTCTCCTGTGCACGAATTTCGTGCACCGGGTCTCTAGTTTAAAAATAAAATCATTGAAAATGATCACTATGATAGTCTGAAAAATAGCCCCCTGAGATGTGCACATTCTCATACCTGGGGATTGTGAATGTTACCATATGATATGATGAAGGATTTTGAGATGCAAAGGTTATCTTGGATTATATGGATAGGCACTAAATGCAATTGTAAATACTTTTATAAAAGAGTGGCAGAGGTTTAAATATTAGGAGGCTTTTGAAAATTTTATAATGTAGTCTTGATAGCTTTTAAATTTTAATTTTTTGCACTATAATATGAATGCTTTACATTCATTACATGTTACACAATTTTATCATGAGATGAACTACCAATAAAAATTTTAGTTAACACTTTAGGAACTGCTTTTTGTCCAGTACTATTAATTTTTCTAGAATATTAGCTTATTTCAATTAGCCAATTTAAATTAGCCTGAAAACTTGACTACTATTTTACTGTCAAATTTATTACTCTAACAACAATCTTATTTTACCCTGTAAATATTAGTGGAAAAGATTATTTGCCTTCTTGAGTAGGCCCTGAGCATTCCTGGTGGTAGGCTGGATTTAGATATCGTAAACCCACTTCCCCACACCATGGGTACAAGACAACTCAACTAAGTCTTGTTGCAGTGAGAGGGCAGCTGCTGTCGGCCAAGTCTCTGTCTATTACCCGAGTCCAAATTTGAGCTGGGTATGGGAAATTAACAGCCATGGGGGCAGGAGACTTCCCTCAGACGGGGTGAGGGTTCAGGCCCCTGCAAAATTGGGGGGGTGAGGGTCTATGCCCCACCTCTGTTGACCCCTAAGTTCTCTCCTGATGGCCCCTCTGCGACTGTGCCTGTCTTAGGTTGTTTCTTCCCTGATGAATCTTACCCGTCTCTGGCTAACCAGCCATCCTCTGGGGCAAAGCAGGGTGATGTGAAGTTCAGTTCTGTCTCCTTGGTAGCCTATGCCCCTGTGGCCTCCACACCCAGCACCTGCCTTGGGATCCCCTCGCCTTCTGGTGGGGCCCCAGCACTGATCACATATCTTGGGGAACCCGGGTTTCTTCTCCAGGGAGGACCCAGCTCTCCCCACTGGGCGAGAGACATACCCATGGTACCAGTCATCACGAGGCTTCAACCTCGACATGAACAGAAAGCTCAGGCAACAGCTGTGGGCAACTGGATTGTGAGAAGAGGTTCCCTCTTGGCCAAAAGGGCAAGAGGGACCAATATCCTGTAAGTAAATTACATCTAGAAAATTTGTACTTTAGAAAATTAATTTTAATGCTAACAGCAAGACACCCAAGACACACATGGTGTCAAACAAGCCAGAGGAAAATCATTTGGGCAAAAAATGCAAAAGGATCCCAAGTCAAATTTATAGAAAAGATTCCTTTATTAACTTTTGGTTGAGAATATGTTTGTATATTTTCAGAAAACAACTCCGAGACCATGTGGATTCCAGCAACAGAGAGGAATTGACAGGACTACTCCAGCCATGAAGACAGAAGAGAAATAGTCCAGAGATGGAAGACACCGATGTCGCCTTGCCGTACTAGCAGTCAGCAGCTGTGCATCCCTGCAGGTTGCCCAGGACCAAACCAGAAAGGGTTGGTCCTGCATTACCACCATCCAGAACTGTAATGTCAGTGCTGACATGTACACATAAGGACCTGTTGTACATTGAAATTGGGTCTCAAAAGAACTGTTGGCCCAGAAAGAAACTCACTACACACTGATTCATTTGCCTTTCAGCATAACCACTATTGCTTGTCTCATTTTCGGTTCTTATAAGTGTATTTCTAGTAGCACATGATCTCACTCATCTAGGGGAAATGATGAACAACATAGACTGATGAACAAGAACAGACCCAGAGACAAGGAGGCATGGATCAGACTGTCAGACCTCAGAGGGAGGGGAGGGGAGGGTGGGGATAAAGGGGAGAGATCAACCAAAGGACTTGTGTGCATCCATATGAGCCTAACCAGTGGTCAAGGACAACAGGGGGGAGGGGGCATGTGTGGGGAGGGGTTTGGGATGGGAATGGGGGGATGAGGACAAATATGTGATACCTTAATCAATAAAGAAATTTAAAAAAAAAACAAACAAAAAAAGAGTGGCAGAGGGAAATATAAGACAGAGAGGAGTCAATGAGACCAAAGAGGCATGACTGGAGTGAGGCAGCCACAGCCACGGAATACTGGCAGCTCCCAGCAGCTGGAAAAGCATGGAATGAATTTCCTTTAGAATTTTTGGAGAGAACATGAGCCAGCAGAAATCTTGATTTTTAGCTGATTTTGGATTTCTGCCCTTTGAATTTTGAATGAATAAATTTCTCTTGCTTAAAGCCACTAAGTTGGTGGTAGTTTGTTACAGCAGTTATGGGAAACTACTACAATCACTTTGGCTTCACTTGGGCCATATACTTATTTTTGAATTGATCATTGTAACTCATAAATAAATTGCATTAATTGAGTTATGTATGCATAACTTGAGCTGAAATATCAGGTGGACTGGAGTACCATGGACTGAAAGTCAAAGAAATATTTTTAAATTGAATTTATTGGGTGTCATTGTTAATAAAATTATATAGGTTTCAGGTATACAGTTCTACAATACATCATCAGTATATTCCATTGTGTGTTTAGCACTCCAACTCATGTCTCCTTCCATCACCATTTATCGCCCCCTTTACTTTCTTCTACCACCTCCCATACCCTTCTCTCTGGCAACCACCATATTGTTGTATGTGTCCATGAGTCTTTCTTTATTTCCTTTGCTTAATCTCTTTTACCTTCTGACCCAGCCCTGGGCCCCCTCCCCTTTAAGAGCTGTCCATCTGTTCTCAGTATCCATGAGTCAAGCAGCCAAGGTGTCCATCAGTAGATGAGTGGGTACAAAAAGCTCTGGTACGATGGAATGCCACTGAGCTGTGAAAAAGAACAGCTCACCTTTTGCAAAGGCATGGATGGACCTGGAAAGTATTATGTTAAGTAAAATAAGCCAATCAGAGAAAGACAAGTACTGTATGATTTCACTTTTATGTGTAATTTAATGAACACGTATGGCTTTCCACAGTAAACAAGGTGCTGGTTTAGTTTTTGGGTGAGTGGAGGTTGGGCATTTATAAATAGCAGTTGTATGTACACCAAATATGGCTAGTATAATCCAGTGCTCTATATGGCTACCTATGGGCTTCAAACATGTGTTGGTGTGGAGACAAAGTTCGTTCTTAGGGAACATAATGCTGCAAAATGATTGAAGAAAGGTAAAGAACTGTCCATCATTACTTTTCCTTATCATCATCCTTCTTCCTCTCTCTCCCTCCTAACCCCCCTTTCAACAGATACACTGCTTTGCACAGAGATGGCATAAAATTAATCTGAAGAGAAAAAAAAAGAGAGATAAAATAGAAGGCAATTTATTTATTTAAAACCAGTTTTTCATCTTGATGTTTGGATTCCTATGGCTATGGATATTACTTTTTACTCTGTCTTTAATCCTAATCTTTTTCCAAACTATAAAATGCATCTATATTTTTTGCTGGATTACTCCACTTGGAAATAAAAATATGTCTAAAATATGGGACCCATGAAACTGGGCCCCGTTTTTTTTTTCCTCCTCTGTTGATCAACACATTAAACTTTGTATACTTTAAATCGAAAGTCAGTATCTACTTATTTTTTTCCCATTCTATACCTAAACTTTTATCAATTTTGATCACCTCTTCAATCACAATGATGTTTCTGTTTCTCTTTACCCCTAACCAATGAAGATGATCAGTAGTCTATACCTCCATTTAATTACTGTCCTGATTTCCTAACTTATCTTTCTGATCTTACTCTTGTGCTTACCCAACCAGAAAAGTATTAACACATTAATTTAAAAACATATATAAATGCCTATGTTTATTGCAGCATTATTTACAATTTCCAAGGTATGGAAGCAACCTAAGTGTCCACTGACAGTCGATTGGATAAAGAAGTGATACATATATACTATGGAATATTACTCAGCCATAAAAAATAAAATCTTATTTGGGACAATTTGGATAGACCCAGAGGGTATTATGCTGAGTGAAATAAGTCATTCAAAGACCAATACCATATGATTTAACTTATATTTGGAATCTAAAAAACAAAATAATCGAACAGAACAGAAACAACCTCACAGATGCAGAGAACAGGCTGATGGTTGCCAAATGGGAGGGGGGCTGAGTGGCTAGGTAAAAAGGGTGAAAGAATTAAGAAGGACAAATTGGCAGTTACATGCTAGTCACAGGGATGTAAAATACAGCATAGGGAATATAGTCAATAATATTGTGATAACTATGTATGGTGTCAAGGGGGTACTAGACTTATTGGGTGGATCACTTTATAAGTTACATAAATATCTAACCTCTATGCTGTACACCTGAAACAAGTATAATATTGAATGTCAACTTTAATTAAAAATTAAAAAATTTTAAATATACATAAAGTACATCTTGTGTAACAGTTTACTTACTGAAATAAAATAAATTTTTATTAATACAGAACTTAGTTCGACATACTTAGATTGGCATTCAAGACACCTCAAATCTGGAGTAGGCTGTCAAACAATTATTATGTGAATAAATTTACAGTATTGATAAAATTAAATAAAATAATTTCCTATACTTGAATTACTATCGTGTTCAAAATGCTTAACATTTTTTACACCTGCCTCCTGTGAATCCTATGTTATATTTTTCTATGTAAATTTTATTTATCTTTTAGAACAGTGTTCCCAAAGTGTAGACTGAACTTCATCTGCTTCAGAATCATCCTTAATGCCCTTAGAACACTCACTCAGATTTCTGTTCTAAATCTCAGGTACGATGGGAAGTTCTGATCCTTGCCAAGCTTTCTCAATTCTTTTACACACTATGGTTTATGATTTTCTGTTTCAGAAGTTGACTCAAGCTTAATTTCCCTCTCAAAGACTTCTCCAGTCATCACAACTCACCTTAATGTGCTTTTTAAATATTTTAGTCCTAAGTGGCATATATATTTTAAAGCATGCATCATTTTTATTTCCAACATTTTAAAGAACAGAGGCCAGTAATTGCTCATTTAAGATTCTAACATAACCAAAAACATATGGACAGTTCATCAAATTCTCTAAATCATAGAAAAATCTCTTTAAACAATATACATCTTCTAGGATACTTATTAAAATACTAGAGGCCCAGTGCATGATTGAATCATGCACGTGTAGGGTCCCCTACACACTTTCGCTTTCGATCATGGGGGAGCTGGGTGCCTGTCCGCTGGTGCACCAGGCCTTTCAGAAGCCTCCAGCGTGGCAGAGGCTTCTGAAAGGCCTGGTGCCTGAGTGGACAGGCACCCAGATACCCCGCTTTTGATGGTCCACGGTGGGACGTGAGCTCGCTGCCCCAGAGGCCCCTTCTGTGCCACAGCACAGCCATGGCACAGACGCTGAGCTCCAGTCGCCGCTGGCGACGAGAGCTCAGCATCCTGCCGGCCCAATCAGCCACCCCGGCCACCCCGAGTCCCGCCACCCCTGCGCCTCCTGGCCAATCGCGGGCATAGGTATGGTCAATTTGCATATTTGTCTATTATTAGGTAGGATTACAATTACTAAACTTTATTCACAGAAAATACTGAACATAATTTAATGATTTTGAGCTTAAATTAAGTATACTTTACATTTATATCTGATGTCTTTTCTATAGTTATTTCTAAATTGGATATTATTAGTATCTCCATTTTGTCAGTTAAGAAACTGAGCCTTTATGAGTCCTCTAGTTTAAAATTACTTATGTTTTCCCAACGTCAGTCATAAAGTTGATAAGTGTGCCTCTGCCTGGACTTATCCTAATATATCTAACTCTAAACTTCATGCACTTTGCCATTAGGAGACATTGTCTTATCTGTGTCATTCTATGTTGAACTAGTTTAAGGAGTTGGCCAGCAAAGCAGGTGTCCAGAGCATAGATTTAATAGGAATGATAAAATATTATTGTAAACATATCGGTGTTATTGTGCCCCTTAACTGAGGTTTGCCCATAGAAACTTCTATATAAATGGTTGAATGTACATTGACAAAATTTTGACAGATTCAGACAGTATAACAAAAAGAAAACTTTTTTTTACATGTGGCAAAAGACTATTGATTTTTTTGACAGAATGAGTGTGAGCACATGATTAGACTAATATATATGAGAATAATTTATAACTAGTCATCATCTGAAGTCAGAATTCAGATTAAAACCAAATAATACACATATATCGTGTTACTTAAGGGGAATGGTCTGCTTTGTTACCTAAATTTTAAACAGGTTATGTAATGTTTCTCACATAGTTACTTGGCCAAAAAAATCACATACAAATATTATAATAAATATTTATTTAAAATATAAGACAGAATTATGTATTTTGTATTTAATAAAAATATTTCATTTTGCTGCTATTATCCAAATATCATACATAGATTGATAGAATATAACCTGAATCAAGAGCTACACAAGTGATCTTTCAAGGATCCCACATATTTCAATCCATCCCTGAATATGTGCTTATTCTTTGGAGCTATTATTATGTTTAAATGTGACATTTGTTGCTATACTAAATTGCCAACAGAAATACTATTTTTTTCAGCCTCTGTAGTCTTCACTCTTTCCTCACTGTCAAGGTATCAGCTGTCACTTTCTTGAATCTTCATAGTGACTCTAGCAGCCACATAAAATAGATAAATGGATACTTAGATGCCATGTACTCAAGCTCTTGACAATGCTTGTTTATCATATGATATATTGTTGAATCCAGATAAGTCAAATAAAAAATATCTATATATATATAAAAGCCTAAGCGACCGTTGGACCTTTTGACTGGTAGCTATGACATGCAATGACCACTAGGGGGCAGATGCTCTGACCAGTAGTTTAGGTTGCTGTTGGGGCCCTGTTGGCCCCAAATCTGGCTCACCTGGACCCAGAGAGAAGAGAGAAAAGTAGGGTCCCTTGGCCTGGCCAGCAGGTATCTGGCCGAAACTGGCTCTTCGACATCCCCTGAGAGGTCCCGGATTGCGAAAGGGTTCAGGCCAGGTTGAGGGGCCCCACTGGTGCACAAACCCATGCACAAGCCTCTAGTAATAATTATAAACATATTCAACTAAAGGAAGCACTTGAGAGAAATTTTCTTTAAAAATTTCATGAATTCAAGCATATAGTTATTATGTATCTACTTTGTGTCCTCAGAAGATTTGTTTTGGTTATTTATTTGTAATTTTTGTTGTTTTATAGAGTGTTGTGTGTGCATTTGGTTTACCTTGGCAATGGAAAAATACTGTATATGTACACATTACACTAACTAGCATATATAGGGTTCAATATTAGTGCTTAATAAATTGTTGAATAGATAAATGAATGGATTATGTTATTATAAATTTCTTTAGTTAACTCAACTTTGCCTATAAGTGAGAAGATATTGCCCACATTTGATAGGTAGAGGATCCAAAAGACATGGAAGATAAATAGATTTTGAGGGTCATAATCCATACAAATGGCATACATTTGAAGTACTTTTGCATACAAGTTTCTCAATTCACAGACTATGGGTAGTCTTAATACATACCAACAGGAAAAAACACAACTGTTCAGGAAGCAATATATGGAAGATAACAATACAAAGTTTAGGCAAATTTTATGTCTTGTAACTTTAAGAATACCTGACAGAAAGAGTGCAACCTGCATAACTCATTATATACTGAGACAATATGAAACCAGTTACAAGGTTCTAAAAGAAAAGATAATAGGCTCAACCTAATGCATAGGCATGCATCTTTTCCTATTTAATAATGTTTTCTTCTGACACTTTATTTTCAAAGTACTTTGGAAAATATTATAATACTTTACTATATATTCAATGCATGATAAGAATAAAAACTTTTCTGAAGTGTGTATATGTCATCTTATAAATCACTCTCTTAGAAGAGTATATACATTCTGAGAAAACACAGCACACATAGATATAACTTTGAATATAGATGCACAATAATAATAATTAATTCATGTTTTATATGCAAACCCTTTTTATTCAAAGTATTCTTGATGATATTGTGATATTTGTAGATCAACCTACTTATACGCAACTAAAATAACAATATTCAAATAAATAAGAATTCTCCCCACTTCATCATAATAGAATATATTATTATTATCTCTCCCTAGGATTTCAATCACATTTAGAAAAGAAAATATACATTACAGAATAATGTTATTAAAGGAACTTATTTCCTCTTTTAATGATTGAAAATAGTTGTAGTTTTGACCTCCATACCAATATATAATTTAATTAAAAATATCATAAATTATGAACAGTGGACTATTTATAGAAATGTAATCTGGCTTTAAAAGGTTAAAAGTATAAATGTAAGCTAGCATTATAAGCCAGTATATTAAATCTCAGTAGTGTGTGTGTTTTAATCCTAACATGAGGACACTTTTGAAATAATTGATTTTAGAGAGAGGAAGAGAAATATTGATGTGAAAGAGATACAGCAATTAGCTGCCTTCCATATGGATGCATCCTAACCAAGCATTAAATCCCCAACCTAGGTATGTGCACTGACTGGGAATTGAACCCACCATCTTTCGGTGCTCTACCAACTGAGCCAGGCTATCATAGAGAAACATTCCAAAAGAAGGTCAGGATCTGTTCCAGAGACAGAGAAGCATCGATCAGATGCTCAAACCTCAGAGGGAAGGTAGCAGAGGGTGGGGATAAGGGGGAGAGATCAACCAAAGGACTTGTATGCATGCATATAAGCCTAACCAGTGGTCACGGACACCAGTAGGGGAGTGAGAGGGGGGTGGGAGGCAATGAGGAGATAAGGACACATATGTAATACCTTAATTAGTAAAGAAAAAAATACACACAAAAAAAGAATATCTTTGGAAAACAAAAACAAAAACAAACCACAACAAAAGCATGTGTGCGTTCTAGCTGCTCTAAGGTGTGTAATAAAGAATTAATTAGTGTTTCCCCCACCCCCGAAAAAAAACCCACACACACCAAAAACAAAAACAGAGGATCATAATGGAGACTTGCACTTGAATAAAAATTGTGACATTAGCTCAAAGACATAGACATGACTGGGCTCATGATGTGTTTTAATTTGTTTTGATGACTAGAAAAAAAACACACAGTAAAATGCAATTTGCCTTTAGAACTGTTAGTGATACAACTTACATGAATCCTTAGTTTAAAATTAAAGATTATTTTATTAAGTAAAACAAAATTTATCCCATAGGACTGTGAGTCAGTAATACCAAGCTCTGTATCTGCAATGTACTTAATTCCCAGGATTGTTACAAAAAGTAAATGAGATAATTTCTATAATCTGAATCTTATCTACTTTCATGCAGATAATATTTAAGAAATTTTAGCAATAATCATTACTACTGTGAGTCAAAACATAAATTTATTTTAATTCCATGTCTTTCAATCTAATCAAATAAAAAATAGTCTATTTGTAAGAGACTTGAAGTTGCTTATCCATTATCCATTCTATTTTTATTTCTTATTAACAAAAATACATTTTATAGTGTAGTGCTATGCTCAGCTAAATAGTGACAAGTCTATTACAGATTAAGAAAACTAACAAATACAACAAAACCTTTTTGTGAGGATTAAGGAAAAGTTCCTTAGAGATAATTTAGTCTTTTGCTCTTTATCCTTCTTTTTCCTTCCTGTTAGACTAGTATGTGATGGCAGGGACAGAAGTAGATATTTGACACTATGAGAAAAAAAGACCTTGAGGATATCTAAGATCACCAACTGCCTACCTTAGACTTGTCATTATATAAGAAACTAAATCATTTAATTCAGTATAGTCAAGTCTGTTATTTGCAATTGCATACAACAACTCATTAATTATTTGCCTTATGGAGGCAAAAAACCACCAAAACAACCCACACAACTTAATATGTTTATCATCTGCAATTACCAAAACATTGTTTACTAAAACTCCCTTTCCCTCTTCTTAACATAACATTATTCATTTTAGCAACATGATGTTTCAGAAACAGTATGAAATCCGTCTTGTCATTTCAGGAAAAGTAGGTCTCTACTTTTTATAAATTAATATCAAAGGAATATTGTAAGATTAACACTAGCAAAAAAAATACAATGAACTATCATTCACACTGATGGTTTAAGATCCTAAGGGCAGGGATCTAAGCCTCTGCTATAAATAAATACCAAAAACTACCGTTAATTTTCAAAGGGAACCAAAGATAGTTCCACTGGGATATCATACTCTGCAATGAGAACACAGAATTATTGGATGTATCCTTTTTCAACTTTCACAGCTGTTAAGAAGAGTAGCCAATGGTACATTGACTTCCCATTAGAGTTAGTAACCTCCAGAGAGACTATGAAGGCAGAGAGCATTCCACAAAGTTGCTATTTGATAAGGGTCATTGGTGAGTATATTAAGTTTTTTCTCTGTGATTTCAGATGGAGAATTTGCAAAATGTTATGACTGCTTATTTGCCATTGAGAGGCTGTGCTGGAGGTTTCATTTATGAATATGTTACAAGCTCATATTGCTTCATGGGAGATAATATATTTTAAAATTTAAGGAAGAAACAGGCCAAGATGCAAACCCAGCTCTACTCAGGGGAGGAGTACCAATTGTTTAGGTTCATTACCTGAGTGAATAACAGGAAACTGCTGAGCTTCTGTGTTAATGTTGATAAGGCAGCCCGTTTATTTTGAAAGTTTATGTGCAGAAGATATGCTACAACTTCTATTAATACTACCAAAAGCAAGCACCCTTGGAACAATCAGCTTTGAAGTATATACTATCTACACATTTGATGTAGCATTTTAAATGCAGAATTGAATTGCACAATCATATATATATACCCACAGAAACCTTAGCCTTCAATCTCAACAGAATTTTCTTTGTGTGCAGTATCTTATTCTGCAATAGAGAAAAAAATGGCTTAGCTTAAGACTGTGAACAGTACCTTGGAAGGGCATCAACAGTTCTTACATTAAAATATATGCATTAGGATCCATAGAATGCTGAGAATTTGGCAACTATTTTATGCTACTTTAAAGCTCAGAAATAGAAGAGGTTGAGTTCCTATCTTATTCAAGACATTGTTACAAGATGAAAGATATAAAGTTGTGAACTGTTGTTAATATAAAGATCGAAAATCTTTTTTGAATCATTTGAAATATATAGTCAACCTTTTTTTTCAATCAAATTTAATTTGTTAGACTGAAGACAATGACTAGATTAGGGCAGATTCATTAAACCAAAGTTGGAGAGCCCCTAAAAAATCCATATCTGGGTTTTTTCATTAAGAAATCACTTGAACTAGTTTATGAATTAGAATTTATAAGTGCATATACACTTTTTTTTTTCAGGAAGAGAGTCCAAAGCTTCTAATTGAATGCCCAATATATAACCTACCTCTTGTCCAAAATTACTGTAAAATCATTGGTGTAAAATAATTTACTTCAGAATTTTTCTCTATTATATATTACTTTTGTTATTGCCACTAAGCCACTGGTAGTGCTACTCCATGAGAATGAGCAAGTGGTGAGAAGTAAAGACCCCTGGGAAAAATTTTGAAGGATAATATTAAAGTAATCAATATTAACAAAAACATAATATTTGTGGTCTCAAAGACTTTATAGATGGCTTTTGAAGTATTCATACATACACACCAAGTGCCCATTCCCCCAAAGACTGACACCTGTGAGTATATTTACCTGTATATTTAATTATCTTAAATATTTTAGAATTTAATTAGAATGGGAATGATTGCAAGAGCTGTGGGAGAGACATTTCAAGGGATAAAGGAATGAAGAGTATTATGGAAAACAGTAGGACTTTATAACTCAAATAAACCATGACTATGTTTACAGACAAAGTGAAGTTCTGAGTATGAGGAAGGTGATAAAGGAGGCTAGTGGTTGTTGCAGGAATTAGCAAAAGAGACTGGAAGAACTTAAGCATTAGTTCCTACTATCAATCAAGCTTAACTAAATTTGAGTTATAGAAACTATTTGTAAAGTTATTTTACTTAAAAAGTATATAATTATTTCAAATATTAATGTAAATCATGGTAACTGAGATACATTATTAGATCCTAGTCCTATATAATAAAGAGGTAACGTATTTTCCGGAAAATACGGTAGTCCAATATATCTAATCCATTATATCTAATCCCATCAATATAGTCCAATATGCCGTATTTTCCAGCATATAAAAAGACTTTTTAACCCAGGAAAATCTTATACGCCCAGTCATCTTATACGCCTGAAAGTATGGTAATATGCAAATTGACCCTCACACCCTCACAAGATGGCTGCCTACAACCAGACCGGCAGGGGGGTTATTGAGGGATGACCAAACGACTGAATAGCAGGCTGCATGGGGCAACCAGGCTGGCAGGGAGGGGAAGTTGGGGGTGACCAGGCCAGCTGGGGGGGGGCAGTTGGGGGCGACCAGTCTGGCAGGGGGGGCACTTGGGGGCAATTAGGCTGGCAGGGGGGGCAGTGAGGGGTGATTAGGCCAGCAGGGGGCAGCTGGGGGCCACCAGGCCAGCGGGGGTGGGCAGTTAGGGGCAACCAGGCTGGCAGAGGGGGGCAGTTGGGGGCGACCAGGCTGGCACGCAGAGGCAGTTAGGGGCAACCAGGCAGGCAGGCAGCTGAGCGATTAGGAGCCAGTGGTCCAGGATTGTGAGAGGGATGTCTGACTGCTGGTTTAGGCCCGATCTCTGGGACATCCCCCAAGGGGTCCTGGATTGGAAAGGGTGCAGGCTGGGCTGAGGGGACCTCCCCACCCCACTCAATGCATGAATTTCATGCACTGGGCCTCTAGTATGAATATATAAAACTATAGTAAAATCTTTTCTGACATTGTACTTTTAAATGTGTTTCTTACTAGTAAAAACTCAAAAGCATATATTAGGTAATGTAGAAATGAGAAACAGGATTAATTCAGAAATTATAAACTCCTTGAACTTATAACTTCATCTTTAAAATAAGATGTAGGTTTGATTGTATTTTTAAATTAGCCAAAACATATATTTATCTATTTCTGAAGCTAAGGTGAAAATTTTAATTATCATATTTTAGTACATATAAAATAAATTTAAAATCTATTTCAGAGCATTTCATATTCTTGTTACTATGGTTAGGGTAGTAATGCATAGTCATATTTCAATTATGACTTGGTGGAAAACACTATTGTTCTATTTCCATTAGCCCAATGTTTTAGAAGGAGCAATAGCTGCTTTTGGACATCAAGGTATTCTCTAGTCTATTGAAGCAGTACTTATCCTACATAATAAAAAGGTAGTATGTAAATTACCATCACTCCGCTATGCCCACGATTGGGCCAGCGGGAGACACAGGGGGCGGGACTCGGGGTGGCTGGGGTGGTGATTGGGCCGGCAGGACGCTGAGCTCGCGTTGCAGCACAGACGGGCCTCTGGGGCAGCGAGCCAGGGCGTTTGGAGGTTTGGAGGCTGCGCGGGTGGGCGGGCGGCACGGCTCCCGGGGGAGGAGTCTGGCGGCAGTTGGGCCGCAGGAGCACATGGCGGTGTCCCAGTGTCCGCAGAGGACATGGGTTCCCACGAAGGCAGAGGAGGCGGTGGCCGCAGCCTTCCTGGGCGGGAGGCGAAGGCAAGACCCCTGCCTGGGCTCCGGCCGCAGGAGGATCACGCCCCCGCCCCGCCTCGCCCTAGGGGCCCAGGGACTTAGGAGCTGCCAGCCACACCGGGTCCTGACCAGCGGACAGACAGCCTACATGTGCATGATTAAATCATGCACTGGTCCTCTAGTCCCATATAATAAAAGCCTAATATGCAAATTTACCAAATGGCAGAATGACAGGTCGCTATGACATGCACTGACCACCAGGGGACAGACGCTCAACGCAGGAGCTGCCCCCAGCCTGCAGGCCCTAGGCCAGCCAAGGCGGGTGCCAGTTGGAGGGGCCCCCCAATCACCCCACCGGTCGCCCTGCAGAGGGAGGCTACTGGCAGCGGCGGCAGGGGCATGGCCGGCAAGCAGGCGGTGGCAGGCCGTCCAAGGCAGGTGCCAGTAGGTCCCAGGATCACCCTGCCGGTTGCCCTGCAGATCAGCCCTGATCACCGGCCAGGCCTAGGGACCCTACCCATGCATGAATTTCATGCACCAGGCTAGTTAAATAGTAAAGTACTGCCTATTTGGAAATTACTTACTTTTGGAAACTGCATCAGATGTCACAAGTTACCAGAATAGTGTTAACTTACTACTTCAATGCATTACTTTGTACTTGCTGGTATGAAAGAGTAGAGGCAGCCTCCGAAGACTCTGACTTATGACTAGGGATAATCAAGGTCAACTAGGGAACATTGATCTTAGTACCACAAGTTCTTAGAAAGAACTTATGAGCCTTTAGGCATTTCATTAAGTGAATAATAAGCTTTTTAAAATTTAAATGGAAACTTTAACCATTTTTAGTCTTAAACTTTTTTTCTGGTTTCCCTCTTCTAACAGTTGAAAATACTACAAGATTTTTTTTCCTATAGCTTTAGCAGCAATAGCATTCACAGTATGTTGCCAAATGAGTTGTAATCATATAAAGGAATTACTAAATTACTGATATTATACAGAAGGCTTTGAATTAAATAAAATTAAGGTCTAAAATAGAGCTTTTAGTGGTATTTGTTTTTTTATTAATTTGCGTCTTTCCAACCGAGTTATATGAAATTAATCCTTCTCTATACATATATAATATTTCCAAATACTGATCTTATTGCAGCATATATAATCGGAATAAAAAGGTCCCTTGGTAACAGTGATTCAAGGAACTTTTAAGAGCTTAAAGGACAAAGACAAATACTGTATGATCTCATTTGCATGTGGAATCTAAAAAAACCCCAAACTCATAGAAACAGAAACTAGATTGATGATTGCCAGAGCCAAGAATGGGTGAAGGTGGTCAAAAGGTACAAATTTCCAACTATGAGATAAATAAGTTCAGGGATATAATGTACAGCATAGTGGCTTAACAAATAAAGTTTATCTACAGCCAGTGTAAGATAATGGGGGTCTGCTTCTACCACATTGTGAGACTGAATGGTGAGTAGACATGCTCAGCTGCCTAACAATGTGGGCATGAAAGGAGGAGTCATCTTCTTTGTGGGCTGTGACTACCCAACCACCTATGTCAGAGGAGGCTAATTGACCAAGTATAATTCAGAGCTAGTGTTTTCCTTGATCTAGTTGTTTACTCACAGCAGAATAGGCATTGCAATAATAACAACATTAACATTTACTGAGAAGATATAACCTGCAAGAAGTTTCCAATTGTTTTGTGATAACACACAAAACCCGTGAGGTAGGCATTATTATAAACTCTATTATACAAATGAAGATACTGAGGCAAAGTGAAAATAAGTTACTTCCCAAGATCACACTGGTAGTAAATAGTAGAGTTCAGAGCCCATGCTCTTAACCAATATGACAGTTTGCCTTGCTTATCTACATGTTTATCTACATACTGAGGTGCAGAACAACATACAGCAAAATATTTTTGAAATCATGTCAACAAGGCATCAATAGACTACATGAAAACAGGGCTGAGAAATAGAAACAGTGAAGATAAAGAGGGATTCTGTGGAAGGCTAGTCAAAGATGTTCAAAGGCAGTGATGGGCAACCTTTTGAGCTTGGTGTGTCAAACTTCGCCAAAAAACTGAGCTTAACTCGGGTAGTGTGTCACTTTGAGGAAAAAAACTAACTCCAAGACTCTAGTCGCAAATGTTTCATCCTCAGGAGCAGCAAATGTTTCATCCTCGGCATGTGGCCGCGTGTCATCAGAAATGGCTACGCGTGTCAGTGCTGACACGCGTGTCATAGGTTCGCCATCACTGTTCAAAGGAATGTTGAAGTCATTAAAAAAATGAAGTTCTATATTCCTTTCTGCCAATTACATGGGATGTTGACCACACACTCATGTTTCTTAAATAGAAAGTCTTCTCCTTTCTAAATTTGCTCATATTAAAAAAATATATATGGAAGGGTCCATATAGTTACTGCTAATAAATTGTAATTTAAACAATTTCCAATAATGGGTATAAAAACAGATTTCAACCTCCATCCCATGTTTATTATATTAAAACTAGAAAGGAAATTAATTAGAAGAAATATTTTAGAGGCTGTGAATGGACATCAGGAGATTGGCCGCCCAGGGAGGGACTGCAGGAGGTTGGTTCCAGGGCGTGTCCAGCCCGTTTCGCCCAGTCCCAATCACTGGACCCCAGCAACGAGCTAACCTTCCGGTCACAGCATCTGCCCCCTGGTGGTCAGTTCACATCATAGCAACTGGTTGAATGGTCAGATGGTCGAACGGTTGAACTAAGGTTGGACACTTAGCATATTAGGCTTTTATTATATAGGATTGACAAGGATACAAGGAAAATGGAAAAAAATGACAGCATATATCTCGCAATTTTGTTTTGCATATTATATATCACATAGGTTAATGTATGGGATATTACTGAAAGAGAAATAGTTATCCATAAATTTTAGGCAAATAATAGATGTCAAAATGTTCATATAATATTTGGAACTGGATTTATACCATAAATTTTGCCTTAAAATGCATAAGTCCAATGCAATACTTGCATTTGAAGATAACATATATAACATGGTAATAATTTTTGGATAAACTATTACTTTCTGATGATGCCATGCTATAACACAAAATGTCAAAACAAAGTTAAATGATGCCTCTTAAAGGCATTCTTTTCCTTTAAAAGTTATTATAATTTTAATGAAAGGGTGTAAGCTTACAAGTGATGTTGAAAAAAAGCATTGGTATTAGGGCTATGTAGTGGCATTTTTGAGGGCATTTCCAGTGGACTCTTGGTCAGCAACAGATTCAACTGGTTATTGGGTTTGGTGGAAAGAAAATTTACCTTTAAGATGATGACTTTCCAGATGTGAAGGATAAATTTGAAAATATCAGTGGTACTTGTTTTTATTTTCTGTTCCTCTAGCATAAACAGGATTATGAGTTAAAATTTCTATTAGACATTTTTTCTCTTTTGCTTTCTGCATACTGATTCTCAGTGAAAATTTTCCTCTTGAATACATAAGCTTGAATAAATAAATTATTTCAAAGTATATTAATTTTATTTAACTTTACCTATTTTTCCTACTTGTTTTACTGAAAAATTTCCTTTATTGGGCGTACCATGGCTATGTACATATCTAGGGATTCTTTTAAGTGATTTGTGCATTGCTGACATTTGTATTTTATCTGATTATTTGAATATTCCTCTCTTTATTTATCTAGGTTTTGATTCTCAGTCTCATACCATTACATCTGATTGGCTAACCCTTCATCATATCTGGAAAACTAGCTTTTTAAAAAGATTGTGGAAATACAGAGTTTAGTTTTTCCATATGTGCCATCAAGAAGACACTTCAAAAGGGAATTAGAATAAGTATTGAGGTAGCCAACAAATGGTATACACAAAAAGTTGCAAAGATTTTTTAAAGAAAAATATGAAATATTACCATTTGTGACAGCATAGATGTACCTAGAAGGTATTAGGCTAAGTAAAATAAGTCAGATAGAAAAACACAAATGCCATGTGATTTCACTAATATTTGTCATCTAAACAAAACATAACAAATGAATAATCAAACCAAAACAGAAATAGACCAATAGACTCAGGACAAGCTGATGGTTTCCAGAGTGGTGGGGATAGGGGAATAGGAATTGAAAAGAAAAAAAAAGAAAGAAAAACTTTGCACCCCGAAAAAAACAAAAAAAATCTTCTAAAAATTTCATGTTTACACATCAACCTGTAGCAAATATATTTAATAGTTTTATAGCTTCAAAAATTACTTCTTATACAGCACCACCAAATATATATATATAGAGAGAGACAGTATATATATATATATATATATATATATATATATATATATAGAGAGAGAGAGAGAGAGAGAGAGAGAGTATATATGTATATATATATATATATATATATATATATATATATATATATATATATATACTGAGTGGCCAGATTATTATGATCTCTGAATGCATAATAATCTGGCCACTCAGTGTATATCCTGTATAATAAAAGGCTAATATGCAAATTGTCCCCTTGACCAGGAGTTCGACCAGAAGGCATGATGGCCAACCTCCCATGTTCCCTCCCCTTGGCCAGGCTGGCTGGACCCCACCCATGCACGAATTCATGCACCAGGCCTCTAATATATATATATATATATATATATATATATATATATATATATATATATATATATATTATACTGCACCTAGGGATCTTCATGCATTCAGAGATCATAATAATCTGGCCACTCAGTATATATATATATATATATATATATATATATATATACACACACACACACACACACACACACACACACACACACACACACATATATACTAGAGGCCCGGTGCACGAAATTCGTGCACGGGGGGGTGTCCCTCAGGCCAGCCTGAACCCTCTCCAATCTGGTACCCCTCGAGGGATGTCTGACTGCCCATGTAGGCCCGACCCTGGTGGCATCGGGCCTACACGGGCAGTTGGACATCCCTCTCACAATCCAGGACTGCTGGCTCCCAACTGCTCGCCTACTTGCCTTCCTGATTTCCCCTCACTGCTTCTGCCTGCCAGCCTGATCACCCCCTAACCACTCCCCTGCCAGCCTGATTGATGCCTAACTGCTCCCCTGCCAGCATGTTTGCCCCTAACTGCCCCCCCCTTTAGGCCTGGTCACCCCTAACTGCCCTCCCTTGCAGGCCTGGTCCCTCCCAACTGCCCTCGCTTGCTGGCCATCTTGTGCCAGCCATCTTGTGTCCACATGGGGGCAGGATCTTTGATCACATGGGGACAGCCATCTTGTGTGTTGGAGTGATGGTCAATGTGCATATTACTCTTTTATTAGATAGGATAGAGGCTTGGTGCATGGGTGGGGGCCAGCTGGTTTGCCCTGAAGGGTATCCTGGATCAGGGTGGGGGTTCCCTTGGGGTGTGGGGCGGCCTGGGTGAAGGGCCTGTGGTGGTTTGCAGGCTAGCCACACCCCCTGGTGACCCAAGCAGAGGCCCTGGTGTCTGGGATTTATTTACCTTCTGCAATTGAAACTTTGTAGCCTGGAGCGGAGCCAAGCCTCCTGCTCGCTCCATGGCCGGCAGCCATTTCTCTTGGGATTGATGTATCTTCTATATTTGAAACTCTGTAGCCTGGAGCAGAGGCCTAGGCCAGCCAGGGCTGCAGAAGTTTTGCTTCCTCCATTGCCTAGGGCAACCCTTGCCTCCTGTTCATTCCAGCACAGTGGCTGCTACCATTTCTGTCTGGATTTGTTTACCTTCTATAATTGAAACTTTGTAGCCTTGAGTGGAGGCTTAGGCCGGCAACAGCAGGCGGAAAGCTTGGCTTCCTTTGTGACCGGGGAAACCCACGCCTCCCTCCTGCTCTCTGTGGCTGTAGCCATCTTGGTTGGGCTTATTTGCATATTTGCTCCTGATTGGCTGGTGGGCGTAGCTTGTGGGAGTGGCTTGTGGGTGTAGCAGAGTTAGGGTCAATTTGCATATTACTCTTTTATTAGGTAGGATATGTATGAAATGCCCACTGTGTTTTTTTCAGTACTTTGTTTTCCTCGTGCATAATGCATTTCAACTTATCCAATATCCCATTCTGTGATGTACCTAATATTCAATACATAATTGAGCCTATAAGAGAGTAGACAAAATGAACTATATAAAAATTAAATGAGGAAAATAATCTCAGATAGAGGTATAGATAGTTAAAGGAACAAGTTCTCCTGGAATTGTTCTAACATTTCAGCCAATATCAATGTAAGAGTATATAGGATATATAAAGTTATATACTGAGTACATAAAGAAAATTAATGATCCAAATTAACTTTCATACTGCACAAAATTAAAAAAAATAGTGTTGTGGCAAGCCTTGGCTTCAAAGAACTCAGTTGTATAAGAAATAATGGTCATTCTCAGCAAGGGTCCAAACTTCATTTCATTAGAATGTAAACGAGGTCATTACAAAGTGATATTAGCTGCAATAAATTTCTGAGTATGAAATGTTGCTTTCTAAGAAATGGTTTTAGCTTTATTTAATTTGGTATCACAGTATTAATTAGCATCAGAGTTATAAAATTGCAGTGTTAGCCCTGGGCATTTTTCCACTCCAAGGGCTATTTTCTAAAATAAATTTAGCTAGAAATAATTATGTTTACAGTGTGGGAGCTATGATTCTTTATTATGAATTAGATTCAGGAGATGATATTTCAAGAGTTGTTTGTGCCACAATATTAATAAGTTACCCATGTATAGACCCTCACAGAATTATAAGTACATAAATGAATAGTCTTCCATATATACACAGAGAGGGTAGCTTTACCTTTTCTCCTTTTAAAAAGATTTTTAATCCCAGGAACTTCAACATACTGACACCCTCACCGGTGTATCATTTGTATGATAACCAGGTTCTCTTGCTTCTATAGAGCATTCCAGTGCCTACAGTAGAGGCTAGGACTTTGCCTCTTCCTTACCAGCCTATCATGATTCTAGAATTTCTTTCTTTAATAGTTTTCCTTAATGCATGTGCATCTCTTTATACTCCTCCCTCTTGTTAAAAAATATTTTGATTATTTATAAAAGGGATTTATTAATATGTTTAATATATTCCACAGAGAAAAGAGAAACCTCAACTTTAAATAAAATTAAAATAATAAAACTGATCTGGCCTGTGTGGTTCAATAGTTGAGCGTTGACCCATGAACCAGTAGGTAATGGTTTGATTCCTGTTTAGGGCACATGCCCAAGTTTCTGGCTTGATCCTCAGTAGGGGATGTGCAGGAGGTAGCAGATCATTGATTCTCTCTCATCATTGATGTTTCTCTCTCCCTTCCCCTTCCTCTCTCTGTAATCAATTAAAAATAGTTATAGTTAATTCAACCAACTTCTAGTAAAATTCTAGTTTTGAATTTCTTTAAGAGTTTTCAAAATAATCTGAATTCTTAACTAGTTAATAATGCTCTTATAGGAATGCCTGCAATTATAAACAAAATGTCACATCAACACATTCTAGTCTTTGTTCTAATTACTATATTGCAGTGATATTAGTATAATCTTAATTATAAAATTGTACCTAATTTTAAATCCAACATAAACTAAGAAAGAAAAAGTGTTTAATAGTGGAACTCTTTCAGCATTTAGGACATTCTTTACACTAGCTCGCTGAGTTTCAAACAATGAATACAAACATTCCATTTAAATAGAATATTCTATGTAATTATTGTATTCATATATGGTTATCATAGACACAACCTAATTTGAACATTGTTAAGTTATCTATTTGACAGAACCAACATGAAATATAAAGGCATACTTAGACTGAGATCATCATTATTTTTAGATGTAAATTTGTGTCTCTGGGTTTTTAAAATATAATGAGGTATTTTTATCCAGTTATAATATTAATTTATCTAATGATTTAGTTGAACTGTATCTTAGCAGCTACAGGTAAATTGAAAAATATGAAATTTCAAAATGGTCTTGGCAGCATGAAACATTAAGATAATTTAAATCTGATTTATAATATAAATATTTATCATTAAAATGTGTTGATCTATTATATAATTTTATGGTTATTAAAGAAAAATCTAATAAAATAGATCTCCTTTATTAGAGGCTGTTATGAAACAACTTGATATTGAACTGCATTAAGTTTGATATCACACATCAATATCTAGCTTTGCTATTTACCTAATGCTTATCAATAGTTGGTTCTATTCACAGTGAATACATTTCTTTAATCTAAAAATTTAGTCAGGAAGCATAGCAACCATGCAAATCTTTCATTTAGTTCATTTCAATAATGGGGTAATTTTGTTTCAATATAGATAGTAGATATTTATTTGGACTAATCTGTGTATTGAACCAACAACAAAAATAATATTATTTGGAGGGAATTGTCTGATTTAAGGCTAAATCAACTGTTTTTGTTTTATTATACAGCAATTTTTTTCTTATAATAAACAATTTGGATTTATGGCAGGTCACCTGCCCAATCCCTAACAGAGAATAATTCAAAATTTTACATTTCTATGAATCAAATTCTGACAAATGATAACCTATCCTATTGACAGGATAAATTTCTTATAGATTTTATTTATAACTAAAAAGCTTTAAAATTTTGTAATTATAAAATATCATATATCCCAAACAATATTCTCTTTGGTCTCTAGGACACTTCTGATTTGAGATTGTATTAAAGAGAAACATAATATCTATGTGATTTGTTGTGAGTCTAATTATGTCCACCCTCCTCCAAAATATACTGTATTTTAATGAGAGGAAATAAAATTAAATGAAGAAAATAAAATTATGAATGAATTAAATTAATATACATATAAACTTAGTATTTTTTGCATAATCAAACTAGAATATATTTAACCCAAGACCTATATATAACCCAAGACTAATGTCACTGTCATTTGCTTGTTGGCTCTGATTCCCTGCTTTTCCCCTGCTCTGCACCGTCTGGTAGTGGGATGACTTGCACATGCTGCATTTACTGGAAGTCCTTATGTACTGTCTTCTGGTGAGGTTCATTCAATGAAAACCATTGAAGAGAAATTTATGGGAAAGATGAAGAGAGACCAGAGTACTTTCCCTCCTCTTCCTCTGAAGAACCCAAATCATGCCGTGTACTAGTAGCCTTTCTTCAGGGTCCAGGTTTCTGCACTTTCTTGAGGACTCTTAGCTTCAGCTTCAGCCAGATGACCCCTTCACAGTGCCAGCTCCTTCCTGATGCTTCCGAATAGAAGGATTTGATACTGAAACAGGTTCTGGCTCCAGTACTATGCTCTCCCTCTGCCCATCCCCTGGGAAGTTCATTACAGCTTCCTGTTGTATTTGCCTCACCTCTCACTTCTTCATCTCTGCCAACAAACCTGAAACGGGTTTCTTATTTTAAATCTCTCCACCTGTTCATGGTGCTATTTTTCTGAATGTATCCCCGTATACTAGGAAATAATCAATTATTAAACTAACTGGCCCATTTTTAATAATTCTTGTTGTGGTGTGTATAATTCTAAAGTGGCTCTCAAGATTCCCGCCCCTGATGCACATGCACTGTGTAATTCATTCTCTTTGACTATGTATGGAAATAGTGGATATAATGGGATATCACATCCATGATTTGGTTATTGAGTGACAAAAGGAATTTTGCAGACATGATTGCGTTTCCTTATTATTTGACTTCAAGTTTTTTTAAAAAAATATATTTTATTGATTTTTTTTTTTTAACTGAGAGAAAGGGACGGGGATAGAGAGTTAGAAACATCGATGAGAGAGAAACATTGATCAGCTGCCTCCTGCACACTCCCTACTGGGGATGTGCCTGCAACCAAAGTACATGCCCTTGACCGGAATTGAACCTGGGACCCTTCAGTCCACAGGCCAATGCTCTATCCACTGAGCCAAACCGGTTAGGGCTGACTTCAAGTTTATTGAAAGGAAATTAGTGTGGGTGGGCCAGGCATAATCAAAGGAGCCCCTAAAAAAGTATTTAGGATTTTAAATTTTTTTTAATAGTAAACACATTTATTCATTGAGAATTTATATTTTTGAGAGTATTTCAGTTGCTCTGTGAAGGTAGGGTATAAAAGACACTTTTTAATAGGTGTACATAGAGTTAAATATGATTCAGATAATTTTGATTTTAGCATGATAATCCCAATCATGTTATACAGACACTTACCCTAGTGATTGCAAAAGAAACCAAGGACCTATGGGAAAATATGAAGATAGGGCTCTGGTGTATTTGTAGTTGCCACTAAGTAAACTTGATTGATCTATTATGGTGAGCAACTCAACTGTTAGCATGCAATGCCTACACAGCATGCTTGGTCACTAGGTCATTTATCGCATCTCTCAAATTAGGTCTTAATATTTAGTAGTTATCAGGATATGACTCAGTCAGTAGCTTTGAGATGCTACGTAAGAGTGGACCTAGCTTTATGTTCCTCATAAAGCCCTCCACACCTCTGTTCTCCAACCAGTGGTCAGGCTGTTCTCACTTGTCCTTACTACAAAGAAGCCTTTAGTATTTCTGTTTTTTAAATCTTAACTGGTCTGTGATAATCCTGACATCAAACATTCATAGGGAACAGGTGAAACTTTCTTGATTTAAAAATAGACATTTTAAGCATTCGTTTCTTTTAAAAAATTTTAGTTTATTAAATTTATCCGGGTGCACTTGAATTATTTGTTCCTTCACAGGACACATTCCAGTTCCAATTTCTTTTTGTGCAATATGCATTTCACTGTTCTGCTCCTTCCTATGCATTAGCCTCATTCTTCTTCCTTGAAGGTGGGGAAATGTATAGAAAACATGTAGATCTCCCATTTTCCAGAATTTTTTATTTGTTTAACCCACTACCCATTTCATCTCTATTCAATTAACTTTTTTATTATGAGATCCCTCAAACATCTCTTCTGAGTCACAATTTAAATATATATTTTTATAAAAAAGGTTATCACCTATTTTTTCTATGTGGTGATTCCATTACACTTAACAGCACATTTGTGGAACACTGACAATAGTACTTTGTTATGATTTAGTAACACAGTGTAATCATTTGGTCACAGTGAAGGAAGAGTAACTTCTATTTTGCTGAAAATGTAAATGGTTAAAGACAATCCTTACAATAAGTCTAGTAACCACTGAGATTCTTCAACTCCAACATGCTAGTGAATCATCATAAGGGGAATTTTTTCAGCAAATGAATACTCCAAGGAGGCTAAGAAAACTGTTTACATTTTTTACATAGTACTGGAAAATTAAACTTCTAATGAAGGGCTGGGACTATTATATAAATTTTAATATTTATAAATGTGGGGAGAACCATATAATATTTAGGAAAAAAGTATTTATTATTATATAATATTTATAATAAATGATTTTGAGTCTATAAAATGTTTAAGAAAACAAGATCAAAAGTAGTTGAAACAATACTGTGATGCATTCTGAAAGATGCAAACTCTTGCCAGTTATATAATCTTAAAAATGGAAAAAAAGTACTTGTCATATTATAATAATTATAAAAGACCTTGATGATAGGGAAAATAAAGTAATTCAAAGGTCTCATATTTAGAATTTTATAAGCTACAATAATATAGTATAAATGCCATTCACTTATACTACAACTACTATTAATCTGGATAAATAATGAGTAATTTTACTTTAACAAATTACTTCTTAAATCATTTTAAATATCTTCATTCTGCTGTCTGTATTACCATTACTAGGAAGTGTTATAGATGAAGATGCTGATCTGCAGACTTGTATAATTTTTCAAAACTATAGGAATTTGAAGAAAAACCGGCCAACTTTCAAAAAAATATCTTCTCTTTCATTTTTCATAAAATTAAAATGTCTTCTAAGGTATAAATATAAAAACTGGAAATTGTCCGAAAATATCATTGTGTATGGTATGGTTTTTCCTCATCTTAATGCACTAATCTCACTGGGATAAAATTAAAGTAAACTTTTCATTAATATGAAATTACAGCAGTCCAAATAACACTGTTTTTGTATAGTTATAAATGCTGTTTTCTCAAGAGATTTTTATTATAAAATAGAGGTCCAGTGCATGGAATTCGTGCACTGGTAGGGTCCCTAGCAGCTGGTGGTGGCTGACTGGGTACTCCCTCCCTTCCCCCGGCTGGCCCCACCCCCTGGTTGAACTCCTGATTGAGGAGACAATTTGCATACTACACTTTTATTATATAGGATCAGCATGATGTAAATGGATTGTTCACATTATGTACTATTAGGTAGTTTCAACAAAAATTTAAAGTACTGAAATATTTATTATTTAAAAGTTTCTGTGGAATAGACGCCCTAACAGAAATTTATGCAATAGAATACTTACAATTCTCTGAGCCATTTAGCTACATTGGGCCTATATAAATAAGTACAATTAGTTAATTAGTAGAGGTTTACAGTCTTATATATTTCCATTTTGTTCACGAGAAAAATGATGGCACTATATTTAAAAATGCCCATTAAGTACACTGTGGTGGCACTTTTTATTGAATTTATTGGGGTAACATTGTTTAATTAAGCCATACAGGTTTAAAATATACAACTCAATAAAATATCATCTGCATACTGCATCATTTGCTTACCACCCAAAATCAAGTCTCTTTCCTTTTCCACTTATTTCTGCTTTGCCCATTTCCACCTCCTCCCACATCCCTTTCCCTCTGGCTATAATCATACTGTTGTTATCTACTGGATTTCAAAAAAATAAGTAGAAGGCATTTGACGTGAGTTCAATGACCTAGCCTATAGCTTTGAGGAAGTCCCTGGTGATATAGAATTCCAGTTTTTTATTATATCATGATATTTTAGTACATACATTCTGAAATAAAGGGTACAATGAATTTATTTTCTTACACACTTAACTCCTTAAAATGACCTGGCAGACTTTGCAGTTATTGGGATTCCTACCAACAATTTGACCTTAGCCAAGTTAATTAGAACCTCAGTTTACTTTTACAAGTTTTTTGGTTGATCTAATCCCACCAACCCACCCACCACCACTTTACCTCTGAGATTCAACAGTCTGTTCCATGCTTCCATGTCTCTGGATCTATTTTGACCCAGTGATCCCACTTCTAGGAATATATCCTAAGACACTCAAAACACCAATCAGAATGCATATAAGCACTCCTCAGTTTACTTTTAAACAAAATAGAAATAATAATACCAGTGATCTCCTTCAGATGGAGTGAGAGAGAAGTTGATTTTATGCATGTAAATAATCTTGTGAATTTTTGGATATGTGATGTTTGATAATGCTCATTCCTTTCCAGATTTGACTCACACATTTGAAGGCTGATCAATTACTATTCCTCTGCAGACATTCTAAAATTAATTCTAATGGAGCTATTTATTATTTGCATTTATCATGTATTTTCCCTTTAATTTTCTATAGGGTTGAATAATTGTTTCCTTGGAATGGAGGTCTCTTTAATTGTATCTGGCCTACACTCTACACATATTGATATCCTCATCCTAATATGTAGACTATAGAGTGAAGACCATCTTTCTCCTGAAACCACTCTACTCCCCCCAATTGTGTGTGTATGTATATATGTATACACACATGCACACACATGCATATACACATCACACACAAACACACTCCTCTGGGTCTCTTAGAAAATTTATTTCCATTTAATGCTTCCCATCTTTACCTTGTAAAATTATTTATGTTTATAACTGTCTCTTGTGCTTTTAATTCATTTTTATATTCTATTACTAATTTTTTAAACACCTTTTCCAGCTGATGTTTTATTCAAATGTAGAGAATAGAATTAACTTTCTATGCATATGAGAATATCAGCATAAATAACAAGCAATATTTAATATTAATCTTCCAAGAGTAGTTTCTAGACGCTGGATAGTAGTGTAGATGGTAAAAGGTATCCATCTCTGTGGCTCTTCATTCTCCTTCCCATCTAACCATCGTCTGTCTCCTGTGTTGAAGCGAAGAACCAAGTATTATCCAAAGATGTGAGACTCATGAGGTCTCAGGCTCTATCCAGTCAGGGTATAGACAGAGAGAGCTGGAACAGAACGCTTTCTTAAACTAAGTGGATCCAAGACATGTATTTAATTCTGTCCATTCCTAAGATTGTGAGTGCTAATGGGAGCCTGTTAAGCAGAAAATGTTCCTTCTAGTGTTCACACATGAGGACTGGGAACTTATCTGATGGTTCTCTGTATCTTCTACCATTTAATGGGTGACCACACTCACATGGACATGAAATAAATTAATAGACAAAGAAAAAACAAAAGCACAACAAAACAAAAGCAGAATAGACAGCTCTTTATATTCCAACCATATATTTCAAGTTACTACCCTTTTATTATCTTTTGAGTTATAGATTGCTATCAGTCTTATCAGACTTTTGAAGCATTTTTGACATTGTTTAAATTTTCATATATAAACATCAGCTTTAAAGATGAGAATAACTTCTAATATATTATAAGAACAAAAGTGGGTATTAGAACAAGTTTTTATTTTTCATAATATATTTATGTTAAAATAATTGAAGCATGTTTTTTTCTTGTGAATACCAATTGAACTCTCAAAGTCACTAATCACCCAAGAAATGCAAATCAAAACAATGAGGTACCATCTCACACCTGTCAGAATGGCTATCATCAACAAATCAACAAACAACAAGTGCTGGCGAGGATGCGGAGAAAAAGGAACCCTCATGCACTTCTGGTGGGAATGAAGACAGGTGCAGCCACTGTGGAGAACAGTATGGAGTTTCCTCAAAAAACTAAAAATAGAACTCCCATTTGACCCAGTGATCCCACTTCTAGGAATATATCCAAGAAAACAGAAACACCAGTCATAAAAGATATATGCACTCCTATGTTCATAGCAGCACAATTTACAATTGCTAAAATTTGGAAACATCCTAAGTGCCGATCAGCAGATGAGTGGATTAAAAACCTGTGGTATATCTACACAATGGAATATTATACTGCTGTAAAAAGGAAGGAACTCCTACCATTTGCAACATGGATGGACCTGGAGAGCATTATTCTAAGTGAAATAAGTCAGTCAGAGAAAGGTAAATATCTCATGATCTCACTCATTTGTGAAATATTATGAACAACATAAACTAATGAACAAAAACAGACCCAGATACAGAGAAGCATCGATCAGACCATCAAATCTCAGAGGGAAGGCAGGGGAGGGTGGGGGAAAGGGGGAGATATCAACCAAAGGACTTGTATGCATGCATATAAGCATAACCAATGGATACAGACACCAGGGGGTTGAGTGCATGAGTGGGGTGTTGGGGAACAATGGGGGGATAAGGACACATATGTAATACCTTAATCAATAAAGAATTTTTAAAAATGAACTCTAATTTTATAATATGAACATATAAAATTGGAATTCTACATTATGCTTCCTTATTATTTACAACTAGGTTTTTATTTTGGGTAATTTTCAATGGGCCAGTTTTAAGGTAGTTAATAAATCACTTTGCAGATTCATATGGATATTATATGTACATCATTATGATGGTTTTTAAAATGCATCCTATATAATAAAGAGGTAATATGCAAATTGACCATCACTCCAACAAACAAGATGGCCGCCCCCATGTGGACACAAGATGGCCACCACAAGATGGCCAGCAGGGGAGGGCAGTTGTGGGTTATCAGGTCAGCAGGGAGGGCAGTTGGAGAAGACCAGGCCTGCAGGGGAGGGCAGTTGGGGCGACCAGGCCTGTAGGGGAGGGCAGTTACGGGCAACTGGGCCAGCAGGAGAAGACAGTTAGGGGTGACCAGTCTGGCAGGGGAGGGCAGTTAGGGGCAATCGGGCCGGCAGGGGAGCAGTTAGGCGTCGATCAGGTTGGCAGTGAAGTGGTTAGGGGCAATCAGGCAGGCAGGCAGGTGAGCGGTTTGGAGCCAGTGATCCTGGATTGTGAGAGGGATCCCAGATTGGAAAGGACACACACCCCCGCTCCCATGCATGAATTTTGTGCACCGGGCCTCTAGTATTATATATATAGAATATTTGATATCCTACTTAAAACATATTACATATGCTTTAAAATATTTATTTTCACTAGAGATATACATTATTACAAAGAATTAAATTGGATTTATATGGCTGTATTTTATGCTAAATCAACTCTTTTGGCAGAACTATTAGATGGAGAAGATTTATTTCTTAAGAAAAATGTTATAGTACACATTGATTAAATGCCCATTGGGTCAGTTTTTGTGTTAAGGACCAGAGATAAAATAAAATGAGAAACTTAGTACTCTACTAACTTATTACTCAAGTAATAGGAATGCTGGGTCTATAAGGGATTGACAAAGTGTTCTTGCCTTGATAGCCAAAAATAATGTATAGACTGTTGAAATTGTTAGAGGTTCAAAACCTTTTGTGTTAGATCAATATCAATTTCTAGGCTGTTTAATCCAACTCAGGGTTTATTGTGCCCAGCACACAACAAAAAACACAACATATATCTTTATTATTCACAACAGTTTACTGTCTCATTGCCTTAGCCTATTGCTTTCAAATTATGATCTGAATTTATCTATGCATAATTAATTGATTAATTACAGAACTTTTATTAAACATTTTCCATATTAATTCTGCTTTTTTATATAATACTAGGGGCCCAATGCATGAATTCATGCACCTTGAAAGGAACTGTGGGTCACGAGACTGAGGTGGGCACAGGGACGGGTCTCAGACCATCCTCCACGCCCCCACCCAGCCCCTCCTACTGCAACCCCTGGTCCCCACTCTGCCGGCAGCCCCGCTTCTGCTGCCACTGCTCCCACATGCTGCCGGTGCCAGCCCCACTAGCACCTGCTGATGGCACAGAGTGATTGGGGCTGGTGCAAATGGGGATGGACCAGCAGCAGGTGTGAGCAAAGCCGTTGCCAGCAGAGGGTGTGAGAGGTGGTGGCTGCTGCCCCGATCACCCCTCAGGATCAGGAGGATGTGGAGAAGCCCTCAGGGGTGATTGGGGCTGGCAGCCGCCGCTTACACCCACTGATGGTGCCAAGCAATCAGGGCTGGTGCTGGGCACTGGCAGCAGATGATAGCGGCGGCTCCGGCACTGGCTGCGGGTGTGAGCAGGGCCAGCACCAGCAGCAGGTGTGATCGCCGGGCAGGACCATGGCGTGTTGGAGCAAAGAATTTTCAGTAACCACCAAAGGCTTGCCCCAGTGACAGCAACTGGCACCCTCCCTTGGTCTGGTGCTTCTGCTCACCTGCTCCACCATCCCACCATGGCCAATGCCCGTCATATTCCACACATAGCCCCTGGTGGTCAGCGCACATCATAGCAACCAGTTGTTCAGTTGTTCCAGTTGTTGTGCTGTTCGGTCTATTTGCATATTAACCTTTTATTATATAGGATAGAAAAATCTGGAAGCAACTTTTAGGAATCCTCCCCCTTTTTTCCTTTTTAGAGGATTAATGATTTGTCATCATTGGATAAGTTTAAACTAGGGGTAGAAAATCATCTCTGAAAGTTTAAAGTGGCCCAAATGTAGAAGAATAAATATTTTAAACAGTATGACTCTGAAATTTTATTTTATGAAATAGATTATTCTTGCTTCTCATGAGCTGCTATTCAACTCTGTAGGGTGTGTATGCATATATATTGTGAGGGAATGTGTTCATGGTATAAATAAAAATTCCTAATTCATGTGCTTGAAATCTTTTTAAGTTTAAAATAATATCTCAGGGTTAAACAGTCATTAATCACAGAATTCAACCCTAGCTCATGAATGTTGCTTCTGTTGCCCTCTGCCTTTGTAAGATGGGATTCAGATATCTGGCAGTACTAATCATATGCTTCTACAGATGTTAATGGGGCTGGTATCAATAAGACTACTTATAACTAGACATTATAAAGTAAGAAATACATTGTCACAACATTATAAAAACAGCATCTTTTTATGGGCAGAACTGACTTATTTTGTTATTGATGATTTCCAATACTCCTCTAATTTCACAGTATTATTTGATAAGAACTTAACAGAATAATTTAAATATCAAAATACTGAAAGCTCTGTTTTATTTTACTTTAGTTAAATAACAAAGCCATGCTGTTCATATTTGAAGTACTATTTGAAGTCATGGAATCATTTAATTTGTGTTGGAGTATACAGAAAGATTTGACTTTGTCTTTCATCTATCTCCATTTTTATTCATCTGAGTTAATTCATTTTTAATTCTTTATTGTTGAAAGTATTACATATATTCCCTTTCCCCCCATTGTCCTCTTCCAGCCTGCCCCCACCCTCCAGCTGTGGCCTTCACCACCCTTCATTGTCTGTGTCCATTGGTTATGCTTATCTATATCCTAGAGGCCTGGTGCATGAAAATTCATGCACTAGAGGGGGGGGTCTCTCAGCCCGGCCTGCCTCCTCTCACAGTCTGGGAGACCTCAGGGGAGGGAGGCGACCCAGCGATCAGGGGAAGGCGACGACCCATCACACCTCTGCTGCTGCCACTGCCGGCAGCGCAAGCCTCAGCTGGCCCTGGTTACCTAAGCCTCGGGCGGCCCTGGGAAGCTGGGCAGCCACCATCTGAGGCTTGCCTGCACCTGGGGCCAGCCCTGGGCAGCTGGGGGGCTGAGGGGACTGGGCGCAGCCATCTTGTGGCTGTGGGCATTGCCATCTTTGAGGGCAGGCCAGTCAATTAGCATATTCCCTCTTTATTGGCTCTAGGCGCTGCCATCTTTGAGAGTAGGGCAGTCAATTAGCATATTCCCTCCTTATTGGTTGTGCGCGGCACCATCTTTGAGGGCGTGGCAGTCAATTAGCATATTCCCTCCTTATTGGCTCTAGGCGCTGCCATCTTTGAGAGTAGGGCAGTCAATTAGCATATTCCCTCTTTATTAGATAGGATCTATATATATAAAATGCAAGTGACCAGAACACCTTAACGAACAAAATGACCAGTCACTATGATACCCACTGCAGCCAGCAAACCAGCCCGATTTGAGGGTGGGGCCAGCCAGCCATCCTCCTGCGGCCCCTCCTTCCAGCTGTCCTGCTCCATATCGGCCTTTCCCACCCCAATCGAGGGTGGGGTGGCCAGCCACATCCCCGTGGCCCTTCCTCCCAGCCAGCCCTGCATCCATAAGCCCACTCCACCCAATTTGCCCACAGCCCCTCTTCCAGGCCAGCCCAGCCCAGCCCCTGATAGCCTCCCCTTATACCAATAGGGGGCAGGGCTGGCTGGCCAACCTCCTGCGGCCCCTCCCCCTGGCCAGCCCCGACCCAGATGGGCACCCACCACCCCGGCCCTCAACACCCTGATCAGGGGCAGGGCCAACCAACCTCTTACAGCCCCTCCCTCCAGCCTGCCCCACCCCAGATGGGCACCCACCACCCTGATCATGGCACAGCTGGCCAGCCAACTGCTTGCAGCCTCTCCCACTGGCGAGTCCCACCCCCAATGGGCCGCCACAACCTTCATCAGCCCATGGCCCCTCACCCGGACCAATTAGGGTTGGGGCTGGCCGGCCAACCTCCCATGGCCCCTTTTGGTGGTGGGGCAGCTGGCCCACCACCACGGCCCCTCCCTATGGCCAGCCCCACCATCAATTGGCCTCCCCACCCCAATCAAGGGTGGGACCAGCTGGCCAACTGCCCCTGGACACTCCCTCCAGCTGGCCTGGCCATGATCGGGCCCCCATCAAGGCAGGATGGCCAGCCAACCTCCAGCTATCTCTTCCTCCAGATAGGCTGGGCTCCAATCTGCTGAATTGGGGCCGGACTGGCCAGACCCTACCAGTGCATGAATTCGTGCACTGGGCCTCTAGTATGCATACAAGTTCTTTGGTTGTCTCTCATAGCCCTTCTCCCCCGCTTCTCTTGCCTTCCCTTTGAGGTTTGACAGTTTGTTTTATGATTCTGTGTCTATGGATCTGTTTTTGTTCATCAGTTTTTGTTGTTCATTATTTTCCACAAATGAGTGATAATTATCATGTGATAATTATCATGTGATAATTATCTTTCTCTGACTGGCTTATGTTGCTTAGCATAATGCTTTCCATGTCCATCCATGCTATTGCAAATGGTAAGAGTTTTTCTTTTTTACAGCAGCATAATATTCCTTTGTGTAGATGTACCAGTTTTTTAATCCACTCATTGGCTGATGGGCACTTAGGCTGTTTCCAAATCTTAGCAATTTTAAATTGTGCTGCTATGAACATAAAGATGCATATGTTCTTTCTGATTGGTGTTTCTGATTTTGGGATAAATTCCGAGTATTGGGATTACTGGGTCAAATGGGAGTCCCATTTTTAAATTTTTGAGGAAACTCCATACTGTTTTCCACAAAGGCTGCACCTGTCTGATTTCACACCAGCAGTGTATGAGGGTTCCCTTTTCTCCACATCCTTGCAAGCACTTGTAGTTTGTTGATTTGTTGATAGCCATTCTGACAGGTGTGAAATGTATCTCATTGTCATTTTGATTTGCATCTCTTGGATGATTAGGGACTTTGAGCATGTTTTCATATGTCTCTCGGCCTTCTGTATGTCCACTTTCGAAGAGTGTCTACCTAGGTCCTTTGCCCATTTTTTGATTGGATGTTTATCTTCCTTTAGTTAAGTTGTATGAGTTTCCTATAAATTTTGGAGATTAAACCCTTACCAGATGTCACATTGAAAATATGTTCTCCCGTACAGTGGGCTTTCTTGTTGTTTTGTTAATGGTTTCTTTTGCTGTGCAGAGGCTTTTTATTTTGATGTAGTCCCATTTGTTTATTTTCTCCTTCGCTTCCATTGTCCTAGGAGATGTATCAATAAATATATTGCTACAATCTATATCTGTTATTTTTCTGCCTATGGATTTTTCTAAGATTTTTATGGTTTCCCATCTTACGTTTAAGTCCTTTATCCATTTTGAGTTTTTTTTGTGTATGGTGTAATTTCGTGATCAAGTTTCATGTTTTTGCATACATCTGTCCAATTTTCCCAACACCATTTGTTGAAGAGACTATCTTGACTCCATTGAATGCTCTCGCCTCCTTTGTCAAATATCAATTGAGCATACTGGTTTGGGTCGATTTCTTGGTTCTCTGTTCTGTTCCATTGGTCTATGTATCTGTTCTTGAGCCAGTACCAGGCTATTTTGAGAACAGTGGCTTTGTAATATTACTTGATGTCTGCTACTTGTGATCCCTCCAACTTTGATCTTTTTTGTCAGGATTGCTGTGGCTATTTGAGATCTTTTTTTTAATTCCATATAAATGTTTGAAGAGTTTGTTCCAGGTCTGTGAAATATGCTGTTGGTATTTTAATAGGGATTGCTTAGAATCTATAGATTGCTTTGGGTAGTATGGACATTTTAACCATTTATATGCCATAAGCATCTATAGATGCAATCTGCAGACCTTTTTAAATTAAATTCAAAATATTGTGGCAGTTCACTGGTTGATGATGTTGATTCTACCAATCCATGAACACAGTATATTCTTCTACTATAGTTTATATCTTCCTCTATCTCTTCTTTCAATGTCTTGTAATTTTCTGAGTGCAGGTCTTTTACCTCCTTAGTTACATTTATTCCTAGGTATCTTAATTTTTTTTTTTGCAATGGTAAATGGGATTGTTCTTTTAGTTTCTCTTTCTGTGAGCTCATTTTTGAATGCCATTGATTTCTGGGTATTAATTTTGTATCCTGCTACATTGCTAAATTTGTTTATTAAATTAAGTAGTTTTTAAATGGAGTCTTTATGGTTTTCTATGTACAATATCATGTCATCTGTGAATAAAGACCATTTTACTTCTTCTTTTCCAGTTTTGCTGCCTTTTATTTCTTCTTCTCTGATAGCTATGGCAAGCACTTACAATACTATGTCAAACAGGAGTGATGAAAGTGGGCATCTTTGTCTTGTTCCTGTTCTTAGGGGAAATGGTTTTAGTTTTTGCCCATTGAGTATGATGTTGGCTGTAGGCTTGTCATATAAGGCTTTTATTATGTTGAGGTCTGATCCCTCTATTCTCACTTTGGAGAGAGTTTTATCAAGAAAGGGTGTTGGAATTTGCTTTTTCTGCACCAATTGATATGATTATGTGATTTTTGTCTCTCAATTTGTTTATGTGATATGTCATGTTTATTGATTTGCAGATATTATACCAGCCTTGCATCTCCAGAATAAATCCCACTTGGTCATGGTGTATGCTCTTTCTAATGTAATGCTGGATCTGATTTGCTAGAATTTTGTTGAGGATTTTGGCATCTATGTTCATCAGGGATATTGGCCTATAATTCTCTTTCTTTGTAGCGTACTTACCTGATTTTGGGGTTAGGGTAATGCTAGATTCATAGAAAGAGCTTGGAAATGTGCCTTCCTCTTGGATTTTTTGGAATAGTCTGAGAAGCATAGGTTTTAGTTCTTCTTTGAATGTTTGGTAGAACTCCCCTGTGAAGTCATTTGTCCCAGGGCTTTTGTTTGCTGGAAGTTTTTTGATGACTGCTTCAATTTCCTCCATAGTGATTGGCCTATTCAGATTTATTTTTATTCTTCCTGATTGAATTTTTTGGAAGTCTGTATTTTTCTATGAGTATGTCCATTTCATCTAGGTTGTCCAGTTTGTTGAAATAAGTTGTTCATAGTATTTTTTTACAATCATCTGGGGTTGGTTGTAACTTTACCTTTTTCATTTCTGATTTTGTTTATTTGGGTCCTCTCTCTTTGCTTCTTGGTGAGCCTGGCTAGAGGTTTACCAATCTTGTTTATCTTTTCAAAGAACCAGCTCTTTGTTTTATTGATATATATATATATATATATATATATATATATATATATATATATATATATATATATATATATATTGGTCTCTTTGTCATTTATTTATGCTCTGATTCTTATTATTTCCTTCCTTAGGCTCTCTCTGAGCTTTTCTTGTTGCTTTCCTTCTAATTCTCTAAGTTGTAGGGTTAGATAAATTATTACCTTTTTTTGTGTGTGTGGTAGGTCTGTAGTGCTATGAGCTTCCCTCTCAAGACTCCTTTCACCATGTCTCATAGATTTTGTATTGTTGTGTTTTTATTGTCATTTGTTTCCAGGATGTTTTTTATTTATTCATTTATCTCTTTGTTAATCCAAAGAGTGTTTAATAGCATGCTATTTAGCCTCCGAGTGCTTGACTTTTTTATTGTTTTTATTTTTGTGATTTCTTATTTTATGCCATTGTGATCTGAGAAGATGCTTAATATAATTTAAATCTTCTTGAATTTGAAGAAGCTTTGCCTTTGTGTCAATATGTGGTCTATCTTTTGAAATGTCCCATGTGCACTTGAGAAGAATGTATATTCTGCAGCTTTGGGTGAAAAGTTCTGAAGATGTTAGTTAAGTCCATCTGGTGTAGTGTGTTGTTTAGGGTTGTTGTTTATTTGTTAATTTTTTGTCAAGAAGATGTATCCATTGATGTCAATGGGGTATTAAAGGCTCCTACTATGATTGTATCCCTGTTGATCTCTCCCTTGATATTTTCCAGAAGTTTTTTTTAATGTATTTGGGTGCTCCTGTATTGGGTGCATATATGTTTTTCAGATTTATATTCTCTTGTTTCAATCCATTTAGTATTATGAAGTAGCCTTCCTTATCTCTTTATATGGCCTTCACTTTGAGGTCTATTTTGTCAGATATAAGTATTGTTACCCCAGCTTTTTATTTATTTCTGTTTGCCTGAAAAATATTTCCCATCCCTTCACTTTCAGCCTGTGTAAATCCCTTGTTCTGAGGTGGGTCTCTTGTAGACATCATATAGGTGTCATGTTTTCTTATCCATTCAGTCACTCTATGTCTTTTGATTGGATTTAGTCCATTTACACTTAAGGTTATTATTGATAGGTACTCGTTTGTGGCCATTTTTCTTCTTTATTCCTGTGTTCTTACTTCCCTTTATATTTCTTCTTTTTACAACATTTCCTTTAGCATTTCTTACATTGCTGGGTTGGTAGTAATAAATTCCCTTAGCCTGTTTTTTTCTGTCTGCCATGCTCCTAACTTCCACTTCAATTTTGAATGATAGCCTTGCTGGATTGAGTATTCTTGGATTCAGTCCTTTACTTTGCATCACTTTGTATACTTTATTATATTCCCTTCTGGCCTGATGTGTTTCTGTTGAGAAATCATTTGATAATCTAATCAGAGATTCCTTATAAGTAACTCTCTGTCTCTCTTTTGTAGCCCTTAAGATTCTCTCTTTGTTGTTAACATTTGCCATTGTAATTATGACACGTCTTGGTGTGGGTCTTTTTAGGTTCATCTTTTTGGGACTCTGTGCTTGGGTGACTTTTTCTTCCCCAAATCAGGGAAGTTTTCTGGCATTATTTCTTCGAATAGGTTTTCTAGCGCTTTCTCCTCTTCTTGTCATTCTGGCACTCCTATTATATGGGTGTTGCTTCGTTTCATGTTGTCCAAAAGGTTGCTTAAGCTCTCCTCCTGTTTTCTAATTTTTATCTCCAATTGCTGTTCAGATTGGGTGTTTTTACTACTCTGTCTTCTAAATCACTGATTCGGTCCTCTGTTTCTTCCAGTCTACTGATGAAACCTTCCACTGTGTTTTTTATTGTTGTTATATCATTCTTCATTTCCTCTTGATTCTTACTTATGTCGTTGATTCTCTTACTCATCTGGGTTAGGGTCTTTATGAGCCCATATTCTGAATTCTTTCTCTGACATATTGCTTACCTCCATTTCATTTAGTTCCTTTGTTTTTTTTTGGGGGGGGGGCGTTGTCAATTCCTCCTTTCCTTTCCTTTGGGGGTTGTTTCTTTGTCTTCCCATTTTTGTTGTCGCTTTCTGGTCCTGGAATCCCTGCTTGGGGTTTGAGGGATTGAAGCAACTAGTGGTTCAATGATCTGGGACTTGCTAGTGCAGAGCCTGGTTCTGCCTTGATTTTCACAGCTTTATTGTCTCTGCTCTGAGTTGTTCCCCATTTGCTCATGGCTCTGGTCCCTCAATTGTCCACTTCAGATTCTCAGTGTCCATGGGAGCCTATGCACTGTCCCTCTGGTGTGTGACTCCCTGTGAGGTCCCAGAGCCCTCTGGCATGCAATTTTCTATGTGGCCCCTGCACCCCAAGTGGGATGACATCCTAGGGCCTTCTGGCAGTGCACATGCAGCATGGTTTTGTGACCTGCAGCTGGGCACACAAGGTCATACCAGCAGCTCTGAGCTGGGCTGAGGGTAGGGTAATCGCTTGGTGACAGCTCAGTTTGTGCTGGAGGCTGAATGCAGCCAGCCAGAAGGATCTGTACTGGGACTGGGGGATAGGGCCAGTGTGTGATTCCCCTCGGTTGCACTCACGGTGTTGGGACTTGTAGCATGGGATCTTCAGATCCTGGGTTTGGGCTCCAGTGAAGAGGTATAGCTCAGGAGTTTTCCATGGCATGCACTCACTGCAGACATCTGGGTCCTGTGGAACAGTACTGCACTGCTTACTGCTGGGGCATGCTGGTTGTTCCACATGGGTTATGCCTGGAAAGTGGCTCCCTGCACAAGTCTGGGGGTAGTGTCTGAGGTCAGTCTCTGTATTGGCTGCACTTCTGGCCACTGTTGCTACCTGCTACAACATGGTGTGGGTTCCACACTAAAGCTGCACTGGCCTTGAGTGCTCGTGGCAGTAGCAGGGGCTCCCTGTCTAGGAGAGCCTGATCTGTCAGTCCCTGTGACTCCTTGATGACTAACTGTCCCTCACTCTCCCCTGACACACACCACACACACCCACACGCCCCTCTCACTCCTTTACTCACTCACACTCTCTCCATGCCTGCTGTTCTGTTGACCACCACGTTTGAATTCATCTGGGTTAATTCTTGAAACCACAAAAATAAGCTCCTATTATTTTAACTCTGCTTGTGTCAGTTTTTAAAAATGCCACAAAAACATTTTGAAATTCATCTCATGAAATCAGTCTTTATACTCTCCCTTTGAATCTGGACAAGACTGTGAATGTCATAGGTAATAGAGTATGGCAGAATTTATGATAAATTCCATCCAAAGCAAGGTCAGATTAGACCATGTATCTTTTCCATGGTTCTTCTAGAATGATCAGTCTCTTAGAAAACTTCTTCCTGGAACTTAGTCATCATGTTGAAAATCTCAATCCACTGAAGAGTCCACACACTCCATGTTCTGAGTCTCATTAGCCTAGAGGTGAATATGCAAGAGAATAATTTATCTGGAAATTGAAGCCCTCATCCTCAGCTTTTCCAGCCCATAGCCTTGTAAGACATCCTTGGCTGTTTAAATCAATCTCAGCCATTGAGTCTTCCCATCTGAGGCCACAGACATTATGCAAAAAGTATAAATCATTTTTGCTATATTACGTTTAAATTCTTGATCAACTGAATTTTTAATACTAATCAAGCTCTAATTTTGGGTAGTTTACTATGCAGCAATAGCAATCAGAAAAATGCACATTCATACTTTGAATTAAAATTTGTCTCATGTTATAGGGAATGCAATTATAAAAGCAGATATTTTTTTCATATTAACTAAGAATTTGGAAACTTTCCTAGGTCCTATGACTTAAGACCTCAAATTGTGATTTATTTTTCAGCATTGAGATTTGTTTTCTGCATCATTTATTGAAAAGTATGGTAAGAATATCCTTATGTATTTGTATTTTATTGCTTTGTAGTTTTATATTTCATCCTAGTTTTACTGGATAGTAATATTTCTTACAACAGCATAATAATTTCCCTGCTCAAACTTGTATCAAAACTATATTTATATGATGGATTTCTTATATGCCAAACACTTTATCATTTTAGCACATAGGAATTTGACTTAAAATGCTGGTGACTAAATAGATAGCAATAGTTTCTATTCATTGCTCTCTCGATCCACACTTTCACAGGCAAATAAATATTCTGCATTTCTTTTATAAACAGAACTCTGTTTGCTTAATAGAACAGTTTATTTTAAGAAAATAAAAAAACAGTATAAATCAAATGCCTGCTGCTGGACATATATTTTATTATTTTACTCTCTAAATTAGTGTAAAAATTTACATAAAATGAATTATTTTTTGGAGAGGCTTTTCTTCTCTATCTTCCCATCTATCTACCACACAGATATATGCATGTACACACATATAACACACACACAGACACACTTAATACATATGCAATTATATATACAGTATCATGTATTCCAAATATTTTAATTAAGATGTACTTTCATATTTTTTTGAGTTTTGCCTTTTAAGCTTCTTTTTTTATTACTTACATATTTTATATATACATATATATGTATAATGTCATTAGTATAATTACTTATTTTTAAGATGAGGCTTAAATAATGAAGCAACAATGGTGGTTGAGAAAAGTATATGTTGTGTGTGTCACTTGCCACAGATCAAGTATATGCAACAAAGTCATCAATAGAATAGGTACCTTAAACATGAAGAAACCAATGTTCCATATTAAGTGAAGTTGAAATGTTAGAAATTTCAAGGAAAACATTGGCAGAAGAATTTTAAGGTTCTGGAATCTTAATGTCCTGGAATAAAAGTACTATGTATGGCTGGAAGACCCACAGGAAGATTGTGTTCTACAGAAAGACTAGACCACACCATTTAATAAGTTTATAATAAATGTGCTGGTGAAAGAGTCACTATAGCTCTAATTAATTAAGTCATGGCTTTCTTCTACAAGGCCAAGGCTGAGAGTAAGAGAGGCTGTTATAGAAAGGAGGATTATAAAATCTCAAAATATTAAAAATCAGATTATAACACTTAACTACCAGAAACCATAGGATTGTAATTATTATAACAACAATAATAGTAATACCAAGGTACAAACAGTGACCATGAGGACCTGGCTCAGAGAGTTATGGAAATGATTAATATAACCATGTTAAACTCAGAAGTAAATAAATGGAGAGCAATACCATCTTAAAAATCAAGGACTAGTTAACCAGAAGTCTGAGGACAATGACTGAAATAAAGATTCATGATCTCTATCCCAGTTTTTTGACCTGAGCATGTGATCAAACCCAGAATTCATGGATTGAAGGGGAGGTCGTATCTCTAAGAAGAAGGACTCTGCAATTCAAATCAATTATACAAGGCAATGAATCCATCAGTACTTTCTCAAAGGACCCTATGGCAATTTATCTGTGTCACTCTCCTCTGAGGAACAAAGAATACCAAAATATTATTAGATGCCCTAACCAATTTGGCTCAGTGGATAGAGCGTTGGCCTGCGGACTGAAGAGTCCCAGGTTCGATTCCAGTCAAGGGCATGTACCTTGGTTGCGGGCACATCCCCAGTAGGGGGTGTGCAAGAGGCAGCTGATTGATGTTTCTCTATCATTGATGTTTCTAACTCTCTATCCCTCTCTCTTCCACTCTGTGAAAAATCAATAAAAATTAAAAATATATATATTATTAGAAATGTTGGGAAGAGTACCCAGTTCTCATTGATACCCAGAATCTGAAGTGTTATCATGCATCCTCTTAGTGAAGTGACACATAGAAGCCAAATAATAAATTAAGTTTTAGATATGGCTTACAAAGGACTACCATATAGTCTCTATACCCAACTGTGGACATTTTTCTGATGCAAAAATGCATAATTTAAATTAACATAGGTTGTAGTTTGACCAACCCTTGCATTTTTTAATCTGTGGAGTAGGTGCTATCCTACCTTATAATAGAGAAACATGCAAATTGACCGCACCTCTGCTACGCCCACGATTGGCCGGCGGGAGGCTGGGGGGCGGGACTCCGGGTGGCCTATCCGGCCGTTGAGAAGATCAAGATGGCGGCGCACAGTCCTCTTAGTTCGGGGGTCCCTGGGGAGATCGCTGCCCCAGGGAGGCGAGACCTGGCTGCCCAGACGCTCAAAAGGGAATCGGGGAGATCGGCAACCTGGGGGGGCATGGCTGGGCCCATCCCGCCGCTGCCGGGGGTTCCGGGGGCGATCGGTGCCTGGGGGGCGTGGCTGGGCCCATCCCGCCGCTGCCGGGGGTCCCGGGGGCGATCGGCCGCCTGGGGGGGGGGCGTGGCCGGAAGATAGGCAACCAGGGTGGCATAGCCAGCCCATCCAGCCTCTCAGGGGGGTCCCTGGGGAGATCGGCACCCCGGGGCAGTGAGGTGGGACTCGCCCAGCCTCTCCCAGGGTCCTTGGGAACATTGCAGGCATGTGGTTGCTGAGACCCAGACCAGGCCTCTGGCCACAGATTCATAGCTTTGCGGAGACCTAGGGCAGAGATCTGCCTCATCTGCAGAGAGACAGAGGTTCTGCAGTGCACCCAAGATGTGGGTGGGCCCAGCCAGGGATCAAGGGGCATGGAAGGACTCCTGGCAGAGGGCCAGGACCCTCACCCCTGAGGCGGGGGTTGAGGGGTGGTGTCACCTCAGTGGAGGGGTGCTGCACTGCAGGGTACTGGACTGACTGATGTGATTCAGAGAAGCTCCCAGTGCTAATGGGCCTCGCTCAGGCAGCCTTCACACTTCAGAGGCAGTGACTCCTGCTCCTGCCTTGACCCAAAAGCAAGCTCGCTACACCCTGCCCCATAGCAGAGCATGCCTAGGCAATGAGTGGGAAGCCTTCCACCTGCTTCGGAGAAGAGGGGGCAGTAAAGAAAGGGGGGAAAGGAAAGAATGTGGAACATCCGCAATGAAGAGGTGCTTGAGAAAGAGGCTCGGAAGCCTGACTGGAAGGTTTGTTCTGTTTGCCCCTTAGGAAGCGCAAAGAGCATGGCTCTGAGGGCTTCCTGTGTGCTGAGTCAAGTTCCACAGCCAACTGGAATTGGCCTCAGTTTCCTGGTCTGTAAAATGGATTAAACGTGTCCCAGTGCCTTCACTGAGCTTTGATGGCCAATTGAGATACTATATAAAGAAAATGAGGGAAGAAGTGAGAAAGAAAAGGAAGGACGAGCAACACAAAAGAAAGACTGAAAGGAACCTGTAAACCCATTGTCACTTAAATAGGGAATATAGTCAATAGTGTTGTAATGATGGTATGATGCCAGGTGGGTACTAGAAATATCGGGGAACACTTTGTAAAGTATATGATTGTCTAACCACTATTCTGTAACTAATATAAAACCTGAAACCAATACAAAATAATGTTGAATGTAAAGAAATGAAAATTGGGATGAAATTTTTATAAATTTCAAAGTTTAAATAAAAGCTGTAAAGGAAGGAAGGGGAGAATAAAAAGTGTTTTTCATTTTGCCACTTCATTAAAAAGACAGTTGTCTTTATATGGTGCTTTTATACTTTTCTAAGTCATTATCTCATTTTAATTTCCGGGCAACTTAAAGACAAGATAAGTATTCCCTCCACTATTCAAAGAAAGGAAATCTTGGTGTCTGGTACTAATGATTCAATCGTCAAGCCCTTATTGTAAAGCAGGGTTAGTAAAATTTTCTGTGCAGGGTCATATCTATACTAATAAAAGCCTTGGGGGTGATCAGGCCAGCAGGGGAGGGTATTTGGGGGCAATCAGGCCCACAGAGGAGCAGTTAGGGGGCAATCAGGCCAGCAAGGGAGCAGTTAGTGGGCAATCAGGCAGGTAGGTGAGCGGTTGGTTAGGAGCCAGCGGTCCCGGATTGTGAGAGGGATGTCCAACTGCAGGTTTAGGCCCGATTCCACAGGGATCGGGCCTAAACCTGCAGTTGGACATCCCCCGAGGGGTCCCATATTAGAGAGGGTGCAAGCTGGGCTGAGGGACACCCTCCCCAGTGCACGAATTTCGTGCACCGGGCCTCTAGTCAATTAATAAAAGGAAACTGAATGTCTCTGAAACTAGTTCTCTCTCTAGACAAATTTTATTATAATAAATATAATAATATTACATGTCAGGGTCATGGGAGATTATTGTCACCATATAAACCTAAAGGGTGTAGTCTCCTATAAGTAGTTTATAGAGTTAAACTCCTATAGAAACCAGATGGGACATGGAAGATAATTGTAGACTATTACAAAACAAAGAAATCAAATGTGGTATTTTTGCTAGAGCAGATTAATATAGCCCAGGAGTATGGCATTTGGCCATTGATTTAGTGAATATGTTGTTTTCTATCTCAATCATAATAATAATAAAGGTCTGGTTCTTTGAAAAGACAAACAAGATTGACAAACCTTTATCTAGATTCATTAAGGAAAAAAAGACAGCCCAAATAAATAAAATGAAGAGTAAAAGAGATTCTGCACAGCAAGACACTGCCAGCAGAACAAAAAGGAAACCAAAAGAATGAAAGAAGATATTTTCAAATGGTAGCTCTGACAGGGGTTAATATCAAATATATATAAAGAACTCAACACCAAAAAACGAACAATACAATTAAAAAATGGGCAGAGGACCCGAACAGACACCTCTCCCAAGAAGGCATATAAATGACCAACAGATATATAAAAAGATATTCAACTTCACTAGCTACTAGGGAAATGCAAATCAAAAGTACAATTAGATACCACCTCACAGCTGTTAGAATGGATATTTTCAGCAAGACAGGTAATAACAAGCTTGTGGTAAAAAAAAAAAAAATAGGAACCCTCATTCACTGTTGGTGAGAATGTAAACTTGTACAGCCACTATGGAAAATAGCACAGAGGTTCCTCAAAAAATTAAGAATAAAGTTATCATATGAAACAGCAATCCCTCTCCTGGGTATCTACTTAAAAAAATTGAAAACATTTATTCACAAAGATATTTGCACACCTATATGCACTGCAGCATTATTCATGTTGGCCAAGACATGGAAACAACAAAAGTGTCCTTCTATAGAGGATTGGATAAAGAAGATATGGTTCATAGATACAATGGAATACTACTAAGCCATAAGAAAAGATGAAATACTGCCATTTGTGACAACTTGGACGGACCTTGAGAATATTAAACTAAGCAAAACAAATCAGCCAGTAAAAGCTAAGAAATATACTGTTTCATTCATATGTAGAATACAACACTGAAACTCAGACACATACTGCAGTATGGTGGTTACCAGAGGGAAGGTGGTTGGGGAATAGTAAAGGGAAAAGGAGGCCAAATACATGGTGACAGAAGATTATTTGGCTGTGGGTTGTGGACACACAATGCAATATACACATCATGTATTATAGAAATGTACACTTGAGACCTAGATGATCTTATTAACCAATATCACCCCAATAAATTTAATAAAACAAAAAATAAAAGATTGAAAGTGGAGAAGTAACAAAGGAATCTAGAGCAATACAAAGGATTATAAGAAAATATTACAAAAACTATATGCCAAAATAATTGAACAATCTGGACATAAATTCTTTGAATGATACAATCTTCCAAAACTGAATCAGAAAGAATAAAAAAAATCTAAAAAGAAAGGATATAACTGATGAAATTGAAGCAGTAATCACAAAAATCTCAACAAACAAAAGTTTTACACTGGATGGTTTCACAGATGAATTTTACCAAACATTCAAAGTAAAACTAACATCTATTCTTCTCAAACTATTCCAAAAAATTCAAGGGGAGGGAAGCCTCCCAAGTTCATTTTACGAGGCCAGCATTATCCTAATTCCAAAATCGGATAAAAACACTACAAATATATAAAATTATAGACCAATATCTGATGAATATAGATGTTATAACCGTCAACAAAATAGCAAAATGGATCCAGCAATACATTACAAAGATCATATACCATGACCAGGTGGGATTTATTCTGGTGATGCAAGCTTGGTACAATATTTGCAAATCAATAAAGATGATACAGCACATAAAGAAAATGAAAAATCCCATGATCATTTCAATAGATGCAAAAAGAGCATTTGATAAAATCCAGCACCTATGTATGATAAAAATTCTCAATGTAATAAAGGTCATATATGACAAATCAACAGCCAAAATCATACTCAATGGACAAAAACTAAAAGTGTTTCCTTAATATTGGGAACAAAACAGGGATGTCTGCTTTCACCACTCTTATTCAACATAGTGCTGGAAGTCCTAGCCACAGCAATCAGACAAGAAGAAGAAATAAAAGTCATCCAAATTGGAAAGGAAGTAAAACTGTCATTATTTGCTGGTGACATGATACAGTACATAGAAAATTCTAAAGATTCCACCAAAACTCTACTAGAACTGACAAATAAATTCAGTAAAATAGAAGGATATAAAATAATAATCCAGAAATCAGTTGCATTTTAATATGCCAATAATGAAGTATCTGAAAGGGAAAGGGGGTGGGGGCAGGTAGAAGAAGGAAAAGTGGGGATAAATTGTGACAAAAGGAGACTTGACTTTGGACAGTGAACACACAATATAATATTTAGATGGTATATTATAGAATTGTATGCCTGAAATCTAAATAATTTCATTAACCAATGTCACCACAATAAATTATATAAAAAAGGCCAGAAATTTGCATATTACCCTTTTATTAGATAGGATTTTCAAGAATATAGACAAATATCTTGGACAACTGGTGGACATTCACATGGCAAGAACAGGTGTATCAATTTAGTTTCTTAATCAGCTCAGTTTTCCTGATTTCTATCACAACATAGTCAGGGCTATTTGGATACCTTTAACATACTGCAGAACAGAACATTGTTTTTTATAGGTTGGTGATATTATTTTGATTGCATTTATGAACATGACATGATTAGTATCTGGAAGATTTGGTAAGTCATCCACATCACAGAGGGTGGGATATAAACCCTGTGATGATTCAGGAACCTGACATATTAAAAAACTATTTAGGAATCCTGTTAATTAGGAGTGTGTTTGGACATCCTATCCAAAGTAAATGTGAAGTGTTTGCACCATTTTTACTTAGGAAAAGCACAGCTCTCAATGTACTCATGTTGGCTTTTTTTTAAGTTTTTTTCTTCATTGATTAAGGTATTACATATGTGTCCTGACCCCCCTCCCCTCATTTCCCTCCCCCCCTCTCATGCCCTCACCACCCTGGTGTCTGTATCCATTGGTTATGCTTATATGCATGCATACAAGTCCTTTGGTTGCTCTCTCCCCCTTACCCCCACCCTCCCCTACCTTCCCTCTGAGGTTTGACAATCTGATCGATGCTTCTCTGTCTCTGGATCTGTTTTTGTTCACCAGTTTATGTTGTTCATTATATTCTAACCATTTGCAACAGCATGGATGGAACTGGAGAGCATTATATTAAGCAAAATAAGCCAGTCAGAGAAAGATAAATATCACATGATCGCACTCATGTGTTTTATTAGTATCCCTCCCTCAACTCATGTGTATTGCTGATGGGAAATTCCATATGATATCCTGAGTAAGGAGAAAAATACTTCAGCTTAGTTTATAGATGAGTCAGTTTATGTTTTGGGGCATATAAAATGTGGACAACAGTTATGGTGTAGCCCACTCCAGGTAAACTTGAAAGTCAGTATCCAAGGAAATTATTTAGACAGTTATGCATCAAGGTTAATGTGTAATCACTAGTAGCCCTGAGCACGAATCTGTGCACCAGTAGCTCTCTGTGGGGCCCGGCCACTCCATGCCCGCTGCCCAGAGGCTTTCCGCGGCCCAGAGGCCCATCCGCAGCCGGGCGCAGAACACTTGGCTTGTCGCCGTGGTGACGAAGCAAGCATTCAGCTAGGCTGCTCATGCTGCCAGCTCTCAGCGACTGCCCCCCCCCCCCGGCCCCCGCCCGGGGACTGGGGACTGCGGCAGGGCTGAGAGTACTGGGCGCCACCATCTTGTGGCTATGGGCACTGCCATCTTTGTGACGGAGTGGAGTTAATTTGCATATTACCCTTTTATTAGATAGGATTTTCAAGAATATAGACAAATATCTTGGACAACTGGTCAGGAACTTGGAAGAAAAAAGATGGGGAAATGGGAAAATAAGTATTTTGAGGTGAATGCATATGGATGGACATACTGTAGTAAGCATGAGATGTACAAAGCTTTCTGTTATATGTCATTTCCCACCAGAGTTTTTTACCATTCAAGAGACACTAAACTATTAAGTAAATAAAACTACCTGTATAGTTGGTATCGGTCAGGCCCTGTCAAATGCCAGGCCAGTGTTGGCATGAAAGGATATAACAGAAGTGGCCGTGGTGGCAGAGACTGAAGACTAACTAAAGGAACTCAGAATTATCAAAGATGACCTAACATGACAGCAATAGACACTGGCAATAAAACCCCAAATTGCAACATTCCTAGAGGAAATCTATGGGATATTTGGTGACAAACTTACTTCATTGTGTTCCTTCCACCCTGTTCTGGTAAGGAGTTTGTTTTCATATGCACAGACATGTATTCTGAGTATGGGTTTGCCTTTCTTGTTAGCAGGCTAAGACAGCAACGAGATTATGGAGCATGTGATCTACTGACATGGGTTCTCCTCAATATTATATCACACGAGGGGGCACATATAAATCAATAATGTTGTGGGAATGAGTCCATGTCCACAAGATCCAATATTTTTACCTGCTGAAGACACATTTAGCACACCAGATCTAAGGAAATATTCTGTAAAAATAGCATGCATTATCCAAAATACATAAAATGCATTGAAGAAAAATTTTTATTTTGCATTGTTTCTCCAGATGAATAATACATGGGCTTGGGAAGCAAGGCATGGAAACAAGAGTATTCCCAGTTATTGTCACTTCTAATGACTTCCCAGGGAATTTATGATAGAAATTTTCATGCATCCGAGTACTGCAAGATTACAAGTCATGGACCCCAAAAGAGACACACTCTTGTCAGAGGCAATGCAAGAGTCCCATTTATTTATACCTTTTACTTGAACACTTTGGGCTTTTTTTATCCAGGAAATATCAAGCAAGAAGGAAAGTCATTGTATAATTGACATTTGACCCTGGTTATACGGTAGGACATGATAGTCAATAAGTGCAGGGAAGAATATGGAAAATGAATGAATTTATGATATGCCCTTGCTTAACTGAAAATAAAATTGGAAAAGTGCAGTTAGTCCATCTTAAATAGGTCATGGTGACTAAGGGCTCAAGCACTTTGGGATGAGGTCCTGGGTCACATCAATGGGTAAGCCATTAATACCAAAAGAGGTAGGAGTTGAGGCCAAATAAATAGTTGATGATGGTGACAATGGGTATCAATTGTGGATGCAATACCAAATGCATTGGCAAGGGCTGAGGTTCATCCCATTAACATCCATCTGTTAGATTGCCTATCAGGAATAAAAGGTCAAAGGAATCTTGAAAGAGTTCTTCCACACACATATACACACACACACATACTATCTATATCAGGGGTCCTCAAACTATTTAAACAGGGGGCCAGTTCACTGTCCCTCAGACCGTTGGAGGGCTGGACTATAGTTTAAAAAAAAAAACTATGAACAAATTCCTATGCACACTGCACATATCTTATTTTGAAGTAAAAAAACAAAACGGCAAAAACACCCACATGTGGCCCGCGGGCCATAGTTTGAGGACGCCTGATCTATATATATAAAAAGTCAGTGTCCATGACGACCAGTACGACCAAACAACCAGTCACCATGAGGTACATTGAGCACCTCTTGGTCCCTCCCCCACGGCCCACAGTCTCCGATTGCAGCAAGGTGGGCAGGGGGTGGGCAGAGCTGCGAGTGTGGCTGTGAGCACAGTGGGGCAGCGGGCGGGTGGGTGGAGCTGCGAGCATGGCAGGCTACTGTGTGCAATTTTGCTCTGGGCTTCTAGTATATATATATGTATATATATATATATATATATATATATATATATATATATATATATACACACACACACACTAGAGGCCCTATACATGAAATTCATGCAAGGGGCTTGGCCCTTGCAGCCCCAGCTTTGTCTGGAAGGTCGTCTGGAAGGTGATCCGGATAGTTGTTCTGCTGTTCAGTCTAATTAGCATATTAGCTCTTTATTATATATACTAATATATATATGGAGAAGTGTATCCAACTATCACAAGTGGTGGAAGGAAGTAGATGTGCCATCTAAGATCCAACTTCAAGAAAGGGCTATTGGCCTAGCTCTGAGGAATGAGTTCAGCAGATTGTCCCCAACTATCAACTTCTTCAGAGTCTGCCCAGCTGCAGAGAACAGCACTGGATGAAGTCACACTCTCTCAGGGAAGCCTGCTTCCAGTGACTAAGTAAGAAAGGGGTATAAAGACTTGGCCTTGTGGTCCATGAGGTAAAACTGATGACTGGCACTCTTCCAATACCTCCTTCCCCAAGCTGGCCGAAGTTTTGATCAACCTGCATTACAATTAGACTTGTTGTTCTTCTTCATTCTGCTTCTTCTCTCTTCTTTACACAGATATTGAGCCCTAATAAATAGTGGCACCTCAAACCCCATATCAGTGTTGGCTTTTAGAGAACCTACTGGACATTTCCTTTAAATACATTAGCAAGTATAATGGGAAAAACTGTGCTATAATCAGTTTTGAGTGGAAGCAGCAAATGCAAATTGAATAAATCATCAACTTTCCTGTAAAATATTGTTTTAAATAGCCCTTTGTAAAGTGGTTCTGACTATTACACATTTGTTCTAATTAAATGATATGAAAAGAATCTTGAATGCCTGATAATAAAGCATGATTATAATTAGATATCAAGTTCTCTTTGTGCCTATTACAATCTTTTATATTCCACTCTCCCATCTTAATTCTCCCTCACACTAGACCTGCTATGCCTCTGTGTCTTTGACATATGTTTAATGATTACAGCTTCAACTTTTTGAGCTGAATAATGAAGATTTGTCAGATAACTCATCCTGCTAACATATGTTTTATCTCTATGAGGAATGCTGTTCACTGACTATACATTCCAATTTGATATAATTCTGCAAATTAAATCAGATGTGAATTATGTGTTTTAAAATGGAATATCTAGTTAAAAGGAGAGTTGTTATTTATATCTGGAATTTTGGTTAACTAAGCAATCAATTTATATCTAGTACTTTAATAGCTATAATAGTTGCCATGGCTTTTGTTTATCTTTAAATTACTGTCTTTGTCATCAAGTCAACATTTCTAATAGATTCTATTAATACATAGATTCATAGAAATGGAGTTCTAAGTTATTTACTTCATAATATAAAGCAATTAAGTGATGTGTCACTTTGTTCCCAGAACTGTGCATTTTTCAGTATATTAAACTTTCTACCAGATGTCAGAGGAATAGCGGTGTGAGAGCCCCTTGGCCTTTCCTCCTGAAATTTCCAAGTTAACCTACTATAATTCAACAAAGATATCCCTGTTCAACATAGATGCATGCTTGAGAGACCCTCACATTGCAACATCTAAAGCTGGGCAACCAGAATAAACGGAGAGACAAGATGGAAGGAAAGCGCAGATGGCCTGCAGATGCAGCCCGGCAGCCAGGCCAGAGCGGGAAGAAGCTGGCGGTAGCAGGCACTTCCTTTGGCTGGGAGGAACAGGGAGCCAAGGGAGCAGCCCAGCGGGGCCAGAAGCAAGGGAGCAAACAGTGTCTGCGTCAGCAGGTGCTCTGACAGAGCACAAGTAACAGGGAGGACATTTGGTAGTGCAATAAGCACTCAATTTTGAAGCCTGGCATAGAAGTTCAAGTCCTGATATTTCTAACTTGATCATAGGCACCTAATTTAAAATCTATGAATGTCATCCTTGTCTACTTTGAAATGAAGGAAATAACATCTGACCAACTTAGTACATGAAGAAATTGTTGTAATTCTAATTAATGAATCATTTAAAAAATTTAAAGCTATATAAATTTTAACAGTTATCAAAATTGTATTATGTCTATTATATCTTAAATGATGATTAGTTTAAATTAAGAATAAGAAATAAGTAATTTCCAACAGAGGTAATAAATAGAGTGATTCATTTTAATCATAACTATCTATTCATGTATTTGTTAAAATCATAAAACAAATACATATTTATTCTCTACCTTCTATACGGGGTTTTTGTACTCACTGAGAATTCAGTCATAATTGTGATGAAAGAACTCTCTCTATCTAGCAAGAAGGGTTATGGGGAAAATTAAAATAGTGTTATTGTAGACATAGATTTCTAATTTCTATTTTGTTGTTATTATGGAAGATCTATATTAGGCACTAACATTTAAATTGAACTTTTAAGAAAGAAACAACTTTTGCAAAATCATTGAGAAGAGCTTTTATAGCAGAGGAAATGGTATCGAGGTTGGAATAGGCTTGAGTATTTTCAAAAGTGAAAAAAGTCTAGGATTTCTGTGCCTGGACTAGAGTGAATGGAGGTGTAAAAATAAAATAAAATGGAGACCAGATGGAAAATCCCTAAAGCAGACAAAAGCCCATAAACAACATTGAATCTACATTATTTCTAAATGTAAACAAAACTTAACCTCAGTTATTACTTGAAAAGTACCTCTGATCATCACAGATGAAATTCCAGTCTTAACCCCCCAGTACCTCGGAGTGTGACTGCATTTGAAGATAGAGTATATAAAGAGGTAATTAAGTTGAAATGAGCTCACTTAGGGTGGACTATAATCCAAGATAACTGGCATCCTTAAAAAGGAGAGAAAATTGACACAGACACATTTTGAAAGAAATTACCATGTGAACATGAAGATGGCCACCCGAAGCCAAGGGAAGGGGCCTATGAAGAAACCAATTCTACTGACATCTAAATCTCATATATCTAGCCTCCAGAACTTGGAGAATATTGATGTACATTGTTTCAGCCACTGAGTGTACTATAGAAGTCATAGCAAATTAATACACTGGCTAAGGGGTTTTCTTTTATTCTAAGTGTGAGAATCAATCATGGAAGGACTTTTAGCAAAAGTTTCATAATTTTACTGATTTATGTTATTTTATTCTGGTTACTGAACAATTCATTTCTCTAAGATGGTGGAGGAGATAGTAGAGAAACCTTAGAGAAAGTGTTTTTCAGAATAACAGGATATATACATGTGTGGTTTTTTGTGTGAAATAATACGTGTACATAAATTTTAGGTGCATATATAAATGCAGTGTTTCATGGTATGTGTTTACTTTGGCAGATTTGTTATAACTCACACTTAATAAAACTTAAAATGTTACTTTTCTTAAAGGTCTGTTATCAATATTTCATTTCATAGATAAATCTGGATACTTGTCTAGCTGACCATGTTATATTGCTGTCCTGCTAGTGACAAATCAATCTTTTTAACTTTCGTTTTGTTTTTGGTAAACATGTTTGCTCTACCTCAAAGGTAGAGAAAAGAGCATATTTTTATGAATGTATGTTATTTAAAAAATCAAGTTTTTAACCCATAAAAGGAGACTAACCTGTTAGAAAGCTGATTTTTGTTTTTTAGTTACATTTATTGGGGTGACATTGGTTAACATGATCATATAGGTTTCAGTTGTAGGTTTCTGTGTTACAAGATCTGTATATTGCACTGTGTGGCCACCACCCACAGTCAAATCTTCTCCTGTCATCATATAACGGGGCCACCTTCTTCCCTCTAGCAATGACCATACTGCTATTTGTGTTCACAAGTTTCAGTTTCATATCCCACATCTGAGTGAAATCATATGGTTCTTAGCTTTTTCTGACGGACTTATTTCACTTAGCATAATGTTCTCAAGGTCCATCCATGTTGTTGTAAGTGGCACTATATCATCCTTTCTTATGGCTGAGTAGTAATCCATTGTGTAGATATATCACTTCTTCTTCATCCATTCCTCTACAGCATGACACTTTGGTTGTTTCTATGTCTTGGCCTCTATGAATAATGCAACAATTAATTTAGCAGTGCATATATCTTTGAGAATACATTGTTTTGAGTTTTTTGGGTATATACCTAGGAGAGGGATATCTGGGTCATATGGTAGCTCTATTCTTAATTTTTTGAGGAATCACCAGACTGCTTTCCAAAGGGGTTGTACCAGTCTACATTCCCACAGGCAATGGATGAGGGTTCTCCTTTTCCCACAGCCTCTTCAACACTTATTATTGCTTGTCTTATTGACAGTGGATACTTTCACAGGTGTGAAGGGGTATCTCATTGCAGTTTTGACTTGCATTTCCCTAATTGCTAGTGAGGTGGGACATCTTTTCCTTTACCTATTGGCTGTTTGTACGTCTTCTTGGGAGAGATGCATTTTCAGGGCCTCTGCCCCCTTTTTGATTGGGTTTTATGTTTGTTTGGTGTTGTTTTAGGATTTCTGTATATATTTTGAAAATTAAACCTTTCTCAGGTCTACTGTTTGTGAATATCATCTCCCATGTGGTTGGCTGTCTCTTTGTTTTGTTGTCAGTTTATTTTGTTGTACAGAAGGTTTTTAATTTTATATAGTCCCATTCATTTATTTTTGCCTTTACTTGCCTTGCTTTTGGGGTCACGTTCATAAAATGTTCTCTACTACCAAGGTCTGTAAGTTGTGTACCTATATTTTCGTCTATGTAACATTGTTTCAGGTCTTATATTTAGGTATTTGATCCATTTTGAATTAATTTTTGTACATGGGGACAAACTGTAATCCAGTTTCATTTGTTTGCATGTGACTTTCTAATTTTGCCAGCACTATTAATTGAAGAGACTATCTTTACTCCATTGTGTGTTATGGCTTCTATGTCCAAACTTATCTATCCATATACATGTGTTTTTATAGCTAGGCACTCTATTCTGTCCCATTGATCTGTATCTATTTCTTTGCCAATACTATGTGGTTTTGATTATCGTAGCTCTGTAGTATAATTTGAAGTCAGGTAGCATGATACCTCCAGCTTAGTTGTTTTTTTAATATATTTTTATTGATTTCAGAGAGGAAGGGAGAGGGAGAGAGAAATATCAATAATTAGAGAGAATCATTGATTGGCTGCCTCCTGCATGCCCCCTACTGGGGATCAAACCTGCAACCCGGACTTGTGCCCTTGACTGGAATTGAACCCAGGACCCTTCAGTCCCCAGGTTGACAGTCTACCCACTGAGCCAAACTGATGAGGTCTCCAACTTAGTTCTTATTTCTCAGGATTGCTTTGGCTATTTGCGATCTTTTGTGGTTCCATACAAATCTTTAGGTTTTCTATATACAGAATCATGTCTCTGCAAAAAGTGACTGTTTGACTTCTTTCTTCCCTATTTGGAAGCCTTTCATTTCTTTTGCTAGCCTTATTGGTCTGGCTAGGACTTCCAGCACTATGTTGAATAAGAGTGGTGAGAGTGGACATTCTTGTTTTACTCCTGATCTTAGAGAAAAATCTTTCTGTTTTACAACATAGAATATCATATTGACTGATGGTTTATCATAGATGGCCTTTATTATGTTGAGATACTTTCCTTCTATTCCTATTTTATTGAATACTAGAGGCCTGGTGCATGACATTCGTGCACTGGGGGGAGGGGGGGGCTCAGCCAGGCCTGCGCCCTTTCACAGTCCAGGAGCCCTCAGGGGATGTCCAACTGACAGCTTAGGCTTGCTTCCCATGGAAAGCGGGCCTAAGCTGGCCATCGGACATCCTTAGCACTGCCCTGGTGGTTAGTGCGCATCATAGCAACCAGGTCAGTCTACCCTTTGGTCTATTTGCATATTACCCTTTTATTATATAGGATTTTAATTATAAATGGATGTTGTATCTTATCAGATGCTTTTTTCTGCATTTATTTATAAGATCATATGATTTTTATTCTTTATTTTGTTAAAGTGGTATATTACATTGATGGATTTGAATATATTAAACCATCCTTTTGCCCCTGAAATGAACGCCGCTTCATTGTGATGTATTATTTTTTGGATTTACTGTTGTATTCGATTAGCTAGTATTTTCTTTAGGACTTCTGCACCTGTATTCATCAGAGATATTGGTCTGTAGTTTTCTTTTTTGGCGTTATCATTTCCAAGTTTTAGTATCAGGCTTATATTAGCTTCATAGAATATGTTAGGAAGTCTTGCCTCTTTTTCAATTTTTTGGAAAAGTTTGAGAAGGATAGTTTTAAAATCTTTGAACACTTGGTAGAATTTACTGGTGAAGCCATCTGATTCTGGATTTTAATTTTTTGGAAGGTTTTTGATGGTTGTTTCAATTTCCTCACTACTGACAGGTCTATTTAGATTTTCCAATTCTTCATGATTTAGTCTAGGAAGGTTATATAATTATAGGAACTTATTCATTTCTTCTAGGTTATTGAATTTGGTGGCATATAGTCTTTCATAATATTGTAGTATTACCTTTTGTATATCTATGATGTCTGTGGTGACTTCTCCTCTCTTATTTTTGATTTTGTTTATATGGGTCTTTTCACTTTTTTCCTTAGTGAGTCTAGCCAGGGGTTTGTCAATTTTATTAATCTTTTCAAAGAACCAGCTCTTTGTTTTATTAATTTTTTATAGAGTCTTTTTGTTCTTTATTTCATTCAATTCTGCTCTACTTTTAATATATATATATATATATTTCAGAGAGGCAGGGAGAGGGAGAGAGAGATAGAAACATCAATGATGAGAGAGAATCATTGATTGGCTGCCACCTGGATGCTCCCAACTGGGGATCGAGCCCGCAATCCAGGTATGTGCCCTTGACTGGAATCAAACCTGGGACCCTTCAGTCTGCAGGCTGACTCTCTATCCACTGAGCCAAACCATCTAGGGCTCTGCTCTACTTTTCTATTATTTCTTTTCTTCTGTTGACTTTGAGTTGCTTTTATTCTTCTCTTTCTAGTTCTTTAAGATGTGATGTTAGGTTGTTTATTTGGGATTTCTCTTGTTTCTTGAGGTAGGCCTGCAATGATGTAACCTTTCCTCTTATTACTGCTTTTACTGCATCCCAAAAGTTTTGATATGTTGTGTTGTCATTCTCATTTGTCTCTATATAGCTTTTGATCTCATCTTTTATTTATTTTTTGACCCAGTCATTTTTTAGTAATATGTTGCTTAGTCTCCATTTATTTGTGGGTTTCTTTACTTCCTTTGTGCAGTTGATTTCTAATTTCAAGGCATCATGGTTGGATAATATGCTTAGTATAATTTCAATCTTCTTGAAATTTTTGATGCTAGTTTTCTGACCCAACGTATGATCTATCCTTGAGAATGTTCCATGTGCACTGGAGAAGAATGTATAAATCTGATATTCTGGGATGAAAGGTTCTGTAAATGACAATTATGTCCATTTGGTCTAGTGTTCCATTTAAGGATGATATTTATTTATTGATTTTCTGTTTGGTTGATCTGTCTAGAGCTGTCAATGGGATATTAAGGTCCCCAACTATGATTGTGTTTTGATCTGTTTCTCCATTTAGTTCTGTGAGTAGTTGTTTTATATATTAGGGAACTCCCTGGTTGAGTGCATATGTATTAAGAAGCGTTATGTTTTCTTGATGTAGTCTCCCCTTTATCATTATAAAGTTTCCATCTTTGTCACTTGTTATCTTGAAATCTATGTTGTCAGATATAAGCATGGTTATTTCTGCTTTTCTGTAGCTATTATTAGCTACTCTGTGCCTCTTTATTGGTGAATTCAGACCATTTATATTTAAGGTAATTATTGATGTATGAGGATTTCCTATAGCCATTTTATCTTTTTTTTTAAATAATATACATAATTTTATTACAAAATTAAAAAAAAACAAACAAAATGCAACAGTCTAGAAAACCAAAAATTTACTATTGATACTAATTCCTATGAGTTTGCTATGCTACCATACACAAAAAATTAAAGAAACCATTAAATATTTAGAAACATTTAACATCAGAAGCCTTAAAATCTAATTGTATGTAGTAGCCCCTCAAAAAGCTACTACCTGCATTTTTTTAATAAAAGTATTTTCTCTACAAAGAATCTTATCAGCTATACAAAAATCTGTACAGTTTTTATACTGAAGCTAATATTGAGCTGCACTTGAATTCACATTCTTAGCAAAACAATTGCCTGAGAGCACACACACATACTCCCCACACATCATTACAGGACAGCTTTTATTCTTAATCTTCATCCTCTTCATCATCATCATCATCTTCCTCTTCCTCTTCCTCCTCATCTTCTGGTTCGTTTTTCTTCTTTGAGCCAGTTGGCCTGCCAGGACCCTTCTTTCCTACTTCACTTTTGCCCTTGGCACGGTATGCAGCAAGAGCCTTTTCATATTTCTCCTTTAGCTTAGCTGCTTTTTGTTCATATGGTTGCTTATCTTTGGCTGCTTGTTCAGACCACATTTCACCCAATTTTTTTGCAGTATCCCCAGTGGATATACCAGGGTGCTCACTTTTGATCTTTGGGCGATGTTCAGAGCAAAACAGGAAGAAGGCAGATGGAGGCCTTTTAGGAGCATTGGGATCTTTTTTCTTTCCTTTCTTGTCACCTTTGGGGGGAACATAATTTTTCATCTCCCGGTCATAGCGAGCTTTGTCACTCTTTGCCCTATCTTCGAACTTTGACTTTTCCTTTGCAGACATGGTCTGGCGGTAGGTTTTCCTCAGAGTCCCGCCGAGAGGCCGGGTCCGACCGAGACGCTCCCTCGCTGGGCTCAGCCAGTTTATCTTTTGTTTTCTGGTGGCTCTGTGCCTCCGTTGGTTCTTTTCCTTTGTGTTTCTGTCTGTTTTTGTTTGATGGTGTTCCATACTTCTTCTCTCTTTTCCAGAGAATATTTTTAAGTCAGTGAAAACACTTAATATTATAAATATGGATATCTGTTGTTATATACTTGTACAAAACCCTTAGAATGTACAAAGTGCCAATAGTGTAACCTAAGGTAAACTAAGAACGTTGGTGATTATAATGTATCAGTGTATGTTTATCCGAATGTACCATTCTGCATGCCCAGAGCGGCTCAGTGGGTTGAGCAGCCTCCTGTGCACCAAAAGGTTGCAGATTCAATTCCCAGTCAGGGCACATGCTTGGGTTTCGGGTTTGATCCCCGGTTGGGCTACATATGGAAGGCAAGGGATTGATGCTTCTCTATCACATTGATCTCTCTGTCTCTCTGTCTCTCTCTCTGTCTGTCTCTCTCTCTCTCTCTCTCTCTCTCTCTCTCTCTCTCTCTGTCTCTCTCTCTCTTTTCTCTCTCTAGCATGTTCTTGGTTGAGGATTAAAGAAATAAAAAAAGAAAACAAACAGAATGTACTATTCTAGGGATTACTGTTGATAATGGGGGAGGCTATCCATGTGTATTGGCAGGGAATATTTTTGAAATTTTTGTATTTTTCTCTTGATTTTGTTGTAACCTAAATTGGCTGAAAAAAATAGTTTTTTGGGAAAAACACACACAAAAAAATAGGAGAATAAAGTTGTCTCACTTAACTTTACAGTAGGGGCCAAGTTGCTATAGAAGGTATCTAATTATACCCCAAATGTGTGCAGAAGCACTGGGTCACAAGAGACAATTACTTTTAAGTAACATGAGTTTTGATAATAATGAAGTTACTTTACCAATTGATAGTGTTTAGTAATAAGCCTCCTTGTCAAAGTTTGGCTACAGTATTATAGAATTAAAAAGAAATTGTGAATTCACACAGAGACATGAAGGTCGAGTCAAAGAAATCCTCAAGGAGAAATATATGTGTTTCTTAATTAGGCTAGTGATAAACTTGATAAGAAACAAAATGATTGGCATATAACTGTAAGAACAATTTTCTGATAGGAAAGCTGCTGCCATCGGGACAAAGCACTATATTCCAAAATGATTTAATATGTCATGCATAATTTAAGACAACGCTGAATTTCGCAATGTATGGATTTAAAAAAAATGAGTAGTAGTGAGTGGTCAGTTAGCTATGACTCTACTTCAGTACAACAGATTGACAATACACTTTAAACAGATATTTTTATTGATTTCAGAGAGAGGAATGGAGAGGGAGAGAAAGATAGAAACATAAATGATGAGAGAGAATCAATGATCAGCTGCCTCCCGCATGCCCCTTACTAGGTAGGGATTGAGCCCACACTCCAGGTATGTGCCCTGAACTGGAATGGAGCCCTGATCTCCCGATTCATGGGTCAACACTCCACCACTGAGCCACACTGCTTCCTTTAAAAAGGAAAGCATAACCAGGTTACTTTGAGATTCTTACAATAAATAAAATAAACACAACTCACTAAACAGTGTAATTAAAGAAAGGGGGAGTTCATAAATCTGTATTTGCCTCATTTTTCAAAATGTAATAGATAAGATGTGGTAACTGGATATAACTTTTACTCAATTTAATGCAATTGTTTTCTATTAAGTATAATTCAACAGGATGGTTGGAGTTTTAGTGAAATGATGAAAGAAGTGAACAAAGAAGAGAAAACATATCATCCAAAAGACATAGTTTTTAAAAAGGCAACTAACTGATAATAAAAACCAAGACACTCAATAGTTACTTGAGTCCGTAGGTTCAATAGTTGCCCATAAACAGATTTGTCCTGTTCGTCTTAAATGAGGTAGTTTAGCATTAAAGGATAAAGCTAATGAGCAAATAAAATTTATATGATAGACTGTACTTAATTGAATGTACCACCAGCTGTCGATTTACAGTTCATTGGGAATGTAATCATGGTTACACTGTTGCTTTCATTATGTTTATAGTTGTCTTTGAATGTACTATAAGATTTCTCTGTTCATAAAACTTTGTATTATACACTCATAAAGATTACTTAATAAATATTATATATTTGTTTTTACATATTAAATATTTTAAATTGAATTGTAGTATCAATTATTTATAAATTTGTATTCAAAATTTTATCTAGCATCTAGAAATGAGTTAATAGATAAAAATGTTAAAAAGCATGACATATTTTTTATCTGTTAATGTCAAATTTTACAACCTACAAAGTACTAATGTGGTTCTGTATTTCCAGTTAGAACATTTTATTACATACTTATTATTACTTAACTATATAGCTATGTATTATTGCATAATTTAGTTGATAATTTTCATTATTTTGTTTCTACAAGTTGTCACATCAGAGAATATAATCAAAAACTTTTGATGAAGATATGTTCAAAATTTATCTCCAAAATTGTTATCACTATGTTTCTTTAATATTTTTAAAAGGTTAATTTTTTAATAAATAGTAAAATTATATATATATATATATATATATATATATATATATATATATATATATATGAATGGCTTGTACTGTTACTGTGACATGCCATTTCACAGTACAACATCAATCTAATATACTAATTTTCTTTTGTCTGAAATTTTACCAAAATCCTTACTTTTGTTTGCTGGAATTTATTACATATATGTGCACCCTATATGTTACATATGATATAAAGCTATCAAGCTTACCCTGAAACTATACAGAAAATGTCCTCATTTATCCCTCAGTGAGTAAGCTCTTGAATGAATTTTCAGGTTAATTCCCTTGGGCTTAATTTTCTGGCTCATTATTGCTGGTTTCAGTCAATCATCTCAACATTGGTCCACCAGCACTCTATACAATGATCCTATGACCCTGAATATGTTTATTACCTACCAGCTAATAAATATACGTAAACTTTTTAAATAGCAGTTTGTCTGTGCTTCCTTCAACATTTCGCTACTATTGTCTTTCAACAATTTCCATTTTTCTGGCATTTATGGAATTTAAACATTTGAAATCTGAGTCAATATCAAAGTTTTGTAAAATTGGAAACCTCAGGTTACTGTTTTTAAAACTAGTTAAGTGTTCTATATAACAGTGTTTCAGGTTTTCTATACTAAATGTCACTAAACAATACCATAGTGCATCATATTCACACTGAATCACAAAAGAATACATGGATGTTCAATATTAAAATTTTAAAACTGTGAGATAACACCATATTTAATATAAAATTTAGGGCTTTCTAATATTCACTACTTAATTATTGATTCAGTCCCAGTGGTAAATCTAGTGAAATTACTGCATTTAAATATTTCCAAACATTTGTGAGTGTGTGTGTGTGTGTGTGTGTGTGTGTGTGTGTGTGTGTAGACATGCTTTTTAGCATAGGCATACATCCAGAACTTGTTCTATTTCTTTAAAAAATGACATTGGGTTTTTGATGGGGATTGTATTTAATCTGTGTATTGCTTTGGGTAATATAGACATTTTAATTATGTTGATTCTTCTAATCCATGAACACGGAATTTTTTTCTATTTCATTGTGCTTTAATAATACTTTGTAGTATTCCATATATAGATCCGTCACATCCTTCACTGTATATTTCTAGGTATTTTATTCTTTTTTGTTGCAATTGCAAGAAAAAGTATCTTTTATATTTATTTTTCTTAAATTTCATTGTTAGTATATAAGAATGCTGTGGATTTTTGTACATTGATTTTTGTATCCTGCAACTGTACTGTATTTGTTTCTAATAGTTTTTGTTGTTTTGTGGGCTATAGGAAATCCTCATACATCAATAATTACCCTAAATGTAGATGGACTGAATTCACCAATAAAAAGGCACAGAGTAGAAGATTGGATCAAAAAACAAGACCCAACCAACCATATGCTGCTTTCAGAAGACACATCTAAGCTACAAAGATAACATAGACTCAAAGTGAAAGAATGGAAAATGAGTCTCAAAGCAAATAACATCCACAGAACAGCAAGTGTAACCACACATACATATGCTTTTATTTTTTGTTTCATTGATTCTCTTGTCTGTGTTATTTCATTTCTACTACTAATTATTGTTTTAATTTATTCTTTAATATTTTTTTTGCTAAAGCAAGAATGTATATCACTGATTTCTCTTTGAACATTATTTGAAAAGTTATCTCCAAGCACAATTATAAGTTTTTTACATAAATTTGAATTTGTCATATTTTCTTAATCACTGAGTTAAAACTCTTTCCTAATTTCAAGAAGACTTGATTTGGGGTGGTGAACACACAACACAATATCCAGATGATATACTACATAATTTTATTAACCAATGTCACCCCAATAAATTCAATGAAAAATACTTGCTAAATTCTCTTGTGAGTTTTTCTTTCATTCATTTATTACTGGGTGCCTTTTAATTTTCACATGCTTTTAAAACATAATTTGCCATTTCCTAAGTATGTATTTTATAGTTATTATCTATTAATTTAGTTATTTTGTTAGCATTTTCTATACTTTAATTTTTACAAGTTTATTAATGTGTTTTATGGCCAAAAATAAAGTTTATTATCATTATATTATGTATAGCTAAAAGTAATTTTACAGTTAATTGTAGTATAAACACTAATTAAGTTAATGTTTTTATAGAAATGCAAAATGTCTGTAAATTCTTACTGATTTTTTAAATATATATTTTTATTGATTTCAGAGAGGAAAGGAGAGGGAGAGAGAAAGAAACATCAATTATGAGAGAATCATTGATCAGCTGTCTCACGCACACCCTACACTGCGGGTTGAGCCCACAACCTGGGCATGTGCCCTTGACCGGAATCATACCCGGGACCTTTCAGTCTACAAGCTGACACTCTATCCACTGAGCCAAATGAGCTAGGGGCTTTTTTTGCTAATTTTTTTCAATTATTAAAGAAGAAGTACTAAAATGTCTGTGATTGTGTTTTTGGCTATTCCTTCATTTATTTATATCCATTTTGTCTTCAAGTTTTTAATATATAATTTAAATCCTATCTAATAACCCTATCTAATAAAAGAGTAATATGCAAATTGACCATCACTCCAACACACAAGATGACTGCCCCCATGTGGTCAAAGATGGCCGCCCCCATGTGGTCAAAGATGGCTGCCCCCATGTGGACACAAGATGGCTGCCACAAGATGGCCAGCAGGGGAGGGCAATTGGGAGGGACCAGGCCTGCAAGGGAGGGCAGATAGGGGAGATTGGGCCAGCAGAGGAGGATAGTTGGGGGCTACCAGGCCAGCAGGAGAGAGCAGTTGGGAGCTACCAGGCTGGCAGAGGAGGGCAGTTGGGGGTAACCAGGCCAGCAGGAGAGAACAGTTGGGAGCTACCAGGCTGGCAGAGGAGGGCAGTTGGGGGTAACCAGGCCTGCAGGTGATGGCAGTTGGGGGGAACCAGGCCTATAGGGGGAGGCAGTTGGGGGAGACCAGGCCTGCAGGGGAGGACAGTTAGGGGCGACCAGGCTGGCAAGGGAGGGCAGTTAGGGGCAATCAGGCTGGCAGAGGAGCAGTTAGGTATCGATCAGGCTGTCAGGGGAGTGGTTAGGGGGTGATCAGGCTGGCAGGCAGAAGCAGTTAGGGGCAATCAGGCAGGCAGGCAGGCAAGTGGTTGGGAGCCAGCAGTCCTGGATTGTGAGAGGGATATCTGACTGCCCGTTTAGGACTGATGGGATCGGGCCTAAATGGGCAGTCAGACATCCCTCAAGGGGTCCCAGATTGGAGAGGGTGCAGGCTGGGCTGAGGGACACACACTCCCTCTCCCCCCGTGCATGAATTTCGTGCACTGGGGCTCTAGTATATCTATAACAATAAAAGTGTAATATGCTAATTAGACTGGACAACCGAACGACCTTCGGGACGTCATTCTGGATGTCCTTCCGGACGAACCCACAGTGGCAGGTTCCGAGGCAGATGCAGTTAGGGGCAATCAGGCAGGCAGGCGAGCAGTTAGGGGCAATGAGGCAGGTAAAGGTGGTTAGGGGTGATGAGGCAGGCAGGCAAGCAGTTAGGGGCGATCAAGCAAGCAGGTAGGCAAGCAGATAGGAGCCAGCAGTCCAGGATTTTGAGAGGGATAACCAACTGCTGGATTGGGCCTAAACCGGGAGTCAGATATCCCCCAAGGGGTCCCAGATTGCGAGAGGATGCAGGCCGGGCTGAGGGAGCACCCCCCCCCCGCCCCGTGCACACATTTTGTTCACCGGGCCTCTAGTTGTTATATAATATATTGATAATGAAATGCATTCATCTATAATAATAAAAGGTTAATAAGCTAATTGGACCAACTGTCCTTCCAGGCATCATTCTGGATGTCCTTGTGGATGAAGCCGGGCCAGAGCAGTGTTGGCAGCTGGAAGTAAGCAGCTTGGGTCCCAGGTGCCTGGTGGCAGTGGCTGGAGTGAAGCAGCCCAGGTTCCGGGTGCCTGCTGATGGCGGCGGAGGGAAGCAGCTTGGGTCCCAGGTGCCTGGTGGCAGTGGCTGGAGTGAATCAGCCCAGGTCCCAGGTGCCTGCTGATGGTGGCCAAAGGGAAGCAGCTTGGGTTCCAGGTGCCTGCTGATGGTGACTGAAGCAAAGCCCGGGTACCGGGTGCTGGAGGGAAGTCGGTGCTGGCAGCTGGGGGAAGGAAGGCCTACTCTTGCATGAATTTTCGTGCATTGGGCCTGCAGTTTTATTATATTTTATTATTTTTTAAATATATTTTTATTGTTGATGGTATTAAGGATATCTCCCATTTCCCTCCCCACTTTCTTCCCCTCCTTCCAACCTCTACTCACCTCCCCAGGTCTTCACTACTCTATAGCCCATGTCCATGTATATAAGTATATAAGTTCTTTGGTTTATCTCCTCTCATCCCCCCAATCCCACATTGAGCATGTCAGTCTGTTCCATGCCACCCTGCTTCCAATCTTTTTTTGTTGGTCAATTCACTTTGTTCATTAGATTTCATAAATAAGTGAGATCATGTGGTATTTGTCTTTCTCAGTTTGGCTTGTTTCACTTAGCATAATATTTTCAAGGTCCATCCATGCTGTCCCAAAGGGTAAGAGATCCCTCTTTTTTATAACTGCATAGTATTCTATATTATAAATGTCCCACAGCTTTTTTATCCATTCATCTACTGGTGGGCACTTGGGCTGTTTCCAAATCTTAGCTATCCTAATTTATAAAAACCCAGGGTCCGTAACATCTAAAACATTTGAAGGCTTGACCGACCGAAAGTCAGTCCTGCAGTCAGTGCTGGGTTGCAGTGGCGACCTAGCACTGACTGCTGAGAGGGCTGCAGATCAGGCCCAGAGAGAGGCCTGAAGAGAAAGGCAGGGTCTGATCCACAGCCTCCGTGGCAGCTGTTGATCAGCACTTGCCTTTCACTTTCTCTCCTGGCATCACCAGCAGCCACACCTTTGTTTCTCTCCGGGCCTCCACGGGGGCTGCTGATCAGCCCTGCCTCTCTGATCAGGCCCGGAGACAGGCTGGGAGACGCTGACAGGCATAGAAACCAACCACTCAGAACCAAATCTGGTGAACTGTGAGGAGCCAATGGCTACTTAGGAAGCAGAGCTTTTGACGCTGACTGACATAGAAACTGACCAATCAGAACCAAATTGGCTGGCAGGGGAGGGCAGTTGGGGGCGAGATCAAGCCAACAGGGGAGGACAGTTAGGGGTGATCAGGCAGGCAGAGGCAGTTAGGGGTGATCAGGCCAGCTGGCGAGAGCAGTTGGGGGGGGGGGGGAGATTAGGCTGGCAGGGGAGGGCCATTGGGGGTGAGATCAGGCCTGCAGGGGAGGGCAGTTGGGGGTGAGATCAGGCCTACAGGGGAGGACAGTTGGGGGCGAGATCAGGCCATCAGGGGAAAGCAGTTGGGGGTGAGATCAGGCCGGCAGGGGAGGGCAGTTGGTGGCGAGATCAGGTTGGCAGGAGAGGGAAGTTAGGGGTGATCAGGCAGGCAGAGGCAGTTAGGGGTGATCAGGCAGGCAGGGGAGAGCAGTTAGGGGTGAGATCAGGCTGGCAGGGGAGGGCCATTGGGGGTGAGATCAGGCCTGCAGGGGAGGGCAGTTGGGGGTGAGATCAGGCCTACAGGGGAGAACAGTTGGAGGCGAGATCAGGCCAGCAGGGGAGAGCAGTTGGGGGCAACCAGGCTGGCAGGGGAGGGCCATTGGGGGCAAGATCAGGCCAGCAGGGGAGGGCAGTTGGGGGTGAGATCAGGTCCACAGGGATTGGGCCTAAACCGGCAGTTGGACATTCCCCAAGGGGTCCCTGATTGGAGAGGGTGCAGGCTGGGCTCAGGGAACCCCACTCCGTGCATGAATTTCGTGCACTGGGCCACTAATTGTAAATAACATTGCTAACATAGGGATGCATATATTCTTTCTGATTGGTGTTCTGGGGGTTTTAGGATATATTCCCAGAAGTGGGATCCCTGGGTCAAATGGAAGTTCCATTTTTAATTTTTTGAGGAAACTCCATACTATTTTCCATAGTGGCTGTACCAGTCTGCATTCCCATTAACAGTGAACTAGTGTTCCCTTTCCTCCACATCCTTGCCAGAACTTGTTGTTCATTGATTTATTTATTTTCTTTCTTTCTTTATTGATTAAGGTATTAGATATGTGTCCTTATCCCCTCATTGCCCCCCCTTGATTTATTGATGATAGCCATTCTGACAGGTGTGAGGAGATATCTCATTGTGGCTTTAATTTGCATTTCTCTGACGATTAATGACTTTGAGCATTTTTTCACGTGTTTCTTGGCCATTTGTACGTCATCTTTAGAGAAATATATATTAGGGTCTTCTGCCCATTTTTTAATTGGATTATTTTCTTTTTGTTGAGTTGTATGAGTACTTTATATATTTTGGATATTAACCTCTTATCAGATGTATCATTAGCAAATATGTTCTCCCATTCAGTGGGTTCCCTTTTCAATTTGATAGTAGTTTCTATTGCTGTACAGAGCTTCTTATTTTGATGTGGTCCCATTTGTTTATCTTCCCCTTAGTTTTCTTAGTTTTCTTTGCCCTAGGACAGTGGTCAGCAAACTGTGGCTTGTGAGCCACATGCGGCTATTTGGACCCTTGAGTGTGGCTCTTCCACAAAATACCACGTCCTGGGCGAGTCTATTTTGAAGAAGTGGCGTTAGAAGAAGTTTAAGTTTAAAAAATGTTGCTCTCAAAAGAAATTTCAATCATTGTACTGTTGATATTTGGCTCTGTTGACTAATGAGTTTGCCTACCACTGTCCTAGAAGATATTTGTAAACATGTTGCTACTTGAGATGTCTGAGATTTTACTGCCTATGTTCTCTAAGATTTTTACTTCATTGTATGTTCTTGCCTCCTTTTGTCAAATATTAATTGAGTGAAATGGTTTGGGTCAATTTCTGGTGTCTCTCTTCTGATCCATTGGTCTATATGCCTGTTTTTGTGCCAGTACCAGGCTGTTTTGGTTATAATGGCTTTGTAGTATAGTTTGATATCCAGTATTGTGATCCCTTTTACTTCATTCCTCTTTCTCAAGATTGCTGCAGCTACTCAGGGTCTTTAATGGTTTCATATAAATTTTTGGATTATTTGTGTTAGCTCTGTGAAGTATGCCATTGATATTTTAATAGGGATTGCATTGAATCTGTAGATTGCTTTGGGTAGTGCCCAAAAGCAATAGTGCCCATAGTCATTTTAATTATTTTAATTCTTCCAGTCCCTGAAAATGGTATATACTTCCATTTGTTTGTATCTTCCTCTATTTCTCTTTTCAATGTCCTATAGTTTTTCAAGTACAGGTCTTTTACTTTCTTGGTTAAATTTATTCCTAGGTATCCTTTTGTTTTTGTTGTTGAAATGTTAAATGGTATTGCTTTTCTAGTTTTTCTTTCTGAGAGTTCATTATTGGTATCTAAAAATACCATTGATTTGTGGGTATTGATTTTTTATCCTGCTACCTTGCCAAATTAATTTATTAAGTCTAGTACTTTCCTGGTGAAGTATTTAGGGTTTTCTATATACAATATCATGCCATCTGCAAATAATGACAGTTTTACTTTCTCCTTTCCAATTTGGATGCCTTTGATCTCTTCTAGTCTGATTGCTATGGCTAAGACTTCCAGTACTATGTTGAATGTGAGTGTCGAAAGCAGACATCCTTGTCTTATTGCTGTTCTTAACACTTTTAATTTTTGTCCATTGAGTATTATGTTGGCTGTATTTTTGTAGTATATGGCCTTTATTATGTTGTGATATGATCCCTCTATTCCTATTTTCCTGAGAGATTTTATTAAAAAAAAGGGGTGCTGTATTTTGTCGAATGCCTTTTCTGCATCAATTGACATTATCATGTGTTTTTATCTTTCTATTTGTTTATCTGATATATCATGTTTATTGGTTTGCAAATATTGTACCAGCCTTGTATTCCTAGAATAAATCCCAGTTGATCATGGTGTATGATCTTTTTAATAGATTGCTGGATTTGATTTGCTAATATGTTGTTGAGGATTTTAGCATCTATGTTCATCATGGATATTGGTCTGTAATTCTCTATCTTTGTAATGTCTTTATCTGGTTTTGGAATTAGGATATTGGTGGCTTCATAAAAAGAGCTTGGGAGTGTTCCATCCTCTTGGATTTTTTTGGAATAGTTTGAGGCATATAGGTATTAGTTTGTCTTTGAATGTTTGGTAAAATTCAGCTGTAAATCCATCTGGTCCAGAACTTTTGTTTGCTGGAAGTTTTTAAATTACTGTTGCAATTTCATCAGTTATTATTGGCCTGCTCAGGTTTTCTGATTCTTCCTGATTCAGCTTTAGAAGATTGTATGTTTCTAGGAATTTGTCCGTTTCCCCCAGGTTGTTGGCATATAGTTGTTCATAATATTTGCTTATAGTGCTTTGTATTTCTGTGGTGTCCATTGTTACCTCTCCTCTTTCATTTCTAATTTTATTTACTTGGGTCCTCTCTCTTAATTTCTTCATGAGTCTGGCTAGGGGTTCATCAATCTTGTTTATCTTTTCAAAGAAACAGCTCTTGGATTTACTGATATTTTGTACTGTTTTTCTTTTTTTAGTCTCTATGTCATTTGTTCCACTTTGATCTTTGTTATTTCCTTTCTTCTACTTCCAAATATTCATTTTGGTAAAGATATGATAGATCACATAACCACCAACTCATTCAAAGTACAGGACATGTTCATAATCACAAATACCTGTTTACCTTTGTTCTCAATCACACCCACACATACTAAATTAAGAGCACAAAATGCGATTTTTTAAGCATTTGCTTTGCTTTTTCTGTAATTTTATAAGTGGAATGCAATCATTACTTGTGTTTGTTTGTTTGTTTTACTTAGTATATACATAAATTAGTTCATAGTGTTGTTCTATCAGTGTGCCATTTCTCATACCATAATTTGTTTTTCCATTACCTGCTCTTGGATATTTTGGGTTTTGCAGTTTGGAATGCTACAAGTTCACTTACTATAAAAATTCATGTGCAAGTCATTTTGGATAAATATATATTGTTTCTCTTTGGTAAAGACCTAAAGAAAAAACACCTAAAAGTATAAATATATAATGATATACTAATATATGTAAGTGGATAATAAACTTTATAAAATTCACCAAGCTCTTTTCCAAATGGTTGTGGCATTTGGATTCTCATTCACAATGTGTGAGATTTCCAGTCACTTCACATATTGGGCAACATTTGAATTTTTAGCTGTTTTAAACTTTGAAATTTTTAATAGATATGTATTAGTGCCTCATAATGTAATTTTTATTTTTGTGATGCTTAGAGTTGTTGAGAATTTTTATATATATTTTAACCACTTAAATACCTCCCTTTGTAAATTTTTAAAATGTATTGTTCGTTTAAATGATTTGTCATCTTACCGTTAAGGTGTTAGAATGATTTATATATTATTTATATTTATGTTATAAATGTGAACATAATGTATTTTATTATACATACACTATATTTATATTACATTTATTCAATATATATTATAAATATAATATTATATATTAATATATTAGACTATATTGCTTATATTTACTTTTAGATTCATTTATTTATTTTATAAGCCCTGATTTTCTTTCATGTTCTCTTCTTTAAGTTTTATAGTTTAAGCTTTAATGTTGTTATAAGTTAGTTATTGAATAAAGTGAGTTTAGGGTTGAAATTCATTTTTTTCCAAATGGATATCTAATTGCATCTTGTATTTTATTTTATTTTACTAGAGGCCCAGTGCACGAAATTCGTGCACGGGAGTGTGTGTCCCTCAACCCAGCCTGCACACTCTCCAATCTGGGACCCCTCAAAGGATGTCCGACTGCCCATTTAGGCCCGATCCAGGTAGGATAGGGCCTAAATGGGCAGTCAGACATCCCTCTCACAATTCAGGACTGCTGGCTCCCAACTGCACGCCTGCCTTCCTGATTGCCCCTAATTGCTTCTGCCTGCCAGCCTGATCACCCCCTAACCACTCCCCTGCCAGCCTGATTGATGCCTAACGGCTCCCCTGTCAGCCTGTTTGCCCCTAACTGCCCTCCCCTGCAGGCCTGGTCACCCCTAACTGCTCTCCCCTGCAGGCCTGGTCACCCCCAACTGCCCTTCCCTGCAGGCCTGGTCACCCCCAACTTCCCTCCTCTGCTGGCCTTGTACCCCTTAACTGCCCTCCCCTGCAGGCTTGATTGCCCCCAACTGCCCTCCCCTGCTGGGCATCTTGTGGTGTCCATCTTGTGTCCACATGGGGGCAGCCATCTTGTGTGTTGGAGTGATGGTCAATTTTCATATTACTCTTTTATTAGATAGGATTTTTTTGCATCTTATATTTTAAAAACTCTTTTTTTGCCCTGCCAACATGGCTCAGTGATTGAATGTCCCCCTATGAGCCAGGAGGTCATGGTTTGATTCCAGATTAAGGCACATGCCTGGGTTACAGGCTCGATCCCTAGTGTGGAGTGTGCAAGATGCAGTTGATCAACAATTCTCATCACTGATGTTTCTATCTCTCTCTTTATCTCCCTTCCTCTCTGTAATAAATAAAAAAATATATATTTAAATCTCTGTGTTTTGCAAAAACACATTTATTACTGTAAAATTATTTTGATGAACACATAATTAAATACTTTCTGTTACTTCTAGTAATGCTTATTGTCTTAAATTTCTAACCTGATTTTAACTTTCAAAATTTATGTGTTCTTGTATAATACATTTAATTTGCATAGATATTCCATAGCAAGTACGTGTGTTTTTATCTCTAGCACAATCTTTCCATTTAATAGGACTAAATTTACAGGAAATGTAATTATTTATAAAATTAGATTTGTCTGTTTTGCTATTTTCCTTCCATTCTATCATTAGTTTTTTTGTCTTTTCCCTTAGATTCATGTGTTTATTTGTATTAACCACAAGTTTTTCTAATATGTTTTAATAATCCACAATTATATTTTAGCTGTTTATTATTTTAATAAGATAGTTTTTACACTTAATATAATTCTACTTCATGTAAAATGTGAACATTTTGCAATAGTGTGGTCTCATTCACCCAATTCCGTTTTTTGTAGAATTATTATCATATGTTACATCTCTATACACTATAAATTATTCAATAATGTTACAATTTTTGTTTTTAGAGCATTCTATGTGCTTTAAAAATATACAAAAAAGAATACTGAGCAGTCATATATGCTTTCAAATTTTTTTATTTTTGCTGTTCACTACTTTCTACAGACTTCAATTTCCATCTTTTGTCATTTCTTTTCTGGCTACAAATATGATGTAATATGTTTTTGTATTGGAAATCTGCTGGCAACAGATTATTTTAGTTTTTATTTAACTGAAATCTTATTTAGTTTTCCTTCATTTTTGAAGGGTAAATCAAGTGTATATTAAATTATGAGGTTACAGATTTCCATGTTAAAGCTTTGAATAATTTCACCATAAGACAAAAAAGAAGAACCTTTCCAATAATTCCTTCTAGTATAAATTACTAAGGCAAATGCATTTAAAATATATGAAAGCATTTGCTAGTAATTTCTTACTTTTCCTTTCTACTCATCATCCTTCTATCCTCCTTTGAACCCATTCTAATCAGGATTTAATCCCCATCAATTCATTTTAAAAGCTCTATTCCCAGTCACTAATTATATTCACATTTCAAAACTCCTCATCTTTCTTGACCTATCAGTAGAATTTTGAAACTGTTGTTTATTTTCTTTACAATTATATCTTCATATAGATTCTGAAAAACTGCTTTGCATGTTTGCTGAGTATGTCAATAACTCCTACTTTTAACTCACTATTGGTAGACCTTCCACTTCTTCCTACTTTTAACTGTCTGTTCTTACATCTTCTACCTCATCCTCTCCTAAGTTTGGAGTGAGCTGTGATGTAATGTTTGGCCCTCTTCTCTTTTCTCTCTATAGCTGTCTGAACTCACCCCTTAGATATTATAAACATTTTTCCTTATTACCTTTGTTTTTATAGACTTTAGAATATAGTGCAAGGGGCAGGATAGTTTCTTGTATTAGTTTCCTATTTCTGTGCAACAAATTACCAAAAATTTTCCTGGTTTAGAAAACACCCATTACTAAATAAATTTTTGCAGGTCAGAAGTCTAGGTGTATCTTAATTGTGTTCTTGGTTTAAAGTCTGACAAGATTTGAAGTCAAAGTATCACCAGGAGTGTATCTTCATCTGCAGGCTCAAGTAGAGAATTATCCACTTCTAAAAAACATTCAGGTTGTTGGTATAATTCATCTGTTTCTGATTGTAGAACTCATGGTGGTTTGTTCCTTTAACTTCAGCTGAACCATGTCCTTCTTTTAAGGTATTCATGTCCATCAAGAATTTTCTCACTTTTCACTAACTCAGACTCAATGATCTTGCAACCTGAATCACACCTGCAAAATTCCTCCTCTTTTACAAAATTCTATTGGCCAGAATGCTCACATGTTCCATCCACACTCAAAGTGGGGTGGTTAGACAGGATATAACGCCAGGTCAGAGATAGAATTTTACCTACCACATCGCTCAATAAATGTTTGTTGAAAGTGGATGAGTAAAAATGGAAAAGGCAGTTACTAAATTATAATGAGCTTGTTTACTGTACTAATGCTCTTCAATTTTATAATTTTGTCTTAGCAAGTTTCTTAAAAAGTATTAAGTAGAAACTAACATCAAATTCATGTTTTAGAAAAATACTCTGATAGAACTTTTGTAATTAATGATAGAAAATCCACATATTTTGAGCTAACATTGTCCAGTGAATAATAAGGATCAGAATGAAGTAAAGTTGAAAACTAAAGAAAGACTAAGACAATAAAGAAAATATTTAGCAAAGAAAATATTGATCACCAACTGGATGTGGTGGTAAAGAGCCTTCAGGGTGACTCTCTGTTTGTTAGCATTAACAATTGGGGGGAAAGTTAATATTTGGTCAAAATGAATATATTTAGCAAAGTTTAGTCTATAGGTCAGAATATTGAAAGTTCTACTTAAATTTTTAGGACATTTATTCTTTTTTTTTATTGTTACAGGTGTTCCTCTTTTTTTTCCCCCATAGCTCCCCTCCACCTGATTCCCTACCCAACCCCATGCCCTTACCCCCCGCCACTGTCTTCATCCATAGGTGTAAGACTTTTGTCCAATCTCTTCCCAAACCCCTCAGACCTTCTTCCCCCTGAGAATTGTCAGTCCACTCCCTTTCTATGTCCCTGATTCCATTATATTCACCAGTCCATTCTGTTCTTCAGATTTTTTATTCACTTGATTTTTAGCTTCACTTGTTGGTAAGTATGTATTTGATGTCTTTTTGTTGTTCATAATTTTTATCTTTATCTTTTTCTTCTTCTTCCTCTTCTTAAAGAATAACCTTCAGCATTTCATGTAATCCTGGTGTGGTGGTGATGAACTCCTTTAGTTTTTTCTTGTCTGTGAAGCTCTTTATCTGACCTTCAATTCTGAATGATAGCTTTGCTGGGTAGAGTAATCTTGGTTGTAGGTTCTTGCTGTTCATCACTTTGAATATTTCTTGCCACTCCCTTCTGGCCTGCATAGTTTCTGTTGAGAAATCAGCTGACAATCGTATGGGTACTCCCTTGTAGGTAATTAACTGTTTTTCTCTTGCTGCTTTCAAGATTCTCTCTTTGTCATTTGCCCTTGGCATTTTAATTATGATGTGTTTTGGTGTGGTCCTCTTTGGATTCCTCTTGTTTGGGGTTTTGTGTGCTGCCTGAACTTGTAAGTCTATTTCTTTCACCAGGTAGGGAAAGTTTTCTGTCAATATTTCTTCTAATAGGTTTTCAATATTTTGCTCTCTCTCTTCTTCTGGCACCCCAAAAATTCAGATGTTTGTACGCTTAAACTTGTCCCACAGGCTCCTTACATTATCTTCATATTTTTGAATCCTTTTTCCTTTTTGTTTTTCTGTTTGGGTGTTTTTTGTTTCCTCATATTTCAAATCTTTGGTTTGATTCTTGGGGTACGTTGATCTACAGTTGAGTTTCTGTATATTCTTTATTTCAGACAGTGTATGCTTAATTTCTGTGTGGTCCTTTTCTATTTTTTTTTTTGGCATTCTCATTAAGGTCCTTAAAGGTCTCATCAAGTTTCTCAGCGGTTTTTAGAAGATTCTTGAGTAACCTTATAAATGTGGTTTTGAACTCTATGTCGTCCTATAGTTTGCTTTCCTCCATTTCTTTCATTCATGACATGTTTCTGTGTCTCCGCATTTTGGCTTCTTCCCTGTGTTGATGGAGTGGCTTTGTGTGATAGGTGACCTATAGGGGCCAGTAGCTCAGCCTCCCCAATCACCTGAAATGGACGCTCTTGGTACACCCCTTTGTGGGCTGAGTGCAAAGTCATGGTGTAGTTAAGCCTTGATTGCTGTTGGTACACTGGGAGGAATTGTCCTCCAGGCCAATTGGCTGTGGGGACCTGCTGTGTTTATAATGGAAGCGCTGCTATGCTGGAGACACGCTTGTGGTACAGGGCTTGTTTGAGTGGGGCTTTGGTGCTCACTGAGTCTGCCTCCCGAATGTGTCACTTATGGACATGAGGAGTTGAAATCTGGTGTCTCACGCTGACCACTAGGTACACTGGCTTCTGGATCTCCAATGGGGTGCAGGTCAGCTACTGTCTGAGGCCACCCTGCAGGAGCTACAGCGAGAACTACGGTCCTCTCCTCCCTGCTTGGGATTTGTAGATTATGGAGCTGTCTGAACCAGTTTTCAAGTTTGCTAGGTTAAGCGGCAATAGTGAAGGCCATTCATATGTAAAAGCCACGGCTTGGAGTTTGGGTGAGTTTGTAGGTTGTGCGGGGCGGTGTCTCAGGGCGTCACTAGGCTAGGGCGTGGCAAATAGCAATGGCTGGCAGCCCGCCATCCCACGCCTCCAACCACGTCCTTGCATCCCGCGCCCCAGCGCAGCAAACAACTATTCCTCTGCGCAGCTCTGCAAGCAAGCCACCCTCACTTTCCGACCCGATGGCAGACAGTCCGGCTTCTCCCTGTAGGAGTTTGGGACCCACGCATCTCCCCAGAAACTGGATTTCAGAGAAATCGGGAGCCTGCCTCTCTTCGGGTTGAAGAAAGCAACGCCCGCCGCCAGCCGGGATCCGCTGCCAGCCCGTATAGCTCATGCCCCCATACCTCAGCCTCTTAGCCTTTGTGCACTGAATGCTCTTTTCTCTTTCCATCTACTTGTAGAACTTCCACTCAGCCAGCCCTCCTGTGGCCCTGGGTGATAGACGTTTTGTCTTTTAGTTGTAGTTTTGAAATTGTTGTGCGAGGCGGCAGTTTAGGTGTTTACCTATGCTGCCATCTTGGGTTCTCTAGGACATTTTTTCTTAATAATTTCATAGCATTAAAAGCAATTTTACAACAAAATGATATTTACTCTTACTTTTTTGATTTTTGTACTCAGCATAAATATTTTTATATTCACGCATGTTGTTACATGTATTAGCAGTACATTTATTTTTAATATAAGTAGTAATCTATTGTATCAATTCTTCACAATTTGTTTATCATTCAGATTTTGATATGCTTTTTCTTTTTTGCTGATAAACTGGCTACAATGAGTATAATTTACATCCACATTATTTTATATTTTCTTTTTAAAAATATTTTTATTGATTTCAGAGAGGAAGGGAGAGGGAAAGAGAGATAGAAACATCAATGATGAGAGAGAATCATTGATCAGTTGCCTCCTGCATGCCCCCCGCTGGGGATCGAGCCCGCAACCTAGGCATGTGCCCTTGATTGCAATTGAACCTAGGACCCTTCAGTCCACAGGCCAACGCTCTATCCATTGAGCCAAACTGACTAGGTTATCCTATATAATAAAAAGGTAATATGCAAATAGACCAAACGGCAGAACAACTGAACAACCAATCAAAGCATAATATGATAATGATGTGCTAAGGCTGCTCAACCGCTCACTATGACGTGCACTGACCACCAGAGGGCAGAAAGTCAACTGGTCGACCAATCGCTATGACATGCACTGACGATCAGGGGGAAGCCAGTCAACCAGTCAACCAGTCACTATGACGTGCACTGACCAGGGGGTAGATGCTCCAACTGGTAGGTTAGCTTGCTGCTGGGGTCCGGCCGATCGGGACTGAGCGAGACAGGCCAGACATGCCAGACATGCCCTAGAGCCCTCCCGCAGTCCCTCCCTGGCCCAATCATGCACCGGTGGGGTCCCTCAGCCTGGCCTGCAATCCAGGAAGCCTTGGGGTATGTCAGAGAGTTGGTTTCAGCCTGATCCTGCAGGCCACTCCCCTTTGGAGGGCAACAGACGCAGGACTCGTGGTTGGTGAGCGCTGCTGCAGCAGTGCAATCCTCTCCTGATAAGGACTGATTGGGCGCAAGCCTGCGGCAGGCACAGTGGGGCCGGGATGAGCACCATCACCAGGTAGGAGATACGGGAGGCTTTGAACTGCAGGTTTTGGCCCAATCCCTGCAGGCCACCCAGACAGACCCCACCCATACACAAATTTGTGCATCAGGCCTCTAATATTTTATATTTTCAGTTTACCAGTTTTGTACATTGTTTGTAAGATGTTTATTCAGTCATATTTTCTAGTGCTATTGTAAATAGCTTTGTCTTTTATGTCAGTATTTTAATATTAATTCAATTTCTGACATATAGTAACACAGCTGATTTATTGATATGCATGCTGTAAGCAAGCTATGTTCACTGATTTGTTCTGATCTTCCTCCCATCCTTAGGTTTAAGCTGCTTATCATGTCATCTGTAAGTAAATTTTTTATCTTTGGCTCATATCTGTATACTTTGTTTCTTTTTCTTGCTCTATTGTACTGTTTAGAATCTCTAGTACAATACTGAGGAAAAGTGATGAGTGTATATCTTTGCCTTGCTTTGAATCTTAAGAAAAATCATTTATTCTTTTATTGCTAAGTATAATGTTAGCTGGAAATTTCAATAGATATTCTTTATTAGATTAAATAAGTTTCTTTTTATTTTCAGTATGCTCAGTTTTATTAGGATATTATGTTGGATTCATCAAATGCCTTTTCTGCACCAATTGAGATTACCATGTTTTTCCTTTATATGTAAACTAGAGGCCCAATGCATGCAATTCATGCAAGAGTAGGCCTTCCTTCCCTCTGGCACCCAGGACCTGGGCTTCCCTTGCAGAGAGAGGCCCCACCCACCTGCTGTAGCCTGCTGTTTGGTAGCCTGGGCCTCCCTCTTTGTGGCAATCATGGGGTGATGGCCAGGCCCTCTACCAATCGCATCACACCCGCCATGGCTGGCCTGGTGCCAGTGGGTGTCATAGCGTGGTCCCGTATGGTCGTCCAGATGGTTGTTCTGCTGTTCAGCCGTCTGGCCTAATTAGCATATTACGCTTTTATTATTATAGATATGGTCATTTACATAGTTTCATATTAGAATGTTAAACTAACCCTGAATTCCTAGGAAGAACCCAACTTGATCATAATTTATTATCATTTTTATTTGCTGTCATATTAAATTTGTTAGCATCTTGGTGAGTATTTTTGTTTTTATGTTCATAAAGCATATTGGTATTTAATTTTCTTTTCCTGTAAATTTCTTTTGCTTTTGTTATGAAGTTAATGCAGACCTTATAAAAATTTATCATTTTCTCCTCTTCAATGTTTTTAATATTTTGTGTATTTGTTTTATGTTTTCCTTGAATGTTTAATAAAATTCACTAGTGAATGGAAGGTATTAAAATTCAGTTTATTTAAGAGATATAGAGATAATAAGGTGCTATTTTTTTCTGAGTAATATTAGTAGTTTGTGTTTTTTAATGAATTTGCCACTTTAGCTAAGTTGAATTTATAGACTAGCTGTGCATACTATTTCCTTATAATCTAGTCTTTGGTTTTATGCATTGACTTTTTGTTTGTTTCTTCTGTTTACTTTATTTTAATTTTTTCTTCTTTTCCTAGTTTCTTAAGGTACAATCTAAGATAATTGATTTGAGATTTTTTCAATATATGCCAAATAAGTCATTTGTTGATAGTGTTATTTATATCTAACATATCTTTGTTGATTGTCATTTATTTGTTCTATCAACTATTGAGAGAGGGATATTGACACTTTTGACTATAATTTTGGATTTATATATTTCTCTTGATACTTTTTTTTAAAATATATATTTTATTGATTTTTCACAGAGAGGAAGGGAGAGGGATAGAGAGCTAGAAACATCGATGAGAGAGAGACATCGACCAGCTGCCTCCTGCACACCCCCCACCGGGGGATGTGCCCGCAACCAATGTACATGCCCTTGACCGGAATCGAACCTGGGACCTTCCAGTCCGCAGACCGACGCTCTATCCACTGAGCCAAACCGGTTTCGGCTCTCTTGATACTTGTATTTCTCTTGTAAGTATTTGCTTCCTATATACATACTTTTGCTTTGTTTTAAGATTCACATGTTTAGGGTTTTTAAGTTCTCTTTTAAAAATTGCATGTTTTTAAAATAGATAATGATCCTTTTTATTCAAAATGCTTTGCTTTGCAATCTGTTTTTTTGGTATCAATCTTCCTAGCTCTCTTGTGGTTAGTGTTACCATGGCATATTTTCCCATCCATTTAGTTATACCTATTTCTCTTTAGTGCTCTGTGTACTCCGGCTGCCATGTTCTCCCTAGACTTCTAGCTCTATCTCCACATTTCAGGGAGACCACTAAGCTCTGCCTGGTGTCTCCTCCTGGGAGGTGCCCAGGAAACTCTCTTCAGGAATTAATATAGGCCAATATAGTAATTCTCATTCATTTATTTATTTTTGTTTCTCATGAATCACTGGGCTTGTTGCCTAATGTTCAATACCAGGAGAACTATGATTTTTATACATCTATATTTGTTTGTTTGTTTCATGGAGGGTGTAAATCTGAACACTATCATTCCATTTTTACCCATAAATAAAAATTCCTAAAAGGTATCCTTAACCAATGTCTTGTATTCAATTATTAAATGGTATTTTATGTTATTTTAATCCAATATGTTATGCATATATATTCCAAAACTAATTTTCACTTTGAATTTTAAATTTTTCTACTACCTGTCTGTTGTCTTCACATGCAGTCTAAAATTAGACACTGTGCTAGGCACTCAGCTTCCCATCTTAGATGCAACATCAGGTGTGTTAATATTTGTTGGGGATTTTCATCCAACCCTCATAATCTCTGCATTGCAATAAGGCAATGATGTAATGAGTATTATTCATCACAATATTTAGTAAATTCTACATCTTCTTTCTGGCCTCATGATAACAACAACTATCTTAAATGGACATCAATAAGGATGATTTTATGGGATATAAATACCAGTAGGGGCCTACTAGTAGTGGAATATCTTTGAATAGCAGCAATTTAGTGAATTGCCTCACTAAACGCTGAAAAACACATTAAGGTGTCAACCGTGCATCTGAGAATAAAGAGTAAATTTATTTTCTATGGCTTTCGATAGAGCTATCTTCCTGCGCTGAGATACAGCATCATGATGGTCCTGTGGTTGCAGCTTTCAGTTAGGTGACCGTCGAGAGCTTCAAACCTAGAGGAGGAGAGGAATTGGTAGATTACAGGAATGGAGAGTGAAAATGTATCAGAAGTTCTTTTGAATGATAACAGATTATTTTTCTTGTTGTTCGTTTTGTGTGTTTTTTAGTGCATTTTCCTATCCTGTCTACTTCATTGCTGGGAAATGCAAAACAAAATTTGGAGTGTAATTAAATTATTTAGAAACCACATTTAGGTGCAAATATAACTCCAGAAACAACAGTTAAGAATACTTGGATAAAATAAGTTACAAATTAGAGATAATACACTATCAGGACCTATCAGAAGCCTAGTGATGAATGATTTTATTGTCAATCCTGGCTCATTCAGGCCAATATCTTTATATCATTATTAGGTGGTGAGTTGAGCTTTTCTGCATTCTAAGATTTCTACTTAACATATATGTGAATTGGTCTCATCAATTCAGGTATCAGCTAAATATTTTAGAAAATTTAACATAAACATGAACAAATGATATTAATCATTTAAAACATATTTGTGACTGTTAAAGATACTGATTCAATTTAAACTATCAAAACTTCACAGTAAGGACCAAGTAGCAAGTATTCTACTTATTATTTATCAGAAACAACATGCCTTGCCTGCTTCTGGACACCAGAATACGTTTGCTCACTTTGCTTGGATAAATGCACAGTATAACCTGTAATATAAAACTGATTTGCACTCTTTGATAACAGGAGATTACTAGACTATTGGTACTTGCAAGAAACCTACTGTACTACTAAAATATAGTATAAGTTACTGTTGTTGCATATTTTTTGCTATTACCCTATTCTGTTCCTTTTAAAAATGTCGAGAGCTTTGCATTGACATAGTATAGATTAGTTATCTGCTTCATCTTCTAATTGCTGCACTACTCCTTGACCCACTGGTTTTACTAATCTGAACTCATAACTGTATTTTATATATTCTTTTCAAGACTTCATTTTCTTTCTTTCAGTTATCTTGTTTCAGATCCTGTCCTCTCAAACCTTTTCCAACTCTACCCTAATCCATAAGGGAATTACATCTCAGCCACACATTATAAGCCCCGTTATTTTCACAGTCCTATTTCTTGGGTGTCCTAGTCTAGGCTACACATATGGGAAGCCATTCTACACACCAGGGTGTCATGCTAGATTGGATTTTACACTTTGTCTGTTTGAACTCTATTTCTCAATGTTCTATGTACTCTCTTTTGCTCTCAGTCCTCAATAATATTTCTGGCTTTCACCATGGAAAGACTATTAAATTTGTACTGTAGATTTCTTCAGAAAATTAATGGTTTTTAGGGCTGTGGCTTTAATCAGTATGTGGCAGAGAAATAAAACACATATTTTACTGACAAAATGCCAGATTTGAAAACTTGGTCTAATATTTTGGAGAACTTACCAATTTGAAACTTCAGTTTATTCATCTAGGAAATTAATATTCTGGAGTAATTTAATACCTATTATGGGTTGAATTGTATCACTGAAAATGGTAAGTTCTAACTCCCAATACTTTATAAAATTACCTTTTTTGTAAATAGGGTCGTTACAGTTGTAATTAGTTAAGATGAAGTCATAATGGAACAGGTAGGCTCCCTAATCCAATGTGACTGGTGTTCCAATAAGAGGAGGAAGACCTCTGGTGAAGACAGAGGCACACAGGGAGGGTGGCATGTGACAGTAGCCGCAGAGATGGAAATGCTGCAGTTGCGTGCTAAGAAGTACTGAGAATGGCCACAAACTACCAGAAACTAGGAGGAGCCAACTAGGAGTCTTCCTTGTAAGTTTCAGAGGGAGCATGACCATGCAGACACCTTGATTCTGCACTTCTCACCTCCAGAACTGTGAGACAAAAGCTTCCGATTGTTTTAAGTCACCCAGTTTAGACTAATTTGTTATAGCATCCTAGGAAACTAATATATTGCCTTGTAATGTATTTGTAAGTAATAAGATATTGTTTACTTTATATGACAGGCACCTAACACTGAGTCTGTCTTATAGAACTGCTCTGTAAATATTAGATGCTGTTACTATTTTTCCTATATTTTCCTAGTATTTGCCCTTATAAATATCAAACTCCTTTTATTCTTTTCATGAATCTTTTTTATTTCAGCTATGAAAACTAATGTTTCTTTCATGGGGACAAAATAGTCACATTTACTATGTTAAAGGTTGAGTCACATTTAAACTATTTCTATCCTATTAGAAAATCTCAGAATACTTTAATACTTCCTGCCAAAACACAATTGGGTTGCAACTATATTTCATATTAATATATATTAAGACTTTTTAATGTTTCCTACCAAAAGCATATTTTGGATTCCGTCTAAGGGAGTTTTGTGGGGAAAAGATGGAGCAAGGTGGCAGGCATAGACCTTTTACTAATAAAATTCCTTGGTAGTACTATGGGATTTGTTGGTCTGTTTCCCTAATAGTGTTGTATTCCACTGCTTCCCCTCAGATGATCCAGTGATGAGCAGCCAATACCGAAATCAGCAGATGGAGGGGGTTGCGGGGGAGGTGAAGTGCCAGGGAAGAGCCTGTGAAAAAAATCTAGAGGATCAAAGATATGCAATCAGTAAACTGTGGGTCTGACAACAAAAACATAGAACCCTTTCAATAAATGTAAAAATTTTAAGTTATTGTGAGAGAGTTGCTATTTTCACTCTTAAGGATGTATCTACAATATCAGTGATGGAAATAGTTAAGATAAAGTAAATCATTTGAAAATGTCACTTAATTCATATTAGGATATAATGAACCAATTCTCCTAGATCTAAAATTACTCCCAGGGAGAGAGTTAAGCACATGGGAATGCTGCATTAGCTCCACACACTAATGTGCCATCCCAAATTATCAGTCCTCTCTCTCCAGTGGGAAATCATACCCTAGGAGAATTTGACTGATTATACTTAGACATGTGCATTGTAATGTTTAAAGAAAAAAATTGATCCCAGAAGTTTGATTTTTTTCATGTTATGTACCCATAGAATTTGCCACATGTAAAAATTGTCTTTCATATTATTCTTTATCACTTTAGAATGACAAAAGTACCATTTGTCAGAAATCAAATCAATTTGGTGAAGAATATTCTTTGAAAATTTTATTTAGATCATTCAAACAAAAATAATTTTAGGGAATAATAAGTTCATGATTGAAATCAACTGTGGTCTGATGAGTTTATCTCACATTACTGTTAATAGTTGTATGTGTTCATTAGAGAAAAAATCAACACAGCAAAAATAATGGAAGTGCAACTAAAAATGGCTGGCATATGACAAACTTGAAAATATCCTTTAGTCTATTGAGAACAAGTAACCATTCTAGCTATCAAATCTTCCTCAGATGGGGTTTTAAAATAAAAGACAAATGCATAAACAAGTTATGATTTTTGTCCCTTTATCAATAAAATACACATTTGAATCACTCCGAAGTGCTTATTTTAATCCATTTTACATAGTTCATTAGAAATTATAAAATGTTGAATAAATACAATATTTTTAACTTATTAATTATACTAGCAACTAGAAGTAAAATACAAACAACAACAACAACAAACAAATCCAGGACCTAGTATATTTCCTTGAAAATGTTGATATAACTTTTACAGCATATATGTGATATGTAAGCTGATTCCAGGGTATTTACAACAACTCTGACAATTTGTTTGCCACAATGTGGAATGGGGCCTTCTTTACAGGCAAACTTATCACCCAGACAGGAGATAAGGAAACTTTATAGTTCTCATTCAGATTATTTCCATATTCAATTAGGAGCCCACTTTCTAATCTGTTTAGGTAATTATTAAATGACCCTGGAATGTTCAATTTTAAAAACAAACAAGTCTGGCATGTTACTAGTATATGTTGTGTAATTTTTATTTTATTTATTGATTTGTTTATTGATGTATAATTGACATATATATACTATTATTTTTAGGTGTACATCTTAGTGATTTGATAATTATGTATATATTAAAATGATTCCTATGATAACTCTAGTTACCATCTGTCACCATATAAAGTGATTACAATAGTAGTTTAATAGAAAACTTGAACTTTTTAAAAATATATATTTTATTGATTTTTTACAGAGAGGAAGGGAGAGGGATAGAGAGTTAGAAACATCAATGAGAGAGAAACATCGATCAGCTGCCTTCTGCACACCCCCTACTGGGGATGTGCCCACAACCAAGGTACATGCCCTTGACCGGAATCAAACCTGAGACCCTTCAGTCCGCAAGCCGATGCTCTATCCACAGCCAAACCGGTTAGGGCTTGAATTTTTTATTGTAAAATGTGTGCAGTATGTACAATTATTCTTCAGTTCATGGCTGCATCTCTGTTGGTACTGAACAACTACTTATATAATAGAGACATTATAACCATTATGTAAAGTAGAGATAGTCTCTTCAACCACAAAATTAGCTAGAAATAAATATTTCTTATTATATTATTAGTTTTTAGCTAGAATGTATATGTGTACAAGCATTAAAAAGACAAACAGGAATTTTTTAAATACATAATTTGGCATCATGTGAACAATTCATTGAAGCAACTGAATATGTTTTTTATTTCAGATATACTCTCAGCTCTGGTAATTTTTTTTTTTTTTGCTTTATAAGTAAAATTGCATAAAATACAAATTGAATGAATCTTAAATTTAGTGAGAGTCTTCTCCCATTAACTAAAGAAATACATTTTCCTTATTTGGGAATGAGAGAAGCAGAGATGAGGAAGCACACATATATCTGACAACAGAATTATTTGGTACATTAATGCTTCATATGATTGTATTTCTACACTACTGAAAATAAATTTATGTAATTTATATCTATGTATATCCATATTAATATTATTTATGTTATACATACACACATATGTAAAATTTACTGGTTTTATTTTTCACAATTTTATTTTCCCATCTTTTAAAAAAATTAAATTTATTGGAGTCACATTGATTAATAAGATCATATAGGTTTCAAGCATACATTTCTATGAGACATGATTTGTACATTGAATTGTGTGCCTACCACCCAAAGTCAAATAATCTCCTGTAACCCTTGATACCTTTTACTACCACCCTACCCCTTCCCTTTGGTAGCCATCATTCTATTTATTGTCTGTGTCTATGAGTTTCAGTTTTATATCCTGCATATGAGTAAAATTATATGGTTCATAGCTTTCTCTGACTGAATTATTTTGCTTAGCATAATAAACTCAAGGTCCATCCATTTTGTCACAAATGGTAATATTTCATCTTTTCTTATGGCTGAGTAGTACCTAGCTGAAAACTCAAAAACATTTATTCACAAATATACAGCGTGTCCCAAAAAACCGTATATTCATTTTAACAGCTGATAGCTCAATTTTGAAAATGAAATTTATTTTTAATAATCACTTCCTTTATAATTAGTCAAATTGTATGTATATATTTTTGGGACACTCTATATATTCACCCCTGTGTTCATTGCAGCATTATTTACAGTGGCCAAGACATGGAGAAAAGCAAAGTGCCTTTAGATAGAGGATTGGATAAAGAAGATGTAGTACATATATGCTATGGAATACTACTAAGCCATATACTTAATGGTTTCTTTTAGATAATAAAACTATAGTTTATTTGGTATTGATTCTAGGCACTTTATTTAGAATATTTGTGGTTTCCATTAGCAGGTTTGTTTCTTTTAATTTCAGTATTACTTTACATAATAATCCTTAAAGTACCAAGAATAAATCACTACAACTCACACATTATGATGAAATAAAATTTTATCTTTTTTACAACTGTGTATCATGTTTAAAAGTCATCCACACATTAAATTAAATTATACTAATGTCATAATTTGTATCATTTCTAGGTCTTGAGTTTCTATGTGCTTCCAATAACATTAAGTTTCAGATTTGTAATAACATTATTAATTGGAATGGACTATATTTAAACTTATTTGAATGATATTTAAAATCTTATTTGGAAACAATTCATAGATTGCTAAAGACATGCTTTAAACCTATTCATAAGTAACAATCCTCCCCATCCTCTTCTTCCGTGACAAGACCAAGGAAACTTGATGATGCTAATCTAGAAAGACATTCATAGCTCATGAAAGAATAATCTCTGCTAATCAAATCAGAGAGAAAGCCCACCACTCTGCACCACTGGAGACATTTCATGTATTGAATATTTCATTAAGAAGGGGTCTCTGGCTCAAGTGGAAATTCTCAACTGCTTTGGGTTGCGTGCAAATATTTACTTAAACATTCTAGCACAGTCCAATTGGTGTGCAGCAACAACACCGGCGAGCATGGAGTGATCCTTATAAATTATGGTAATGACACGTGACATGATTCCTGCTGGGCCACAGCAGCTTGTCTCGGCCCCTATCGCATTGCCAGTAATGCCCTTACTTGCATGATTAAGTGGGCAGGGAGCCATAGAAAATTGAAAGCAAACACACACACACAAAGTCTGTTCTGACAGCTGAAAATGGAATTCATTTTGTTGATTTGCAAAAACCCGAAAACAATCAAGGACTGACACCAGGTCCCTGAGTCGGGAGAACTGGTGTTGGGGTAGAACTTGAAAGCCCTGGAAAAGAATATGTCGGTATTTCAAAATTCGCAACACCAATTTTTTGTTACAATGACACACAATGCCCTGCTACATGTTCCTCTAAAATGGAAAGGAACATCTTTTTTATTATTTATTATGTATTATCATTATTTTAATATGTTTTTTATTAATTTCAGAGAGATGAAGGGAGATGGAGAGAGAGAGTTAAAAACAGCTGAGAAACATCCATCAACTGCATCCTGCACGCCCCCTACTGGAGATAGAGCCCACAACCCAGGCGTGTGCCCGATCAGGAATAGAACCTGCGACCTCCTGGGGCATGGGATGATGCTCAACCAACTGAGCCACAACAGTCAGGCAAAAATATTAAAAAAAAAAAAACACCACACATCTTTCTTTGATATCCATATAGATTTTAAAATGTTCAAAAATTTAAAGAAAACAAAACCATTTTTATTGTTTTCAAAGTTTATTCCTGCAATTTCTTCATGAGTGCTTTGAATGTTGAATATAATCAAAGATTAAAATATGAATGGTTAACTAGGAATGCATCATGGCAATTTAAAAGTTATAAGTTTGATAAGAAAATACTAATTTGCATGAATATTCACCAACCAATTCATACTTTGTTGTTATACTTACACAATGATCACTACTTCTTGATACCTTCTCACATTTTCTTTCTTTCTTTTTGAGTTAATCATGTGATTCCCCATTATTCTTAAAGTATATTCAAATAAAGTTAACTATAAGTTCTTTAAGTATTTACACAAGTCAAGTGGAATTCCTTTTAACATACACACGCATTCTTTTTTGGAGTCTAGCCTAGAAATAGGCTTACTAGTATTAGTATGAATAAGGACTGATAAGTTAATGGAGCAGGGAGAGGAAATAATGTAGCAAATGGTTATTGCCTTATATATAAGGCTATAATAAATTGGGTAAGATAAAGTATTTTATGTGTGAATAAAAGTAAAAGAATAAATTTTTAACTTTTATACACATAAAAAACCCACAAATATATAAATGGAAATGTTTATTGGTAATTATTATTGGTTGTACATGTCCGATTTATTAGAATGTTAATGGGAACTAGAAAAATTTAAACACTGGATATCAATCAGAGGAAAAATAAAAGTCAAGCCAGTACACTGAAGGTATATATAATAGATAATAATCGATTTTTATATTAAAACAAACTTTAAGGTATAGGTGAGAAGTCTAATACTGAATTGACTTGTTTCTGCTCTGAAGTGTGACTAAAAATAATATGAATTGTGAATATGTATATTAAAATTAAATAAAATATCCTTGTGTGGCTATGGCAAGTATTTTGTAGCAGACCAAGGTTCCCAATGAATGCAACTAAGCATGATATAGAAAATTATTTAAAACTAGAGGCCCAGTGCACGAAATTCGTGCACGGAGAGGGGTTGTCCCTCAGCCCAGCCTGTACCCTATCCAATCTGGGACCCCTGGAGGGATGTCTGACTGCCCGTTTAGGCCCGATCCCACCGGTCTCGGGCCTAAACGGGCAGTCGGACATCCCTCTTACAATCCAGGACTGCTGGCTCCCAACTGTTTGCCTGCCTGCCTTCCTGATTGCCCCTAAACGCTTCTGCCTGCCAGCCTGATCACCCCCTAACCACTCTGCTGCCAGCCTGTTTGCCCCCAACTTCCCTCCTCTGCCGGCCTGGTCACCCCTAACTGCCCTCTCCTGCAGGGTTGATCACCTCCAACTGCCCTCCCTTGCAAGTCTGGTCCCTCTCAACTGCCCTCCCTTGCAGGCAGGGTGCCTCCCAATTGCCCTCTCCTGCTGGCCATCTTGTTGTGGCCATCTTGTGTCCACATGGGGGCAGGATCTTTGACCACATGGGGGCAGCTATATTGTGTGTTGCAGTGATGATCAATCTGCATAGTACTCTTTTATTAGATAGGATAGAGGCCTGGTACAGGGGTGGGGGCCAGCTGGTTTGCCCTGAAGGGTGTCCCTGATCAGGGTGGGGTTCCCTTGGGGCATGGGGTGGCCTGAGCGAGGGGCCTGTGGTGGTTTGCAGGCCAGCCACGCCCCCTGGCAACCCAAGTGGAGGCCCTGGTATCTGGAATTTATTTTCCTTCTACAATTGAAACTTTGTAGCCTGGAGCGGAGCCAAGCCTGGGGCTCCCTCCGAGGCCGGCAGCCATTTCTGTTGGGATTATAATTGAAACTTTGTAGCTTAAGTGGGTGGGCCCGGCCAGGGTGTGTGGAAAGCTTTGCTTCCCCTGTTGCCAGCGGCAACCCTGGCCTGCTCTCTCAAGCTCTGTTCTGCCGCCATCTCTGTTTGAATATGTTTACCTTCTATAATTGAAACTTTGTAGCTTGAGTGGAGGCTTAGGTCTGGCAAGGGCAGGCGGAAAGCTTGGCTTCCTCTGTTACCTAGGAAACCTTGCTCTCTGTGGCTGTAGCCATCTTGGTTGGGTTAATTTGCATACTCGCTCTGATTGGATGGTGGGCATGGCTTGTGGGTGTGTCGGAGGTATGGTCAATTTGCATATTTGTCTATTAACAGGTAGGATGTCATCTGTTGAAATTTCTCAGAGAGCTTCCAAGGAAGTAAGATTTAAAGACTAAAAATCCAGTAAAGAAAGGTCAGAATTGCATCTTGCCCATTGACTTCAGGAAGCAGAGTTTGATGTTAGCAGTTTAACTGAAAATGGAGAATAGCCACCATAGAACTGAACATGGATGTTGACAGCAGTTCCTTGCAGATTAGCTACTTCAGCAGAGGCCATTATAGATTCTACTGGCAAGGAGAAACTAACTTCGTAGACAGGGCGGGAAGCAATGCTTCTAGAAGCAAAGGATAAGCAATGTATATGGTTTCCATATCTCCAGTCTCATCATCCCCTCCTCATCTTGTAATATTGCAATTCTTTCAATGTTGCCTATCTTAGTAAATGGTATTATCATTCCTTCATTTATGTAGGTCTGAAATCTTCATTATCCTTGACCTCTTTTGCTTACATATCAATCCTTATTCAATCAATCACTAAGTCAGATGTTGTCTATCCTATATAATAAAAGCCTAATATGCTGTGTCCAGTTGACTCGTTGACCATTCAACCAATCAAAGCATGATATGCTAATGATATGCTAAGGCCACTCAATCTCTCTCTATGACATGCACTGACCACCAGGGGGCAGACACTCCAACTGGTAGGTTAGCTTGCTGCTGTGGTCCAACTGATTGGGACTGAACAAAATGGACTGGACACGCCCTGGAGCCCTTCCGCAGTCCCTCCCTGGCTGGCCAACTTCCCGCATCTCTCCCTAGCTTCGATTGTGCACCGGTGGAGTCCCTTGGCCAGGCCTGTGCCCTCTCTCAATCCAGGACCCCTCTGGGGATGTCGGAGAGCCAGTTTCAGCTCAATCCCACAGGCCAGGTGGAGGTACCCCACTGGTGCATGAATTCATGTAGTGGGCCTCTAGTTCTGTAAATAAATCTCTAATTTTATTACTTCTCCCATTGCCACAGACTCTAATTAACAGGTCCTAATCATCCTACTCTTGAATTACTGAGGCAAGCTTTGAGCACTATAGTTATGTCTTATTCTCCTGTAATTATATCCCCTACATGGGAGAAAAAAATCGTACTTCTATAATTTAAAACTCATTGCTTTACCTAAAATTCATAGCTTTTAACAATGCTGATGATAAAGCTAGAATTTTTTATGTTAACTCACAAAACACTTTTTAACATACCTTGGGACCAACTTATCATTGTCACCCTTTGCAATTAGACTCTTTATTTTCTGTCATCTGTCTCTACAGATAGAATATGAACTATTTCAAGATAGTAACATAGGTTTATTTGTCCAATTAAATTTTTTATTGAGTATTCTCTCTCCACTCTTCATGAAGCAGTAAATTCCCTCCTCATCCACTCACCTCAAAGTAAGAGATTATATATAACAACAAAGACAAATTCTTCCAGTTGAGTTTCAAAATGTCTCTTGAAGGTGTAATACAGACAGCGCTTTTGGAAAATGGGACTTTGATTATAACAGCTAGTTTCTTTTTTATGTGTGTGATGGTGTTGGTGCGTTTGTTTGAAAAAGATTTTTAAAAACTATGCATTATGTGATAATGATTTCATGGCATCATCTCTTGTTAAGCTGCTGTAACTAAAGTTTAGATGTTTGGATTCAATATCTACTTTGGTGAAAGTCCCTAACCATATGTCCTGGGGATGGGCTTGTTCAATATTTATAGTAATGACTTGCACAAAGGCATAGGCTACATGGCAGTAAGAGACACAGATGGCTCAGAACAGATGCATCTAGGACAGGTACAAACTCATTGTAGGAAGGAATAAGTGAAAGAACAACAGGAAGCAAACAAAAGCAAACCGCGGCAACCAAAAATGGTTCTCAAACACAAGGAAGGATAAAGTCAAATAATAAGATTACATTCCACAGAGATACAGGTAAACTCCAGCACTTTGTTTACAATGATGCATTTAATAGATTACGAATGACAGTGAGTGAGACGGAAACAGTTCTTATGACAGATTGAATGATTCATTTTTGAGTATAACTTAGCCAATCTATACATTTATATGCAATTATTTAGCATAATTTTACAGGAAAAATTACCTGGGTTGATTTTGGTCTCAAGGCATCATCTAAGAAAAGGAATATAGCACCCCTGTGAGACCTGTATTTTTAATCTGCATGGGAAGGCTCTATCACCCATCTAGGTCTATTTCTAATTGGATGGAAAACTACACTTAATTGATCTTTTTACCTCGAGGCTGTTACACCAGATGCAGAGACGTGTTCTTTTTTGGATTATTTCCTTCATTGTCTATTTAGATTAAAACAAAAATCAGGGCCAAGTATTTTACATTTTGATGGGGGGAGAAATCAAAGTGAATTTTTTGAGGTCCTGCCACCCAAATGTCTCTGATTCACACTAATCAAAAGCATGTAAACATCTAATTATAGCTTTAAGACAACTACTTTACTTTTTCCAAGGTGAAAATATACTTATGTTAGGGATTTTAAAAAACAAACCATGTCTCTCTTTTTTTGAGTGTATGTGCATGCTTCTCATGTTAGATAAAAGGATTGCTAACAGGACAGAAAAAGATGTTCCCATACAGTGTGTGTTTTCCCATGTAATTTTAGAAAGTAGAAGTTAGAATTGCAAATAATGATAGACCCCCTCACCCACATTTCATTCAACTTTTGACCAGTATGGCTACATCATTTCCTAAGATTATCAAGAAAGCTACAAAAGGGAAAAAAAAAATTTCTCATCCCTAGATGCAATTCTTTGTCAGTGCCAAGAAAATTTAAGAGACAAGCCTTTTCCATTGGGAAGCTATTTGCAAATAACCCTGACATTGTATCGTAGGAAAACAGAATAGCTGGTTGTACTTTCCTGAGGCAAGTAGTTTGTTGTTATCAACACAGGACAATTTTATGATCTAAGAGAGAACATTACACATACATACATTCATACACATATACCACAGATTTCATACCTCCACATAAAGATTTATAATAAGATCATAAAGTTGCATTTAATTTAATTTGTAAAAAATATAATAGTATGTACTTGGACCTCAACTATGAGGCTATTTAAATCTTTTTTTCTCCTTTTATAGTAATCAGTTTTATTGGTGTATATATAGTTAAATTTAAAATTTTTGCCAAAACAAAAATATGGAAATTTATACTCATCCAATATAAAATATAATAATTTTGTGGGTTTTGCCAATTTGTATATCTTAAGTATATAACATTTTTATTTGTCAATTATACCTCAGCAAATTTAAAAGAATTACCATGGCTAACAATGCAAAATAGATACATCTGATAATATTATCACATTCAATTAAATAGGAAAATGCACCTTTTCAAATATTTTAAATTTGCAAATAGCCTCATACCCTGAATTCTTCAGGATAAATTACTACAAAGAATAATATTTCCATGATGTAATGATTTCTATAAAAAAGCATAATGTAGAAATGTTTAAATTAAAGATGTAATTTGAATCTTCCTCAAATTTGATATTCCACTCTATATATTAAACAAGACTCTTTTTAAAATAAGTATCCTTACTATTTCAGAATTATTCACTTTCTCTTAACTATGTCATCAACAATGCTTTTCCTTTATTTTTTAGGGTCATTTTTCAAACAGAAACATATCTTATGGCATTCTGAAGTTTATACTCTGCGTGGCAAAGCACAGAAATGAAAAGCATTCATTGCTCTGTGGATTTTGCCCAACTGGTCAGGGTTGAGGTCACTGTTTTGTGCCATTTGGCACTATCAGCATTTTGATATAACAGCTGTACAGTCTTTGCATTACTTTTCTGTAGCTACTTAAAAAAAACAACAGTTTAGATCCTTGCACAAAATTTGATCCTCACTGTTTTGAAAAGTTTATTTTTAGAAAGCATATAAAGCAACAACATTTCTTCCCTCATAATTTGTCTGAAACTAATAGTAACATTTATATACCTTTCCTAGAACCTTTGGGTTTTTGTCATTAAGAATGCATGAAATGTTTGAACTATCATATTTAACACTTTGTGTGTGCTGTTTATATAAACATATAAGTTAAAGTTTTACTTTACCATAATTGAAAAGTAAATTATACTTAAATGGAAATGAGTAATTGTCTTCAAATGCAATACTTACATCTATGCCTGAATGGCTATGAGTATTTTAGTGGTCAATTAAGTTATTTTCTATTTATTTTCAAAATTTATGTAGGGGAAAATGCATTTCTAATGGAATAATATCTTATTTATATTCTCCATTGATGAAAAAAATGTTTTCTTTTTCTATTTACTTCTCTTGAGATTCTCAAATATACTTTCTTCCTGTAAGTTTCACAGTTAGAACAGTGGTATTAAAAATTCATTCTAGCCATCTAAGTGATGTTTTCTAGTGTAGATATATTATAAGCAGACACACATTCTAGATACAGTTCTACATAGACTATTTTAACCAAAAAACCTCAATTCAATTCCCTAAACTAAACACTATTATAAAATAGTTGTGAAAATTAAATAATTAACTAACAGTTGATAAAAAGTCCTATTATTTTTAAATGTCATTGTTTGGATTATTAATTTATAAAGTTATCTATCTCTAACATTTCATGAGCTTTACATGGCTGGCATGCAATTACTGAAGCAATCATGTAAAACTTTATAATATTTATTACCATTCCACTAAGGACATTCATTTTATGGTGGTCAATGAAGATTCAGATTATTAAAAGGCAACACAAGTTACATGGTTATTATTGTAAAGAGCCATAGAAAACTCCTTAAAGCATAAAAAAGCATTATTGAGTGAATGTATCTCTAATCTGATTATTTTGACTAAGTAAAAATAGACTAGAAATGGAAAGAACAGAAATTAAAACCTGAGTATTTATTTTTAATAACTATTCTAAAAAAGATTATTATGTAACTTGAATTGGCTGAAAAATAGATTATTTCCTGAAATAACCGCTGTAGTTGTCCCTTTAGTAATAATTTGTGGGTCATTTCTAGGGATAGAGTGGTTACATAATAAATTAATTTGTAAAAATATTAGATAATAAAATGTCAAAAGCTGTGAAAGTTTAATTGTAAGAAATAAATTGAAGACAAATATAAAACATTTTGTTCTCTTTAAAATACTATAGTTCTATTTCTATTTTCTATATTTTATAGAAATTAATTTCAAACTGAAATTTATTATGTAGCAATCACTAAAAGCAATTTTAATCATCAAAGAGATAATTTTAGAAAGATCAATTTATTTTTATTATTATTTTTTAAAATATGTTTTTATTGATTTTAGAGAAAGAGAGAGGGTAGAGAGAGAAGTACTGGGGATTGAGCCCACACCCTGGCTTGTGTCCTGAACAGGAATCAAACCTGAGACCTTTCAGTGCATGAAACAACACTCAACCAACTGAGTGAGCTACATCAACCAGGGCAAGGGAGGTCAATTTATTTATTATTATTTTTAAAATATATTTTTATTGATTTCAGAGGGGAAAGGAGAGGGAGAGAGAGATAGAAACATCAATGATGAGAGAATCATTGATTGGCTGACTCCTGCACGCCCCCTACTGGGGATTGAGCCTATAATCTGTGCATGTGCCCTTGATCGGAATTGAACCTGGGACCCTTCAGCCCACAGGCTGATGCTTTATCCACTGAACCAAACTGGCTAGAGCAAGGGAGGTCAGTTTAAAAGATGAGGATAGCTCCCTTTCATGCTTTTATTTCACAGTATTTTAAACTAAATTAGATAATTAGAGGATAATGATAATAAGGTATCCAATGTCATTTTGAGGTAAGTGGAAAAGGTTAGTATAGCACATTCAGTCAACATAACAAAGGCTCATATGTTGCTCTTCTTGATCTCGATATTACACACTGAGCAGTAATAGTAACCATTTATTTTCATTTTGAGTACATAAATGGCTGTGAGAAATATTCTATTTATAGGTTTAGTATAAGGTTGAATGCACTTATCACACTTCATTGGTTACACATTTATACTTAGAAAAAGTGTTAAGAGTCTTTTTTATTGATTCACCGGCTAAGCAATTTCATTTTTTTGTTTTCATACTTTGACCTACAACCCTAGGATCCATCCATTAGGGCACTACAATAGCAAGGTGTAGACACATCAACTACAAAGAAATAGAACTAAAATGACACTGTCTCCAGCAAGGGATGCATTAATAGACCTGAGAATTCAAACGTAGAAAAGGCAATTTTTTCCTGCTGGGAAGTGGAGTCCTCAAGAGAGCCATCTCAGACTGAAGAACATGATATGAAAATCAATAAAGACCCTCTTGTGCTACTGATGTGTCCGGGAAGTGTCATTTTATATCTTGCTAGCGGATATCTAAAGAAAGTTAAAGCTACTTTGCTCATAGTAATTGGATGATTCCTCTTTCATCAGTGGTCTATTAAGCTTCTCAAAGTAAAAGTAAAATATACTGTGGGGTCCAGTTTGAAATGAGATATCATGAAAATAAATTAATATGAAACAGGTCTTTTCACAGATGTGAGAATGAAATCAGTGATGTTTTCCACTGTGAAAATTCCTACAAGTACAGATGAGTTTGAACACATAACTGTAAATACTGGACTAATTGTCAGGAAACTGTGGTTGGGGAAGCATATGTTGGCTAACTAGAGAAAGAAACTTAAAAGGCATCTTTATGAACGTCAGACTGATCTGCAGACCTTGAATAGCAGATCTGAAAGGTTTCATTTCATAAATATGTATTGCCTTAAAGCTATAAGAATTATTTGCTTAGAAATAATCTAGCTATTAATTCCTGGATTCATTATTGTTTATGCTACTAAAAACCTTGTTTTCCCAAGTCATTATAATAAAAAAACTAGAGAATTTTATTGCAATAGCTTTGGTTTCTCCAAAAGTCACTTATTATATTTTCTCATCATTTCCCGCTAAGTATATTTATACTATGAAAAATCCTTATAATATTTGAGTACTACTATAGTATATTTGAAAAAGACAGTAAGGTGAGAGCAGCTATTGAATTTTGAAATTTATAATTTAGATTCTGCACTTTTTATCTCTTCTTACTTTTCCTTTATTTCACAAAGAATTTGAAATGGCTATGTTAGTGCACACAGACCCAGGGGAAAACTGTGAGACTGAAAATCTACCTCTATATGTGGAGGGAAGAGAGAGACGAAGAAAGAAACTGGCCACTTCAGGCTGGCAGTTGACAGAGTTTAATAAGGAAAACTTACATATTAGGCAAGTCCTGGGCAGCTGCAAGACGCAGTGGGTGTACTCTGCAAGGCTTGACAGGTGTCTAAGAATTAGATAGAACAGGACAAAGGACAGGGGTTCTGTACATGGCGATTCCCAGGTCCTGAAAAATGCCTCACATGCTTGATCAGGTCCTGACAATAGCCAGTTCCAGGAACCAGACTCCACAAGACACAGGGACAGGCACTGGTTTATGTTGGAAGGAAAGCATGGATTTGGGATCCGACAGCTTCTGTGAGGGGTTTACGGGAAGCAATCGCAGTTCTTGCCCGGGTCTAGTTCTCAGGTCCTGCAGCAGTCATGTCCTGGAACAATCTCTCCACAGGCTAAAACATTTTAATTCACAGAGGCATCCGGAGGACAATTAACACTTGTGAATTTGAATGTTTACTTAATTAAAATGAGGTTCCTTGTTTATTGAAATCTCTAGGAATCATAAGTCATTAATTAATTTATTAAACAAGCAATTTTTGAGATGACTATATAAAAGCCATAGTATAACATACCGTGGCCCATAAAAACAGGCATATGAACTTGGTGTGAAATTTACAAAATAAATTAATTTATTAAAAATATTAGATAATAAAATGTCAAAAGTTGTAAAGTTTAATTATTAGAAATACATTGAAGACAAATATAACATTGTGTTCTCTTTCAAATACAAACTAGAAGTTGAAAGATAAGAGGACACACATATTTTAAGTGAGAAGCAGATGTTATTAGAGATCTAAATTTATTTTACAAACAGAGGTGGTAACAATTGACAGGGCCATCCATGCTTCTCCATTCTGTGGAGCTATCAGAGGGAGGGATTATGCTCCAGCTCTCTTATTCTGGGAGGCCTGCCCTGCACATTTTGGTCATTAAAATTCATGGCTTTCCCCACACATGTACTATCCTTTATCAATTCCAAATGTGTGTGTGTTTTTCAAATGAGCTTTATCAAAGCAAACTATTTTTGAGATTACTTGAAATAACATTATGAAATTAAAAAAAAAAAACATACCTTATCAATTCTAAGGTGCACATTTTTCTCATTTTATAATCTGTGATACTGGAATCCTTCTACAATCAATGTCAGTTTAGCACTATATTATAATTAAGCTAGCAATTATTTTTCTTAAATAGCAACACGAAATCATGATTCAGTATCCTATCTAATAAAAAAGAGTAATATGCAAATTAACATCACTCTGCTACACCACCAGCCATGCCCACCAGCCACACCCACCAGCCAATCAGGAGCGAATATGCAAATAAACCCAACCAAGATGGCTACAGCCACAGAGAGCAGGAGGGAGGCTTGGGTTTCCCCAGCAATGGAGGGAGCCAAGCTTTCCGCCTGCCCTTGCCAGTCTAGGCCTCCACTCAAGGCTACAAAGTTTCAATTATAGAAGATATATAAACCCAAACAGAAATGGCGGCAGCCACGGAGCTGCAGAGAGCAGGAGGCTTAGGTTTGCCCCCGGCGATGGAGGAAGCCAAGCTTTCCGCCTGCCCTTGCCAGCCTAGGCCTCCACTCAAGGCTACAAAGTTTCAATTATAGAAGATATATAAACCCAAACAGAAATGGCGGCAGCCACGGAGCTGCAGAGAGCAGGAGGCTTAGGTTTGCCCCCGGCGATGGAGGAAGCCAAGCTTTCTGCACACCCTGGGTGGCCCAGGCCTCCGCTTAAGGCTACAAAGTTTCAATTGTAGAAGATAAATAAACCCCAGATACCAGGGCCTCCACTTGGGTTGCCAGGGGCCGTGGACGGCCTGCAAACCACCACAGGCCCCTCGCCCAGGCCGCCCCATGCCCCAAGGGAACCCCCACCCTGATCCAGAACATCATTCAGGGCAAACCAGCCGGCCCCCACCCAGGCCTCTATCCTATCTAATAAAAGAATAATATGCAGATTGACCATCACTTCAACACACAAGATGGCTGCCACAAGATGGCCAGCAGGGGAGGGCAGTTGGGAGGGACCAGGCCTGCAAGGGAGGGCAGTTGGGGGCGATCAAGCCTGCAGGGGAGGGCAGTTAGGGGTGACCAAGATGGCAGAGGAAGGAAGTTGGGGACGACCAAGCCTGCAGGGAAGGGCAGTTGGGAGGGACCCAGGCCTGCAGGGGAGAGCAGTTGAGGGGGACCAGGCCTGCAGGGGAGGGCAGTTAGAGGCAAACAGGCTGGCAGGAGAGCAGTTAGGCATCAATTAGGCTGGCAGGGGAGTGGTTAGGGGGTGATCAGGCTTGCAGGCAGAAGCGGTTAGGGGCAATCAGGAAGGCAGGCAGGCAAGCAGTTGGGAGCCAGCAGTCCTGGATTGTGAGAGGGATAACCAACTGCCCATTTAGGCCCGATCCCACTGCCCACTGGGATCGGGCCTAAATGGGCAGTCGGACATCCCTTGAAGGGTCCCAGATTGGAGAGGGTACAGGCTGGGCTGAGGGACACCCCCACCCCCGTGCACGAATTTCATGCACCGGGCCTCTAGTAATTTATAATTCTTAGAGTTGATATTTGAAATTCAATATGTATATGGCAATTAAAACCAATGGACAGTCATATTTACATTGTTGTTGAACAGTAGCTTGAATTTCTGGCAGCTACAGGGAACAGAGTTTAGATTCTCCTGTAAATGGTTCTATTACAAATATCTTCCTCTTTTCCTCGTGTTGGTTCTGAAAATTTTGTTTCCATTCCATTTCATAAAATGATCTCCATGTGGGGGGGAGGGGACACACAGTGTTTTTCTATGTGCATTCTCTATTCTGTCTCTTCTCTGTATTGCTAATAGTTATATTTTAAAATAAAATTTTATCATGCCATTTTGTTAGTAAACATTTCTCAATTCCTTTTAGTATCTTCAGGATAAATTTCCAACTACCAAAATGACTTACAGAATACATTATGGTCAGGATCTCATTTGCCCCATCTTTCATTTCTCTCCTTGTTCCACACCCATTCCAATAAAACATCACAAAACTATTTGCATACTCTCAACTGTGAAACTTCCATATGATTGCACATATTATTTTCTTCATGGGTACACTGTCTTACATAATTATTGAACATACTGTAAAATTAATAGCTTTTCATGAATGAATGAGTAAATTGAATTGACAATTAGGGATTGGTCATTTGCACATATCAAAAATATTAATTATTTTATGACATTTCTAAAAAGGTTGAAGTCACTTGCACAGTATGCTTTATTCTTTAACACCAAAAATGTATTTTGTTCTGACTTTTATAAATTATCCAATTATGCATTACCTGTTCACATCTGATTTATGTACCAATATGATTTTAGTGCTAGCTTTTGATGAGACAAAGAATAAAACCTTTTACTACAAGAATCTTAATTTCTATTTCTCTATCTTCCACAAGACTATAAACTTCAATAGTATGAGCCAAGTTATTTTTTTGCCCTTATATTTTCAACTTCTAGGAAACTGGCTGGTTGACTGAATCAATGAACTGTGTGTTTTAGGTTGGTGGATTGTAAACTATAAAGTTGTTACTTCTTTATGTTCTTCTATAGCTGATATTTTAAAGAATTTGATAGTTATTTGAAACATGCCTATTACTGGCAAAGACAATCAAGGAGATTTTTGTTTTTCACTATTTAGTAAACAAAAATATTTTTAAATAAGAATAAACTGATTCAGTAAAAAAATCAGATTGTTTTTATTATATGAAGTAATTTGTGAAACACAATGATTAACTCATATTGCACTTGTCTGTTTATTTCATCCAAAGTGATTGAGATTGAGATATACCAGTCTCCCATAAAAACATTAAATTTTAATAAGTGACATTTTGACAGACACTTTCAAGAATGATTTGGTCAGGAGTTCTGTCATCTTGATTAATAGTAACCATGATCTTTGTTTTTAATAGTTGTCAGTAACCAAATGTTATTGATTATAATTTTTAAAGTTTTCTTCCTGAAATGTCTTAATGTTTGGCATATTAACAAATCAAAGAGTATTTCACAACAAAATAGAATAGCAAGAGGGCTATAGTCCAATACCTACCCTAAAGTTTTCTTCATTTTTAGAAAAAAAATTCAAAGTAAAAGGAAGTGAAATGATCAGGTATATATTTGATCACATGTTTAAATAATCATCAAATCTATTTCTGGGCCAGTGGTTCTCCAACAGTTCTCTGTCAATACCAAGTGAGTATTTTATAAGTTGTTTTATATGAAGAATGGGGATTATTTGCTGCAATAACTGGTGTGGTTCTCAAACATTAAATCAATTGGAGATTCCCTGAAGCTCATTTGGAACTGAAAGTAAGAATGCATTTGGAATTAGAACTAGCACCAGTTTGTTGATTTTAATGCAGTTTAATAAAATTTTATAGAAAGCAACAGCCATCTTAATTAAAACTAAGTGAAGTATGTATTTCCTGTGTTTGAATTTACCTAGAGATGTTTAGTTTAAAAAAAATCACAACACTTGTGTCAGATGTCATTTTGCTTTGAGTCACCAATATAATATACCTGTGTCAATCTACATTTGGATATGTATTTGCACAGTGATTCCACATGTAGGTTATGAACCTGTTATTATGTTTTCACTAATAATTTGATCCAACAGTTATAAATTGAGCTATACATGGTTTTACTAAAATTAATGTATTTTATTATACAATATAGAATATTATATACATATGTAGCTTATATTCACATATACATAGGTATATTTTAAAATGTTTGTTATGGGTTATATTATCTTTGAATTAGTAAAGAAAGTATTACACCGTATTTGTTATGAAAAAAAGATATTAGTTCCAACAAGGTTTAGTTCTACTGAGCCAGACATTGAAGTTGCAGTTGAGCCCCATAAAATAGGGAGCGGTTCACACTGTATATTAAATTTGGTGTGGTGACTGTACAGAAATTTTATTTGTGGAATGGAGTGTCTCATTGAAAATACATTAGCATGAGTAATAAGTATTCTCTAAAATCTAAAATACACTTTCAATTAAATAAGTTTTCTTCCATCTTTTCTTTATTTTTCTCCTCCCTGCCTCCTTGTTGAAGGCCCATTCATATACTAATTGGCCATTGTATTTAATATAAATTTGTACTTTATGGACGTCAATAGCTAAGAATTCAGAGTTTACAATAGATTCTATTCCTCCAAAACATGCTTGTCACTATTTGCAGTATGGAAGTATTTTAGTTTTATTAATTGGCTTCAGATTTCAAAAACAAAACTCTTGGGAAAAGATCACTTTTGTATCAAATGTTCAGGATGTACTATTTTTCCCACTTGCTGTCAGTTCAAGAGAGAATTGCTATTTTATAAGTAGTTTTTAAAGCAGGGCTTTTCTGTTTGTTTTATCAAATAGTTATACCTTTCAGTGAGAGGGTTGTACTCTGAGTGTTCTAGCATGATGTGGGCACCCCAGTTTCTTTCACCACATTATGGATTTTTCTTTTCTTTCTATGCCTGAGAAAAGATAAAATAAGTTCACATGTACCTGGATAGAAACCTAAGCTCTGACATTTGCCATCAATGTTGATATTTTGAACAACAGCTTTAATCTCATTGACCATGATTTATATGTTCTGTATAATTAATACAGCTATAACAATTCTTCAGGTTTCCTGTGAGGATTAGAGACTGGCAAACAATATATATATATATATCATAAATGCCATTTCTTTTTTGCTTCATTAATAATCCAATATTTTTTAGATGAGGGAAGTTTTGAGGAGAGATAATAATTGTATAAAGCTGAAATAATCAGTTTATGACATGAATCATTAAGATTAAACTGGTAAGTAGAGAAATTTCCTAAGTAAGACATTTATGATCTAACCCAATATTATGTTGGTTTCAGGTTTAGCGCATCTTTACTTTCTTTTCTGTATGAAAGCAATTTAACAATATACACGTTTTACAATTTTGCATATATTTTTTAAAATTTTACATCTAGAAAATCAAACTGAAGTAGTGATCCTGAACATTTTAAATATTTTGTGAAGTTCATTTTAGATTTTATGATAAGTAAACAACTTAACTATAAACAGATGATATTTGACAGAATATTATGCATGAAAATACTTTTGAAAAAGTAGCTGCCCTGTTATTATACATTAAAAAATAATTTTAAGTTATATGTACATGATTATTACAAATATAATACATAAAGAAAGTAAATTTGCAACTATACAAAAGTCTGGGGGATAAAAGATAAATATTGTTGTTGGAAAAAATAAAAAAGAAATGTTGAGTAACCAGTTATCACACCTCTTCTGTTGCTATCATTAATCTTTGTATACTCTGAACTAATGTACATTGTTAACCTCCATTATGACAAAAACTCTAACATAATATGTACAGAGAGAATGTACCTCAACATAATAAATGTCACATAAGACAAGCCCACACCTAACCTCTTTCCCAATAGTGAAAAGTAGAAAGCTTTTCCTCTAAGATTAGGAACAAGGTCTGATACTCCTTCCCACCACTTTTATTCAACATACGATTGGAAGACCTAGTAACTGGATTTAGGCAAGAAAACAAACCAAAAAGGGCAAATTGCAAAATAAGAAGTACAACTGTTACTATTTGCAGAGAACATACTATATAGAGGAAACCTACGGACTCCGCCAAAAAATTGTTAAAACTAATAAATAATTCAGTAAAATTTCATGATATAAAATCAGTATAAAAATCTGTTGTGTTTTTATGCACTAATAATTAACAATCAGAAAGAAATTAAAAAGGCAATTCCATTTAAAATTGTATTAAAAAATAAAATACATATGAATAAATCTAACCAAAGTGGTGAAAGACCTATACATTGAAAACTATAAGACACTGATGCAAGAAATTGCAGGCACAAATAAGTGAAAAGATATTCCAGGCTCATGGATTGGAAAAATTAATATTTTAAAATGTCTATATTACTCAAAGCAATCTATACATTAAATGCAATCTCTTCCAAAATTGCTATAGCATTTTCCACAAAACTAGAATAATCCTAAAATTTATATAGACCCACAAAAGAACTGAAGCAGGCAAAGCAATTTTGAGAAAGAAGAACAAAGCCAGATATATCATGTTCCCAGAGTTCAAACTATAATAAACAGCTATAGCAAACAAAACAGTATGGTATTGGTATAAAAGCAGACACATAGATCAATGGAACAGAATAGAGAGCCCAGAAATTAACCAACAGACATGTGGTCAAGTAATTTACGATAAAGAGACAAGAATAGACAATGGTATAAAGATGGTCTCTTCAATAAATGATACTGGAAAAAATGGGACAGCCACATGCAAAAGAATGAAACAGGCCCACTACTTTCCACAAAAATTAACTCAAATTGGATTGAAAATTACTTTGGTCCCAGAAATGTGTTTTTGGATAAGACTACAAAGGCTAGGACAACAAAAGTAAAAATAACAAATTGAACTATCTACACTAATAAAAGAGTAAGATGCAAATTGACTGTACCTTCATGAGGCCACCAGCCAATCAGGAGTGAGTATGCAATTTAACACAACAAAGATGGTGGGTTAATTTGCATACACAGGCACCAAGCAGGCGGGGTGGGATGCTTGCATTGTCACCATGGCGATGATGCAGGTGTTTCGCACAGCCCCAGCCGCTCCAGGCCTCTGGGCAGTGTGGGAAGGCGGAAAGGTGGCTCCAGGCCAGAGAAAAAAGGCGGCTTCGGCTGGAGTGAAGGCAGTGCCAGCAGCCAGGGGAAGGAAGGCCCATTCTTGCATGAGTCTTCGTGCATTAGGCCTCTAGTATAAAATAAAAGCTTCAGAAAATGAAAAGCAACCTACTGAATGGGAGAAAATATTTGTAAATCATATAGCTGATAAAAGGTTAATATTCAAAATATGTAAAAACTTATACAGTTCAATAACTAAAAACAAACAATCCAATTAAAAGATAAGCAGAGGATCTGTGTAGACTTTTTTTTTCATTGAACACATACAAATGGCCATAGGCAGATGAAATTTCAACATCACTAATCATGAGGGAAATTCAAATCAAAACCACTATGAGATATCATCTCAAACTAGTCAGAATAGCTATTATCAACAAGACAGGTAATAACAACTGTTGGAGAGGTTGTGGAGAAAAATAAACCCTTATTCACCACTAGTAGGAATGTAAACTGGTAGAGCCACTTTGGAAAACTATATGGAGGCTTCTAAAAAAAAAAAAAAAAAGAATAGTGATACTATATGACTCAGTAAATCCTCTTCTGGATATCAACCTTAAAAAATTGAAAAGATTTATTCTCAAAGATGTATGCATCCCCAGGTTCACTGCAGCATTATTCATGGTGGCCAAGACATGCAAACAATGGGTGTGTCCTTGGATAGATGATTGGGTAAAGGAGATGTGGTACATATATACAATGAATACTAAACAGACAAAAGAAGAGATGAATTACTGCTATTTGCAACAACAGGAATAGATCTTGAGAATATGCTATTAAGCAAAATAAGACAGTCAGCAAAAGCTAAGAACCATATGATTTCACTCATTTGCGGGATATAAAACCAAAGGCAACAAATGAGCAAAGAAAAACTTATAGACACAGACAACAGTATGGTGGTTACCAGAGGGAAGAGGATGGGGGAATAGTAAAGAGTAAAGGACGTCAAATATATGGTGACAGAATATTTGACTTTAAGTAGTGGGTATACAATGCAATATGAAGATCAATTATCATAGAAATGTACATTCAAACCTATATAATTGTATTAACTGATGTCAGGCCAATAAATTCAATAAAAAAAGAAAAGAATTTTGCTGGTGAAGATGTGGAGAAAAGTGAATCCTTTGCACTGTTGGTGAAAATGGCAATTGGTGCATTGAATAACAACATGGATAACAGCATGGAGGTTACTAAAAAATAGAAACTAATAAAAAATAGAAAATCATACATCAATTCCACTTCCAGGTACCTAATGAAAGAAAATAATAACACTAATATGAAAAGAGATATGTGCCTCTGTGTTAATTTACAATCCTATATAATAAAGAGGTAATATGCAAATTAACCCTCACACCCTCACAAGATGGCTGCCTATGACCACGCCAGCAGGGGGGTTGGAGAGGGACAACCAAACGACTGAACAGCAGGCTGCATAGGGTGACCAGGCCAGCACGGGGGCTGTGAGGGGCAACCACACCAGCAGGGAGGCAGTTAGGGGTGACCAGGCCAGCAGGAGGGCAGTAAGAGGCGACCAGACCAGTGGGCGGGGCAGTTAGGAATGACCAGGCCAGTGGGGGGGGGCAGTTAAGAGCGACCAGGCCTGTGGGGGAGTGCAGTTGGGGGTGATCAGTGGGGAGGCAGTTGGAGGTGATTAGGCTGGTAAGGGGGCAGTGAGGGGCGACTAGGCCAGCAGGGGGGAAGTAAGGGGTGACCAGGCTGGCAGGGGGGCAGTAAGGAGTGACCATGCTGGCGGGGGGGCAGCTAGGAGTGACCAGGCCAGCAGGGAAGGGGCAGTTGGGAGCAACCTGGCCAGTAGCAGGTGGCAGTTAGGGGAGACCAGGCCGGCATGCAGAGGTAGTGAGGGGCAATCAGGCCAGTGCGGGGGGCAGTTAAGGTCAACCAGGCAAGCAGGCAGATGAGTAACTAGGAGCCAGCAGTCCAGAATTGTGAGAGGGATGTCCGACTGCTGGTTTAGGCCCGATCCCCAGAATCTGAACCTGCAGTCGGACATCTCCCAAGGGGTCCCAGATAGGAGAGGGTGCAGGCTGGGCTGAGGGAACGCCCTCCCAATGCATGAATTTCCCCAGGCCTCTAGTAACTAATATATGGAGAGAAAAGAACCTTTGCCCATCAATGGATGAATGGATAACAATGTGATATATACATATAATAGAATACTACTAGGGCATAAGTAAGAATGAAATCTTGCCATTTGTGATAATATGGATGGACCTGGAGGGAAGATGCAAAGTAAAATAAATCAAACACAAATGCTGCATGATTTCTCTTATATATGGAATCTAGATACAGAGGATACTTTGGTGCTTGCCAGAGAGGAGGGGAGGGAGGTTGGAGCTCGTGGGAAAAATGGGTGATGGTGGACGCTGGCAGGTAATGCTAGATGGTTAGAGCATTGGCCTACCCACCAATGGATCACAGGTTCCATTCCCAGTCAAGAGTATGTATCCCTGTTGGTTGCAGGTTCGTTCCCTGGCCCTGATTGGGGCATGTGTGGGGAGCAACCAATTGATGTGTCTCTCTCATATGGATGTCTCTCTCTCTCTCTCTCCTCTCTTCCTTTCCCTCTTTCACGCTCTCTAAAAAAATCCATGGAAAAATATCCTCCAGGCTTAAAAAAAAATAGTGAAGGGAATCAAGAGATACAAACTTCCAGATACAAAATAAATGTCATGGGCATATAAATACAGCATGGGGAATATAGTGAATAATAGTGTATTAAATTTGTATGGTGACAGATAATAACAAGATTCATTATGGTGATTATTTTGTAATGTATACAGATGTTGATATTATGGTGTGCACCTAAACTAATATTATATTGTATGTCAATTGTACTGCAATGAAAAAATAAAGTTAATCATTGTTCTTGCTCAGAATCGGGGAATATCATTCCAATGCTCTGTCTATGGGACTGAATGCCACTGTTTATGCATTAGACTCCAATTTGTACTTTACAAATAAATATAAATATTTCATGTTTTCCTTTATTAATATAACTTTGCTTAATTTGATCTGGTTATAATAGGAAAATGTTTTGACATTCTTCTCTTTTTATTTTGTTTGAAATGTTTCTTTAAAAATGTTTCCCCACTCTGTTGCATTGCTGTTACTTTTTATTTTTCTCAGGTCGTCAAAAATCTCTTTGTTATCTTGCAATACTCCAGGAGAAGAGTAAAGTGCTGTCGGTTGCACATCTAAAATAAACTGGTTCTGTACTATTTCACAAAGCAATTACTGTGGCTAACAGTTGCTCAGAGCTAGCCTTGAAAGCATCTCTCTGTCTATTCTGCTGTAAACTATTCTATACCAAAGGTTTCAGATATGGAAACACCTGGTATTTTAAATAAGTTATTCATTTGGGATTATATAAGTGCCTACAATTAAGCACTCTGGATAAGGGTCTAGAACATATTTGTTTTCATTCATGTAACAAACATTGAAGTGACTGCAATGTACCCAGCATAATGCTATACAAATGTGATACAAAGTTCGTGTATAAATGTGTGTGTGTATACGTATATAATGTCTTCATGGATTTATATTTGACTGGGTAACAGAAGAGCATATAAACAGAAACATTGATATTAATAATGACTCTGAGCAACTCTTCAAACTTGCTATCACCTCCATTTTCTCTCTGATTAGCCATTTATAGATGATCCTACTGAAAATATTTTCCAATCATTGTGTTCATATGAATCACCTTTGTTCATTTTTAATTAGGAGTGTAGTTATGGTACATTCACTTTGTCACTCTTAAGTAATTCCACAAGCAATTCAGAGTGTGAAGGGGTGGTAGGGGCTGGGCAAAGAGGGTGGGGGGAAATGAGGACATCTATAATAGTGGCAATAATAAAAATAAAGTGAAAAAACTCTGAATTTTATATTCCCACCAGTATTTTTGAAATAATAATAGTAATCATTGATAAAATTAGGTATTCATCAGACATAAGTGTCAGAAAACATATTCCAACATAGAGAAGTATATGAAAAATGAAGGAACATAATTTTTTTAGGATTTTGTTTATAGATACAAGTAAAAGAAGCTGACACTAATTAAGAAGAAACATCTCTTTGGATATCTCAGAGAATTATGAAGGCAATAGAACCAAGGAAGTTCAATTTCTTAGAATAATGTCCAAATCTTGCATAGCAATGACCTTAGGAAATTTAAATTACTGCCTCAGGCCCAGCGAACATCAGAAATAATGATTTGCTATTCACTATTTGCACTCTTACAGTGAGAACACGACTTTGCAAACACAGCATCTCCCTAATATCAGATAACTTTGTTGTCAACTTTATAAGAAAAATTAGTTTAATGTCAGCCTTTTTTCCTCATGGATGCCTTTCATGAATGCATCATATTCATGCACCGGTGGGGTCCCTCGGCCTGGCCTGTGGGGATCGGGGTGAAACCAGCAGTCCGACATCCCCTGAGTGGTCCCAGATTGTGAGAGGGCGAAGGCAAGGCTGAGGGACCCCAGCGGTCCCTCTGAGATTGATAAGTCTGTTCTCCCTGCCCTCTGAGATTCATCAGTTTGTTCCATGTTTACATGCCTGTGGTTTCCGCTCTTGCATTGAGCATCTGCCCTCTGGTGGTCAGTGCATGTCATAGCTACCGGCTGGTCAGCTGGTCACTTAGGCTTTTATATCTATAGACCAGTGGCCCAGTGCACAAAATTCATGCACATTAAAAGGGGATTAATTAGAGGAAATATTTTAATATTGCTATTTGCCCTTTATCTATAATAGAAATGTCAGAAATGAAAGAAAATTAGTAAAGTAAAATGTATATGAAAATCTTCCTCCTGTCAAAATCTGAAGTGTGAGAAACAAAATAAAACACTCATAATCTAGGGGAGAAACCAAGATGGCGGCATAGGTAAACACCTAAACTGCTGCCTCGCACAACAATTTCAAAACTACAACTAAAAGACAGAACGAACATCATCCAGAACCACAGGAAAGCTGGCTGAGTGGAAATTCTACAACTAGAAGGAAAGAGAAAAGCACATGGAGAATCAGAGGAGCTGCAAAGGACTGAGGTACGGAGACACGCACACAGAGAGGAAAGGCGGCTGAGTGCCTGGCTGGCGTTCTCTGGTGGGAGAGGGAAGGAAGCCCCCAACTGCACCGAACCTCAGTTCCGACTGCACTGAACCCCAGTTCCGGGCGAAAACCCATGGACCCAGGCTCATACGGGGGGAGTCTGGACTGTCAGGTAGAGAGAAAGGCACACGGAGGAGACTTGAAGATTCGGGGGAGCCATGGCGGGCAGGGGTCTGGAGGCTCGCACGCGTGTGCGCGAGCGCGCTCAGAGAAGACTGACTGCCGAGGTTGCTGCTAGTTCTCCCTAGCGGAAGGGAGCCGGAAGCTCCTAACTGCACTGAACCCCACTTCCGGGCGAGCCTGAGGGAATCTGGACTGTCAGGCAGAAACTCAGAGGAGCCGTGGAAGGCAGAGGTCTGGAGGTGCGCACGCAAGGGCAGGGCTGACGGGAAGCCAATACTGTCTGCTCAGCCCTGAGACTCTGCCCCATCTAAGCTGAGCACAGAGGCTTTTGCAATTTTGCAAGTCTGGTCCTATAAGGCTGTCTCCAGCATAGGTCTCCCGGTGTAGACACAGCTGATACACATAGCCAATTGGCCTGGAGGTCAATTCCTCCCAGTGATACAACAAGGCTGCACACACAGACCACAAAGGGGTGCACCAAGAGTGTCCACCTCAGGTGTCTGGGGAGGCTGACCCACTGAGCCATATAGGAAACCTAGCACACAAAGCTACCCTACCAACTCAGGGAAGCAGTGAAAATGCGGAGACAAAGTAACAGATCACAAACGAAAGAAATGGAGGAAAACAAACATCTGGATATAGAATTGAAAACCACGGTTATAAGGTTTTTCAAGAATTTCCTAGAAAAGGCCGATAAATTTAGCCAGTCCCTCGAGGATATGAAAAAGGACCAACTAGAAATTAAACATACACTGACTGAAATAAAAAATATTATACAGAGACCCAACAGCAAACTAGAGGAACGCAAGAATCACGTCAAAGATTTGAAATTCAAAGAAGCAAAAAACACTCAACCTGAAAAACAAAAAGAAAAAATAATCCAAAAAGTTGAAGATAGTGTAAGAAACCTCTGGGACAACTTCAAGCGTACCAACATCAGAATTATGGGGGTGCCAGAAGAAGAGAGAGAGCAAGATACTGAAAAACTATTTGAAGAAATAATGACTGAAAACTTCCCCCACCTGGTGAAAGAAATAGACTTACAAGTCCAGGAAGCGCACAGAACCCCAAACAAAAGGAATCCAAAGAGGACCACACCAAGACACATCATAATTAAAATGCCAAGAGCAAAAGACAAAGAGAGAATCTTACAAGCAGCAAGAGAAAAACAGTTAATTACCTACAAGGGAGCACCCATACGATTGTCAGCTGATTTCTCAACTGAAACTTTGCAGACCAAAAGGGAGTGGCAAGAAATATTCAAAGTGATGAATAGCAAGAACCTACAATCAAGATTACTCTACCCAGCAAAGCTATCATTCAGAATTGAAGGTCAGATAAAGAGCTTCACAGATAAGAAAAAGCTAAAAAAGCTCATCACCAGGAAACCAGTATTATATGAAATGTTGAAAGAAGAGGAAGAAGAAAAAAGTAAAGATAAAAATTATGAACAACAAATACATATCTATCAACAAGTGAACCCAAAAATCAAGTGAATTAAAAATCTGAGGAACAGAATAAACTGGTGAATATAATAGAATCAGGGGCATAGAAAGGGAGTGGACTGATAATTCTCAGGGGGAAAAGGGTATGGAGGGTGCAGGAAGAGACTGGACAAAAATTGTACACCTATGGATGAGGACAGTGGGGGCGAGGTAAGGGCAGAGGGTGGGGTGGGAACCGGGTGGAGGGGAGCTATGGGGGGAAAGGAGAAACTATTGTAATAATCTGAATAATAAAGATTTATTAAATTTAAAAAAAAAAGAATCTGGAGTGCACTGCCAGACCCAGAGTCAAATCCCCATCCACCCGCGGCACCTCAAAATCATGCGAGACCTAGACCCAGACCCAGCCGGCCCCACTCCCATTGGGCGAGATCCAGACTTGGCTGGCCCCACCCTTGTCAAGCCCTGCCAGGCAGGGGGTGCAGCCTCAGGTCCCTGGGCCTGGCACCAGGTGGGGGGCACAGCCTTAGGTCCCCCATCAAGTACCACTGGGTGGGGGGCATAGCCTCAGGTCCCCTGGAGCAGGGGTAGGGGGCACAGCCTGAGACCCTCCAGTCCAGGACTGGGGTGGGGGGCATACCTTGAGGTCCATCATCAAGCCCTGCCAGGCAGGGGGCATGGCCTGAGGTCCCCTGTCTAGCCCCGTTTGGTGGGGGGCACTGCCTCAGGTCCCCTGGCCGGTGCCGGGGTGGGGGGCATGGCCTGAGGTCCCCTGTCAAGCCCTACCAGGTGGGGGTGCAGCCTCAGGTCCCCTGCCATGGCTCAGTGCCATGAAGCCTCAGGTCCCTGCTGATTGCTCATTAAGGCTCGTTACAGGAACTCAGCCTCCATCGTGGGTGCAGCCATATTTGTGATGGCATGATGGTCAATTTGCATATTCCCTCTTTATTAGATAGGATAGCCATTCTGACAGGTGCAGGTGATATCTCATTGTGGTTTTAATTAACATCTCTCTGATAATTACTGACGGTGATAATTTTTTAATCTTTACTGTAAAATTATTTGTGCATCACTTTTAGAAATGGAAAAAATGATAACAAAACATCAGCCCCCCCCAAAAAAAATATAACATCAGCCCAGAAAACATTATTGATTTTATGAAAAATCTAAGTTTGAAGTATTAAGAAATCATTCAAAACTAGAGGCTCGGTGCATGAAAATTCATGCACTGGAGGGGGGTCCCTCAGCCCAGTTTGCCTCCTCTCACAGTCCGGGAGCCCTCAGGTGCGGGAGGCGACCCGGTGATCAGGGGAAGGTGATGCCCCATCAAACCTCTGCTGCTGCCACTGCTGGCAGCACAAACCTCAGCCAGCCCTGGTTACTTGAGCCTCGGGTGGCCGTGGGCGTCTCGGGAGCTGAAGGGACTGAGGGACTCTGGGGGCAGGCCCAGCCGTACCATGTGCATGGTGCCCGGGTGGGGCTGAGGGGACTGGGTGCTGCCATCTTGTAGCTGTGGGCATCTCCATCTTTGTGAGGGTGTGACAGTCAATTTGCATATTTCCTCTATTAGATAGGCTATTTGGAAATGAAGTATTTGCAAGATTTATTTCTAGTATTTAATAGAATTAATTTTGTGATACTGGATATGTTTAAAAATCAAAATTAGATTTAAAATAGTCAGCTGAGAGACTATAATACAAAGCAAGAAAAATAAACCTTGATATTTCAAATAAAACAAACAAAAAAAGACTTCAACCAAATTAACACTGCTGAATCCTTATTCTGCATTATAAAATGCAAATTTGAGGGGGGAAATATAGAAATCAGAGATAAAAAGCAAAGAATTAATATTATTAAAGAGAAAGTTGATTGTTTAATCATGCACGAATCCTTTGTCTCAATCAGCAAACTAACTCTGAGCATTTTGTTTTCCCTGAAGCATTGTAAGTAGTGAAAATAAGGAGCAACGTGAGAAAATCAAGAGCATCCTCGTGGTGGAGAAAACCATTAAATATGAGATATAAGTTCAGGTGGTTGCAAGCGCTATGAAAAGAAATAAAGTAGCTAAAGAAGACCATAGTGGCAAATGGTGAAAATTTAAAGTTAAGATGGTGAGGGAATACTTCAAGGAAAACCTCATGAAAGAAAGAGGAGAGTCATGTTAAGGTGGGGAAAGCAGGCACTATATCGTATCCCTGCTATTTTTCAGTAGCTGAAACAAATTTAAAATCTTCACTTAACAATCTCCAAATTCAACCAATACCACTATCCTACTCTGGGAAAATGTTTGCAGAATACTTTACCTCTATTATCATTTTGTATTTCAGTTCCACATTGCCCTTACCTCCAAAAAAAACACCTCATTATTAATGTTTCATTAAATTTTAATATTAATTTACTCATTTAAATTTTTTTATTTCATCGTGCGCATTTTTCTTTGGACAATTAGTACAGTAGATATTTGAACAGTGGTTTTATCTGGGACATGCTCATGAATTTATTTCCCTGGCCATGGAATAACTACTTTGTTCAGACTTTTTAACTGTTCCAGAATCTGTCTAATGAAATCATTTTAATTAGCCATTTTCTTTCAGAGCTAACTCTAAAATGAGAACTGGAGATTATGATTTATATCAGATCTCATTGACTAAATTTAAGTTAATTCTCGAGAATATGTGGCCTTTGGACATTCATTTGATTGGCAGGCAGGAGAGACTGAAGCTCTTACACAATCCATGACATAGATGTCCCCTACAAATTGAAAGCATAAAATCAAATGTCAATGTGAGACTAACATATGTTCTAAAAATTAATGCAAATACATATCAAAATCATCAAATATCTGTATTTCTTTGACACTACTTACAAATTAATCTAGAGTATTAATCAGAGATATTAAAGTTATGTTATTTTTTAGTAGTGAGTAAATAGAAATTTCTAAATATTTAAAAATATGTCATAAATCTTTAAGTAAAATTTTTAATATTAATTTCATGGAATAATTTGCAGACATCTTACAGAAAATGTTTTAAGAAGTGGGCATTTTATGGTAAATTATAACAAACAGACTGTAAAATGTCATCAACTGAATAAGAGTATTTTTATAAATGAAAAAATAAATTTCCAAGGTAAGTCAAAAAATATAGTGATAAGGCATTTAACAAAATGTTAATAACCAAGTTTGGCTCTTGGGTCATATTGTTGTTTTTTTTCTCTATTTAAAAAAAATATATGTTTTTACTGATTTCAGAGGGAGACATCAATGATGACAGAGAATCATTGATCAGCTGCCTTCTGCACTCCCCATACTGGGGATCAAGCCCACAACCTGGGCATGGCCTTGACCAGGAATCGAACTGTGACCTCCCAGTTCTCAGGTCAACATACAACTACTGAGCCATGCTGGCCGGGCTCCCTATTTTTATTTTGTGTATTTGCTAAGTTTACTATATTGGATATGAATCATTAATTAGAAAAGAGTCCAAAGCAAAAATTGCAATTTTAAACTTTTCATATTCAAACAAAATTCCCTCTGTGTTTCTTTTTGATAAGTAAGTGCAAGAAGAGGGGTAGAATATGTTTCAAAATTTAACATTTTATATGTAATTTATTTGTAATTTCATCACCTTAGGGTTCACTCCTGTCCTCCACAGTTAATTTGGAAAGGCATAAGGGCAGCTAAACCTTCCCTCCAGGCTTCACACACACACATACAAGGTAAATACAGCTAGATCATCTGATGGAAAAGAATTGGCCCAATCAATTCTATTTATACTTTTACCTCTATATTTAGAAATCAGGGCAAAAGTTCCTCTACTTTTCACTAAAAATTCTTAATTATATCAAACAATGTACTTTAATAAAAATGCAATCTCCTGAAATAAAATATTCTTTAATCCTAAATATTAAAATCAAAATATTTTATGAGGAAAGGAGTACTAATGTGTTATTCACAGTTTCCATGCTAAACAGAACTTTATATTAATCATGAACATATGTTTGAAGGAATCCCTGCTGTTTCAAGAGAATGACACTTAACTGCATAATACTCTAATGAGATAATAGCATAGCTCATTTTCCAGTCAGGTATAATCTTTTGCTTTCAAGTAGATATGACATAAATGAGTTTAAACCTGAAAAACTGGTTAAAACCTATCTCATGATTAATTAGTCCCTTTTAGAAATTCAGTTAAATGCTGGATGCCAAACATTAAAATGTAGAGATAATGACAGACATAACAGAGAAACATGGGTGTGCATAAATTGTTGTCTCTGACTTAATTTAAAGAGTTAAACTGGATATTTAACATCAAAACAAATATTATAATAATGTGTACTGTCCATCATTCTCCCAGCTGGTGTAGCATCATCAGTTTTTACCACAGCATGGATACTGACATTCTCTTATTAAGTTTAATGTTTGTTTTAGCCAAAATACACAGTTTCTACAGGGTGAAATATTGAAGTTGTCTTTACAGTAGATCGGTTTTCACAGTACTGTGTAGATATTTTTATTCTTTATAAAATTTTACTTTGAGATATTTTCAGGATGATATTGGACCATCACCACCAGACGAAAAACATAGAATGTTGAGAATGGCTGCTGATAAGAACATTAGTCATATGCTCCAATTTCTTCATTTTTTAGATTAGAAAGCTGAGGGTAGGAGTTTATTTGTAGTTATGGTCAAACGATACTTCCTAATGGATTTATCTTAGCATCTGTGTGTCTGAACCCTAGATTCATCAGATTTCTTTTTAAAAATCTCTAAAAATTTCTTTGGTTATTCCCTTTGGAGAAATAGAACCTAATATGAACAGTAATTGTTTTTGTAAGATAAGTTAATGGTTTTAGCTTATTTTATTCTACACTCCAACACAAAAGTGTTTCAGTTTACTTTTGACCTTCCAATGTTGAACATTAGTTATTTTTAAAGTTATTTTAAATAAAATTTAACTATCTGAATCATACTTATATGCCATGTACTTTTAAATTTTTGCACTAATATCTAAAAGTGCTTTTTGTAGCATTAATTTTAAATTACAAATTATAAAAATGCTAATGATATCCAATTTGAGAACATATCAAGATAAAAATAAAAGCAGAATTATGATATTTCATTACTTATTACCTGAACACAATTACAATTTATTTCATGGTGAATTTTATTTCCTTCTTTCCTTCCTTTCATCCTTGCTTCCTTCATTTCTTTTTCCTCTCTCCTTCCCTTCCTCCCTCTCTCCCTCCCTCCCTCCCTCCCTCCCTCCCTCCCTCCCTCCCTCCCTCCCTCTCTTCCTTCCTTCCTTCCTTCCTTCCTTCCTTCCTTCCTTCCTTCCTTCCTTCCTTCCTTCCTTCCTTCCTTCCTCCCTTTCTCCCTTTTTAATCATCTATTATCTATCTATCTATCTATCTATCTATCTATCTATCTATCTATCATCTATCTATCTATCTATCTATCTATCTATCTATCATCAAAGCATCTATTTATCTAACCATTCCTCTGTTTTTGGACCTTGTTACTTTAAACTTACTTCTCAAAAAATGCATTATTTTAAAGTTTGAGTAATAGTTAATTTTATAGTCAATAATGTTCATAATAGAGAAAAGTGTACATTTCATTGGAATGAAACTTCCAGAAAAAAAAAATTGTTATGAAGCCCTTCTAAAAGAGACATTGAATGGACAAATACAAACTAAGGTAGGAGACTTTAACAAATGTAATTATTGTAATAAAATTGCAAACAATGAAAGTTACACATGTCTAATAAATAGTAGTAACTTGAAGGAAATATTTAAAGAAAACCCATTAGTTTAAACATAATGTTGCTGGCTAGAAATGAGTTCTTATAAAATTAAATCTTATTAGGCAGGGAAAGACTCTGAACTAAGATCCTCATTGAATAAATAAATTTGTCATCTATCCTGGACATATGATTGTCATTAATGCACATTAGTCCTGCCTTATGAGATGAGAGATTGTTACCATAGCAGATACTCATGGAAGATCATTTAGCTTAGAGCTCATAAAATAATTAAAATACCTTTAGTGACTATAAAATAGAGAATACCGCATTGGATGGATCATTAGCTTTATCTACTATACCTGTTATATTTTTAGCATACTCTTGGGAAATGCCACTTTAAAGGCCTATATTCTTTTCCTGGCATCACTTGTGCAATATTAAACCAGCTAATTTTGATAATTTATAAGAAATAAGTAGTTCTAAAAATTCAAAACAACATTTTAAGGTGTGAGACTGTCCTCACAAAGATATTATTAGTACTTTTGGATAAAAGATTTTGTGTATATGAATCATAATTATATGGGTTGGTATGAGTCTTCTTATTTCCTAGCTATGCAACTGAATATAAAATTATAGCTTCTATTATACAAAAATAACAAATACAAATACTGGTAATTAGCATCCTTGAAGCCTGAAATATTGAAAGTTGGCAGGAATGTTTGTCATCTATTACAATCAGGTATCCACTGGAATATACTTATTCAGTATAGAATATTGCTCTCATTGGTGTTTATGTCAACAAGCTATGAGAACAGATTCTTTGGACATTTTGCAAGAAAGTCTTTCCTCATGTTGTAAGATTATTTATAACAAGTTTTTAAATTATAAAATCTTTTCAAAGAGAGAGTTCTTTTAAATTTAGTTTACTGGAGTTAAAACACTGTTGACAAATTATGCTCTTGACTATAAATTACCTTTCTTTCAACTTCGGTGTGTAATGTAAATGAGCACTACATAGTCCACACTTACATATTTAACCAAATGACTTGGTTATCGATAATCACAAATTAGTCATTATTTGTGTTTTTTCTAAATAGAATCCACATCTGGATCAAGACTGTCTAGATAGCCTGGTAGGTGTGGCTCAGTAACTGAGCATCGACCCATGAACCAGGAGGTTATGGTTTGATTCCTGGTCAGGGCACATGCCTGGGTTGTAGTCTTGATCCCCAGTTGGAGGCATGCAGAGGGCAGCTGATCGGTGACTCTCTCTCATCATTGATGTTTCTATCTTTCTCTCCCTCTCTTTCCTCTTTCTGAAATCAATAAAAATGTATTTTTTAAAAAGACTAATTTTTTTTTTTTAATTTTAGAGAGAGGAAGAAGAAGAAGAAGGAGGAGAAGGAGGAGAGAGAGAGAAACATTTTACAGGTTGCCTCCCCCACATGTCCCAATTAGAGATCAAAACCTGGGTTGTGTACCTAACTGGGAATCAAAGCCATTACCTTTGATAGATGCTCCAATCAACTGAGCCACTGGACCAAGGCAGTGATTGGATATTTGACATGAACAAATTTCTTGAGAAATACAACTTAATAAAATAAGCATCAAGTTATTGAGGTCTATCCCGATGGGTCTTTTTCTGTAGACTTAGATCATTGGAAACGCCTCATAGAATAAATATGTTGCTTCCTTTATTCACAGAACTGTGTGTTAGATCTGTGGGAAGTAGTTACAAGACAGCTGAAAAAAAAAATAAACATCAAGTGAAAATAAAAGTACTATGTAAACATTTAGGAAATAATTTTTTATAAGCACTGTTAAAATGAAATAGCAAATAAACACTGGACTTGAGAATTTCCTAGGCAGACAAAATCATTTAAGATATGTAAGCAAAACTAAATCTAGGTTATTTCATGAATGTAAATGAAATTTAACCTACGTTTTGTTTTGTTTTTCTTGTAAATGCCTCTGACAATCATAAAGGAAACTTGTCCTCTTCCTAAAATGATGTAAGAAAAACACTTTTCACCAATCTCTGCCATCTGGAAACCCTAACTGTAATAACCAATCACAGTAAAGGTTAACAAAGAGTTTTGAGCTGTGATGTTAACTATTCTAGCTAATCAGAGTTGTTTTCAATAAGCCCCTGGGTTTTTTGCCCAGAGAGTTGAGCTTGGAATAAGATCAAATAGCAACAAGATTGGGTGTGGGACTTTTCAAAGATCAAAATATTACCTGTTTCTGATGATGGGGCTTTTAACCAAGCTCCAAAACAGGCAAGTTCCTTCTGTTGTCTGTATGTCAGCCAGCCCTCATGGAGTTGGGGATGGGAGAAGGGAATAACTCCTTGAAAAATACCAAAGGCACAATGCTCTTCCCATGATTTAGTCGTTTTTTCTTAAATAAATGCTTTTCAGTTTTATTTTGTGCCTTTTGTTAATTTCAAAGTTTTGAAGTGTTTGATAATCATAACTTGGCAGTATTTGTATCTTATTTTTTATGCAAGAGAATGAATTCAGATAGCATCACGTTAACTTCTGAAAGTCTCACCCTATTTGGCTAATCTCTTTTCTAATAGATTGCAAATATAGTTGACATAAACAAGAAATATGCTTAAAAATTATGTTTTCTAATCTCTTTCCCTAAAAATGTTAATTCATTAATCATACATTCTACTTCCAAAGTTACTGTGGGTGACACTTGAAGCATTTTTCCACTGGGTGTTCTCAATTGCCATCTTTCTGTTCTCTTACAAGCCACCTATGTCATGCCTTAGTTATAAATGTTATTGTTTTTAATGGCAGCAATGAACTTCTAGTCACCAGTTACTGAAGTAGTTATGATAGACTTCTTGTTAACTTATTATCCTTGACAAATGATCTCCAGCCTCAATAGCATAAAACAGTAAGTTTTTGTTTCTCTTCTACTCCTCCCAAAGTATGATGACAGGAGGAATTCTCATGGTAATCACCTAGACTCAAGCTGATGGAAGCTTCATCTCAACAAGTAATTGAAGACTGACCAGGGTGTGTGTGTGTGGCTGGGGGATTACTTGCTCAGAGATATATACTACATATGATATATACTACATTTCATTGCCAAATCAAGTCATATGTGTATGACCAAATTCCAAAGAGACAGGAAATTGCAATACTACTATGTGACCCTAAGAAAAAGAGAACTTATAACAAAAGATGATGGAATTATATTCCCCAAATTTGAACAATTTGTGTATTGAATCATTCAGGAAGTAGACGGGCTACCAAATTTGCCTTTTTATGCCTTTTTTGGACATATCATCCTGTATCTGTATTGTTAAATCAGGAGATTAGCTATCAACTGAGATTTTGTAGCTCTAGCCTAGGGATGGAGAAATATATTTCATTTCCAGTACTAGCTTGGATAGGTTGATAGCAATTGCCCAGGGTGGTGTGTTGAGAAATATGTGAAGCCTCTTTAAGTCTCAGTAGAAAAGGTTGCCATGGTTGATTAGTGTGCTTCAGATAAGCAAAACTATAATAGACATCTGAAATAGGTAGTTTAATCATTCTACTCTCTAGAGCTCTAAGCATAAATGTGAACAGCCATGCATTAGTTCTAGAATAATAGAAGTGTTTTAAATAAAATATCATGTCAAGTACTTAGAATGGTTTTATAAAATTTATGTTGATTTTAGATATCTCAAGGATAAAATGGCTCCTATCTCATGGACAAGAAAAAAATACTCTCATAATGACAGTAAAGTACTAATTTCAAATGTTATATTCAATTTCCTCCACATGCATACATTATATTTGTTAAATCACAAGCTTTGACTTGAGGATCAGATAATGTTTATCTATATGGTATTCAATAATCATGAGTTAAATTTAATAACAAATTACTTGATATCAGTTGCAAATGTTTCTAATAATCACATGTAATCAAGCCTATCTAGAAAAAATTTCCCAAGGGAACAATTTCGAACTGAAAACAAAAGATTATGTTGAAAATGAAAAGAACTTTCTTGACTTTATCCCCTCTCCCCCCAACATTTTGTACTCATCTTTTTGTTGATACCTAATGAGCTTTCCCCAAAGGATTCTATAAAGGAACTCCTATCAATAATTGAATAATTGCATCTCTTTCCTATTATGAGGCAAGGTTTGATGTCCCATAAGTGAGAGGTGCTACTATCTCATGAAGGCTAAATTTGTAGATGTTTACGTAAAATACTATAAGTTGCATTGAAAATCCTTTCCCTAACAATGGGACACTCAGTTTGAACTGTAGCAGGAAGTTAGATGTAATCTAGCATTAATCTGGATATTCTGACTTTTAGTATTAAAATGCCCATTTGCACTAGTGATATGGACATAGGCATGGTCTTAGGGATCTCTGTAGCTGAAACAAGTTCTTTAGTTATATAATTATGACTTCATTTAAAATCAATTAACCTAAGTGGGTTTTTTTTATAGCTGCCAGTTGCCATAATTATAAATCAATTACTTCTCCTTTTGGCAATCACATATTCTTATCAAATAATATTCCTGTTTTGCAGTGTCTTTTTCCATATTTGGCTATGTACAATGTTAACCTTGGAAAAGCTTTTGAATGTTTCATTATACAAGGGGTTCTAGGAATTAGCTGTACTGTTGCTTAGTTTTTTTTCCCTTTTATAGAGAATATATCAAAATCTTCCAAATTAAATGACTTGTACAAGGTCACAAGTTACTCAATGATAGTAACCATACTATAACTATGTCTACTAATTTCTAATTTAGTACCAATATTCCCCAAATATTTTGTTTAAATTTAACAAATAGTTTTGTTATATTTATTTTAGATTTATGATGAAAATAATTTATATTCTGTGTAATATCTTAATCCAAAGTTTGTAATTGTATAATACAACACATTATATCATGAATTTATGAGTTAGAATTTTTACTTGACACAGTAAGGATGGCTCCACCCTACTTTTAATGCCTAGTGACTCAATTGGACGTCTCAAAGTGTAAGGTTGAAATATTTGAAGGCTACTTGCCTCACATATCTGACATTGATGCAAGGAAGTTTAAAAAAATCTGAGACCTGACACAGCTGTTGCTCCTTAGACAACTCTTTCAATCACTATGTGGTGTCTCAAAGTGTTATCTCCAGCATGGTATCTTCTAAATACTGGTATTTTTTATATGTCATCTCAGAGCACCCACGACATGTGTTCCAAGAGAGACAATCAAGTGGAGAGATAATCAAATGACCTATATTTGTAAATCACTCAGTGTCTTACCTGCCACATTTTATTTCTCAAGTTCATTGCAAAAGTCCACCAAAGTTCAAGGTGAGGGCACCTGCATCACCTCTTTTGATAGAAGAGTGTCAATATAAGAGAAATATAAATCATAATAACAATGAGATACCGTTTCATACCCACTGGAATGGCTGTAATAAACAACAACAACAACAACACATAGGTTAAAAACTAGCATCCCCAGCTAAGTGAAATAAGTCAGTCAGAGAAAGACAAATACCATATATCTCACTTATATGTGGAATCAAAAGAACAAAATAAACTGACAAACAAAATAGAACCAGAGGCATGGGTACGGGGAACAGACTGAAAGAGCTCAGAGGAGGGTAGAGTGTAGGGACTGGGTAAAAAAAAAGGTGAAGAGATTAGCCAAAGAACATGTATGCATAGCCCAGGGACACAGACAATAGTGTGGTAAAGCCCAAGGGAGTGGGGCAAAGACTGAGTAGAGATGGGCCGGGGGGAGAGGAGGAGGAATGGGGAACCTCTGTAATAGTGTAAACAATAAAAAAAATCTAAAATTTTATCACTCACAGGTAACCACTAATAATATTTTGATGTTTAACTGGCCAAACATTGTCCCTGTGTATGTTTTATTGAAACATACACATATATGTTTTATGTAAATACAGTTTAAAAATATGGATTATTTTGGATTTCCTTGTTTTCACTTACTATATATGATAAGTATTAAAGAATAAATGTTTTATGAACCTGGAAAAAATAATCCCACTCATTGGGATTAAATGTAATAGGAATAAAAACATTTAGGTTTTGATTTGAATATGTTAACTTCTCATGGTCCAAATTTCATTGTCTACCTCCACACAAATACAGGCATCCAGGTACTGGAAAAATAAGTTGAAAAAACCACCAATATTACAAGACAGATGTGCAGTATATGCATGTGTGTTGGAAAGGGGTGGAAGACAATTCTATTTCAGAACATAAGTACTATATAATACAATCATTTTGAATTAAGGAAGCTTTCTCAATTTAATAACAACCGTATTATAGTCCTAAAAGCTGGAAAGCCTAAAGGGATGGAAATCTTTGCTCACATACAAATGATTTTAAATAAGTTTTAAAATAGTCTGTCCAATGTTATTTAAAATAACCATAAATCATGATTCTGATAAACCTTTTTGGAAATAAATAAATATCACCAACAAACAACTTAATTTTAATCAATAAGCATATATAAAGTTGGATGAAATGCTTGTTAATTAGTAATAGGGACATTTTATCAGTTAAAATAGACCTTGGATATTGATAGATAATAGTGGTAGATATTACTGATAATCACTGTAGAGGAATTATCAACTATGTATGCCTCTTTATGATCTCAATATAATATTTTAAATTATATTTTGGCAATTTACTAAAAATAATTTAAATTGTTATTGTCAACCAAAACATTGATTATTTTTTAAATAAAGAGTTGTATATTACAAACCTGAAATTAAAACATGCACGCACACCCACAATTAAGGTTTTATGATACCCATAGTGCCATTACCATATAGATCTCAACATTATTTTTGCACAAAGATAAGATGGTTCTTAGGCTGAAAAAAATTTTACATTTACTTAGAGTGTATTCCTGTTTCTCTAACAATTTTTATTGCTATTATATTTTTATAGTATGATTTTATCTGTAAATTAGATTTATTTTTAATCTTGGAAAATTTTGTTCATAGCTTCTTTGAAGCTTCCGCTTTTGCTGTATATTTTGCCATCATTGTGTCATGGTTTTTCTCTTAATCTGTAAACTTCCTTAGGGTGATTATTATGTCCTGTTCATGTTTTCTAGATCATTTCATGTACCCATATAATGAATTCATATTCCTATTTTGTGCTATATTTTCTAGATCACAAAATTAAAGAAAAAGTGTTGACTATAATCAGTGTTTCACTTAAAAAGTGACAGATTTTTGTGGTCCCAATTATTTCAGGTAGATTTTAATACAAGTTATAAAGAAGGTACATGTTCAAGCATCATTTCTTCCATTGTCACTTTTAGTAATAAATTGTTATGAAAGGTGACATAAATAGAATGAATAAATCTAAAAATGTAGTTACTTTCCCACCCTCTTGGGTAATAGTTGAACTTTTGATTGCATTCCATGAGGAATGCTGCTTTTTTTAAAGCTTGTCTGGGAAGGAGAGATTTTGTTTAGTTCGCTTATTCACCAAAGCAGAAAATTAGATTACTCTAGAAGACTGATCAGCAGAGCAGAAAGTAAGCTACATATATAGGTGACTGGAGGTTGCATTGAAATAGGAAGTCATGCTGTGTTACCATGTTGGTAAAATTATTTGAGAAGTAAAAGTTTAAAAATCATTCATTAATATCTTTAGGAAATAAATTTAATACAAAGAAAATATTTCATTGAAATAACTGATTTAAGTCCAAGAAAATTTAAATTTGCTTAGACAAGCAGGTAGAAAAAAAGTAAAATACACAGATTAAAAATACTAGGAGAAAAATTGAATAATACAAATGTGTGAGAAACAGCATTTGTATTAGTTTTCTATATTTGTCCTACAAATTACTACAAATGGTGCCTTAAGACAATATAGTTATTATCTCACAGTTTCTGTGAGTGAAGAGTCTGGGCATGATTTGCTTCAGTCTCTGTTTAGCATCTCATAAGACTGCAACCAAGATGCCAGCCTGTCATTTAGAGGCTTGACCAGCAGAGGATCTAACTCCAAGCTCACTTGAATTGCTGAGAGAATTACTTTAATTGTAGCTACAGGCCTGAGGGTACTAGTTCTTGCTGAATTTTGGCTGCAGAGTGCTCTCTGCACCTAGAAGTCATCTTCAGCAATCAGAAACCACCAGGTTTTTGTTTTGTTTAGTTTTGTTTTGTGTGTGTGTGTTTGTTTTTTTTGTGTGTGTTTGTTTTGTGTGTGTGTGTGTTTTGTGTGTGTGTTTCTTTGTTTTGTGTGTGTGTGTGTGTGTTTGTTTTGTGTGTGTGTGTTTGTTTTTTGTGTGTGTGTGTTTTGTGTGTGTGTTTCTTTGTTTTGTGTGTGTGTGTGTGTTTGTTTTGTGTGTGTGCGTTTGTTTTGTGTGTGTGTTTTGCTACATGGCCTCTCCTTAGGCACTCTCATGACAAAGCAAATTGTTTCTACAAAACTGGCAAGGGAGAAAATCTATAATACAAGTGAATCTACCACCAATGTAAAAATGTACATATTTAGCATAATCATGGGAGTGCACTTCCATCATCTTTGCCATATCACCTAGTTAGAAATCACCACAGATTCCACCCACGTTCAAGGGGAAGAACCTAGGAAAAGGAATGAGTGCCAGAAGTTGGTATTACTTTAGGGCTTTTCCTACACAGCATTTGAGGATAAAGAGCAATGAGAATTGCTGGATTATATGGTAGTTAGTTGTATTTTTAATTTTTTGAGGAACTTCCATACTGTTTTCCATTGTGGGTGAATCAATTTAAATTCTCACCAACAGTGTACAAAGGTTCCCTTACCTCCACATTCTTGTCAACACTTGTTATTTCTTATCTTCTTAATGCAGCCATTCTAATGGGTGTGAGGTAACATCTTATTGTGGTTTTGTTTGGTATTTTGTTGATGATTAGTGATATTGAATATCTTTTCATGTACCTGTTGGCCATTAGGATGTCTTCTTTGGAAAAAATGTATATTTAGTTCCTTTGTCTAATTTTCATTAGACTTTTTGTTTCATAGTTTTATGCATTATTCACATTATATTCACATACTGTGGATACTAAACCCTTACACCTTTGCCCAATATATGTGTGACAAATGTGTTCTCCCATTCTGTAGGTTGCCTTTTCATTTTTGATTGTTTCTTTTCTTATATAGAAGTTTTTTAGTCTTGTCTTTATTTTCAAATAATGCTTCCATAAAGGCCATATCACAAAAGAGCTGTCTGATGACATGTGTTCAAAATAACTTGAGATATTTCAGGAATTTACAATTATGATGATGCCATAGTATCATGTTAGTAATTATCCAGTGATCTGTACATAAGTGTCAATACAAGGCATTGCAGCTTTTTCTGTGTCTTCATTAGAGAATGAGATGAAACATATGAGCATGTGTTTATGTTCATCATTTCACCAACAAGTTTATAAAACCTAAGCAACAAAGAAAGTATGAAATAATGAAGTGGTATTCTTATTACTATTTAAATGGAAAGAAATCTATACCTCAAATGATGAGTTATCTTAACATTTATGTCTGATCAACACTGCAATTGAAACAATTCCTTGAAAAGTACATATTTTAAGATCAAAGAGAAAAATTTTTGAAATACTAATTATGAATATTGACAAATATTTTTACTAACTGTGTATAGAAACTTAATAAATATACTTTGGATAGTAAATACATTTCTCAATAAAACAAATAATGTGGCCTTTTTGACACAATAGACTAGCATGAGATCTGACATTCCTATATATTCTAATATAGGAAATGACATAGATAAACCTTTCAGTAGCAGGAATTATCCATTATAATAAATCTGTTTTGGGGGAGTGATACTTTATCTTTATTAATTGTATAATCATTAAATAATTTAAGCTTTTGACTTTGGTTATATATATTTTATTTTTCACAGAAATATTCAAGCATTTAGAATTTGAAGGGAAGAAAACTATTGAAAGAGAGAGCCATGATAAGAACTACTCTCTCTCTCTCTCTCTCTCTCTCTCTCTCTCTCTCTATATATATATATATATATATATATATATATATATATATGATGGGATTATATAACATATATATAAATAACACCTAAGGATATTGTTTCATTGATTTTAGAGAAAGAGTAAGGGAGAGGTTGAGAGAGAGAGAAACATTGATGAGAGAAACATCAATTGGTTGCATCCTGTATGCACCCTGACCAGGGATCGGACCTGCAACCTGGGTATATGCCCTGACCCAGAACTGAACCTGTGATCCTTCAGTGCATGGGATGATGCTCCAACCAACTGAGCCACACTTGCCAGGACACAACTACTAATATTTTGATAATTATTCCTTTAGATATATTTCTTTTTATAATGTATATTGATTATTTTTAAGTGACTTTTTAGAGTGGGTTTAGGTTCATAGCAAAATTGAGAAGAAGATACAGAGACTTCGCATGTACCCCCTGTTCCATAAGCTCCCCAATTACCAACATCTACCACCAAAGTGGAACACTTGTTACAATTGATGAACCTACATTGACAATACCATGATCACTCAAAATCCATATTCCATAGTTTACACTAGGGATTACTCTTGGTAGTGTTGAACATTCTGTGGGTTTGAAAAAATATATAATGAAATGTGTTCTTCATTATAGTGTCATACAGAGCACTTACATCCCCGCTAAAAATTATCTGTACTTTACCTATTCATCCTTCCTTCCTATAATAAAATCTTTTTTTACCAAAGTTGTTCTCCTTTGTTCAAGCCAGATGAATTTAAACAAAGGGAGAATAGGGCATGTGACTGAATTTAGTTTAAAATAGGTGTAGAAAAGATTCAAATAATTGTTTCATATTCTGACATAATGGTTATGGGATTAAATTATTCATATATATATTTTCAGATTACTTAGAAAGGGATATGACTTATATATAAGTAGCAAATTGTTTCTTGTTTATTTTGCTAAATATAATTTTTAAGTACTTTAAATGTAACATGAAATGGCATGATTAGAAAAAATGGAATTTTCTCATGTACTTTTCTCTACCTTTCTGATAAGATAAATCCTCTTCCAAACCAAAAGAAACATGTGACAAGAAATATATCATGTCAAAATTTTAAGTTAAATATACTACTAGAAACTTAAATATACTACTAGATTGTTTAAAGTGTGAATTTAATCGTAAGTATTCTGAAATTGTCTCTGAGAAGCTGACATATATTCATGAGGTTAAAAGAAACTTTTAACTTATGACATGGGAATTTAAATGATTTAAAAAGGAGCATAATTGGGTATGTTTTATCTTATATTTTATTCAGGTTTTAATCAGAAAGTCTTTAACAGATAATTAAATTGTCAGACTATAGGCATTAAATGTAAAAAACATTTCTGATGAAAATTTTCTGAGATCTGTATATCTTACCATCCAAAAGGTAGATACTATTAAAAATTACTGTGAGGAACAGCAGTCTTTTTGCAATCAGTATGTTTTTGCTTACTGATTGCAAAAGGAAGACTCAAGCTTTTACATATGCCTCAACTTTGTGACTACAGGCCCAGTGCATGAAATTTGTGCACTTGGTAGGGTCCCCAGTGGCTGCCAGCGGCCAGCTGCCTCCCTCCCTTCCACTGGCTGGCCTCACCCCTGGTCAAACTCCAGGAAGAACTCCCGGTCCAGGGGACAATTTGCATACTACACTTTTATTATATAGGATACTATAAAAAAGAAGAGGTGTTTCTTACTGCTTCACACTTTAGAACCATGAACATTTTTCACTTAATTTTTCTTTATTAATTTTAAAGAAGATGACACTTAAGAGCCTATTGCTGTGTTGTTAGATATAGTTGCAGAAATATTCAAGCATTTAATATTTGAGGGGAAGAAAAACTGTTAAAAAAGAGAATCATAATAGGAACTAAATAGTTAAATTCCCAGTATTTTGCCTTATAATTTATGAAATATAAAAGTATTTTGCATAAATATTATGAGTTAATAATGCATGTATAATTATAAGTGTACTTTATATCTGTGTGTATATATGTACATGTATGCATATATAACAGAAATTAGCATTGTACATATGGATTATTTTCATTTTAATAAATAAGAATTGTCAAATATGTTTTCATATTTCTAATTTTTTCTGCATGTTTGGACATTCTTATTGATTTACAGAAAATTTTAATAAAAACTGATTTGCAGTTTTTATTTAGAAGTCAAAATTAAATGCTTATTATTTGGCTTTAATCCTACCTAATAAAATAGTACTATGCAAATTGACCGCACCATCCAAGCGACGCCCACAAGCCAAAGCCACGCCCACAAGCCAAAGCCACGCCCACAAGCCAATCAGGGTGAGTATGCAAATTACCCAACAAAGATGGTGGTTAATTTGCATACGCTGATGGAGGGAGGAGTGCAGACTGAAGACAACTTAGAAGGAAGAGGGAGGAAAAGCAGGAAGCAAGGTGGCTGCCAGAGGGAAAGCCCTGGCAGGGCGGAGTGGGGCGGGGCGAAGCGGGGCGGGGTGGGGCAGGTGGCAGCAGCGTGCGGATGCAGGCATGGCGGCCTCAACGGAGGCATCAGCGGCCGCAGCGGCCGCTTGCAGGATTCTTCCTGCAAATGGGCTACTAGTTAATTTATATTGAGCCAATATAAATATTTAGTAAAACAAAATATTAAATAGGTAGAACAATTAGAACTTACAGAAACAAATTTTTATTCCCCTACTCCTGTAATATGATAATGAATGCATTCTAGATTTTGGAGGTTGATACTAACATTCATTGTGTTTTGTTGTTGTTGATGTTTTTGTTTCTGTTTTGTTTTGTTTTTGAAATAAAATTTAAAAATGAATTTGGTGCAGAATGGCTATATTGTGTTGACATGGTCAAGGGATATTTATATTTTTATATAAGTGAAAATAAAATAAATATGTTTATAAAATATATACATATGATAATAGAATAATGGTGTTTAGGGGCTATGGGAAAAAAGAAAAAAAAGTCTTTTTGTATTTTGATGCTATCTCAGGAGGGCATGTAGCACAGATTTTGGTAACATTTTTCTTTTAGTCTCAGATGTTAAATTGCTACTTTAACATTTCCAATTTGTTTTAAAATATATTTTATAGTTCTGTATTTATAGGGCTAGGAAATATATAAATACATTACAGTATTCACTCAAACATTTTATATATAATGATAATCATGCAGAATTTTCTATTGAATTATTTGGAGAGTGGATGTGTTTTAAATTCATTTAAAGTTAGTATGACCTTTTTGACTTAAACATCTATTAAAATTAAATGGTGATTTCTGCCATTCCACAATGACAGGTTAGACAATAAATGATTAATTTAATTGATAAGAACACATAATGAATCAACAAAACTATATTTGATGGCATCATATTGTCATGGGTTTGTAAGAATGAAATTTCTTTAAATTTGGAAGACTTTGTTAGCTAGATAGACAGTGTGACAATAATTTCTAACTATTATTATGAATTTTAATAGTCATTATGCTTATTATTGATCATTAAAAAATGACATTGCAAACCCACCCCCCCCCCAAGATTTAAGGTGTACTTATACACATAGAAACAAATAAATTATAATACTGCATAACATTTTAAAGCTTCACATTCACTATATCGTCATAACTACAGAGATATTAGGTTTTCTATTTAATATGTTAGCTTAATTACTGCAAACAAATGCATGAATTGAGGCCAACATCATAAACCTCATATGGAACACAGCTGGAATGACTTCAGTTCTCCTTACAAATGATTTAGTGCTCTTTCTGCTTCATAAAATTTCATGGTTCTTCCTTTTAAATCTATATAGCTCAAAATGTCTAGGAACCCTGTTACTAAAAAAAAAAAAAATGGTTAATGATGAAAGCAGTCCTCATTGGTTGATTTTTCAATCAATGGAATATCCTTAGAGGTAGGTGAAAATGCTAATTTATTCCTGATAGTCAACATCTCATTAATGGCATTTTTATGTGTGTGTGTGTTATATTCACTTGAGCTGGAAGCACAAAACAAATGTAATTTTCTACTGTTCCATTCATCTAATGTTCCTGTTTCTATTCCAGTATTTGAAAACACAGTAAAACTTTTCAATAACATCCAAATAAATAATGAATAATTGAATAAAGTACTGTTATTTCTAATGGGTTTGAACAAATGTTCAAATTTTAGAGAGAACTTATGCCATTCATTACTTAACAACAGGGATACATTCTGAGAAAAGCATTGTTATGTTATTTTATGGTTGTGCAAACATAATAGCGTGCCTTTACACAAAATTAATTAGGTTATATAGCCTTACTACACACGTCACCTATATGGTTTAACCTATTGTTCCCATACTACAAACCTGTACAGCATGTTTCTGTACTGAATATTGTAGGCAATTGTAACACAAAGGTGAGTATTTGTGTATCTAAACAGAAAAGGTACAGTAAAAATACAGTGTACAAGATAAATAATAGTACACCTCTACAGGGCACTTACCATGAATGGAGCTTAGAGGACTAGAAGTTGCTCCACATGAGTCAGTAAGTGGTATGTGAATGTAAAAGCCTACATATTTTACACAATTGTAAAATTTATAAACATTTAGTGTATTCTTAGGCTACAAAAATTTATTTTAAAAGTTTCTTTTTTCAATAACAAATTAACTTTAGCTTACTGTAACGTTTTTACTTTAGACACTTTTTGACTCTTATAATAACACTTAGCTTAAAACAAGCATTGTGCAGCTGGACAAAAATATTTTCATTCCTTACATTCTTATTTTATAAGTTTTATCTATTTTATTTTATTTTTATTTTTAAACTTTTTTTGTTAAAAACTGAGACACAAACACACACATTAGCCTAAGCCTACACAGGGTCAACATGACCAATATCACTTTCTTTCACCTCCACATATTGTCTCACTGAAATGTCTTCAAGACAATAACATCCATGGAGCTGTCATTTCCTAAAATGATGCACTCTTCTGGAAAACCTCCTGGAGGGCCTGCCTCCTAGAGGAGGTCTCACTGTTTTCAGAAATATGTTCACAATGTTTGTTTGGTTTGTTCCTTTTTTAAATCATAGATTTGCTCGTAAGAAGATAATGCACCATGAACATCCCTTTCTAGTAATGAATACCTTTCGGTGTTGGGGTCCATGTTTTCAAACTTTAAGAATTTTGTTGAGGTCTCAAAAAGTGTCTGCTAAACCTTTACTGGGAATTTTTTGAGGGTCCTTCTTTTCCTCCTCCTGCAGTTTCCTTTTCTCTTGTCTATTCTTCAGCTATGTGTTTCTGTTCCAGTTCCAACAACTCTCCACTATTAAATTTTTCAGGATCCACCTAAAGGAACTATTCAATGTCATCTTCATCTACACCCAGGTTAAAGTTGTTTGCTATCTCAACCACAGCCTTGCTGATTTTTGCAACCTCTTCATCTTGGGAAAACCCTTTGAAGTCATGGACAAACCTCTTGGATGTCGTCTTCCAGGTGACATTTATACTCTCTGTGGTGACATCACTCCGAGCCCAAACAAGGTTCTTGCTGCAGTCAGATGTTGTAATCCTTCCAGAATCGCATCAGTGTCTTCTCCGTGTTTTCCTCCGTTGCATCAAAAGCCCGGGCAAAGGTCCTGCTCAGATAGGAGGCCTCAAAATCTGCTATAACTTCTTAATCCCTTTGTTGGATCAAAGAGGTAGTTTTTGGAGGGAAAAAGCACTACTTAGATATTAGGCTAAAAATCACCAATAAAAGGAGGATTTTCGGGAGAATTATCAATAATAAGAAAATTTTTAAAAGTGTGTCATTCTCCAAATAGTATTTTGCCATTTACCTGACATGTCAATTCAGGAGGGCTTCTTGGAAGAGAGGTTGGGTCATTCATGACTTCTTCATGCTCCTGCTGTTCACTGGCAGTGTGTGCTTACTGATGTGCTTGAAGACCTGGGGTTCTCATGGAGACAGATAAGAAAGGATTTCAAATTTTAGATTTCAACATTGTCCACAAGCAAGACTGTTATCCTGTCCTTAAAATCCTTGAAACCTGGCATTGAGTTGGCCTCCTTATGGGTGAAAGACCTTTCAGTCACCTCTTTCCAAAATATGGAGGTTTCACCCATATTGAATATTTGCTCTGGCAAGAAATATTCCTCCATAATCAACATATCTAGAATTTCTAAAAATTTTTACATCAGCACTTACAGACTCGCCATTTACTTGTCACATCATGTAATAAATAACAATTCTTGAATTGTTTAAATCACTCAAATCGCCTCAAAGCTGCAGTAAATTCAACATCATGGTCAGGTCCAGCCTTTTCTTTAAACATCACTGACAAGCACTTTGGTCGTGATTGTCAGGGCCCTGAGAGTAATACATTTTTGTGTCTAGTCTTCAATCCAGAATAATTAGAAGTTTTTCCGTGTCTGATATAGGCTTTTTAAAAGAAGTTTTGTTAGTCTTGTTGCCCTCAATAAAGCAGAGCCTTTAACAGCTTTCATTACTTTGTTCTTGCTCTTCATGATTGTAGCTATGATGGAATGGGACATGCCTGACTGGTGAGCAATAACTATTACTGATTTACTGCCTTCATAATCCTTAATCACTTTTAATTTTGTTTACAGATTAATCACTTCATGTGGCTTCTTAGTGGCAACATTGTCAGTAGATTTTAAGAGCCATGATGGACAAAACAACAGATTGAATCAAACACAAGAGAAAATTATGGAACAAGAGACATGGTAAATCTGTCTCCTATGTATGAGGATGCTTCCAGGGTAATATATCACCTGTTTTACAGCAAACTTGTTTTTAATAAGTTAAAAGAGTTCACTCAAAAATAATGATTAATAGTATAGTAAATACATAAACCAATTACAGGCATTTATTATCTTTATCAAATATTATGTACTATATGTAATTTTATGTGCAATACTTTCATATTACTAGCAGCACAGTAGATTTGTTTATACCGACATCACTACAATTATGTGAGTAATGCATTTGGGCTATCATGTTACCACTGCTACAAGTTCACCAGGTGATGAAATTTTCAGGTCTATTATAATTTATGGAAACACCACCGTATATGCAGTCCGTGTGGTTATGTGGTAAATAACTATAGAAGGATTCTGTTTTACATATGGAAAAGTATAAATCTTAATTTCTATTGTATAATAAAAGAACTCTAACTACAGAGTTATAATTATAAATAACACAATGCTTACATAACAGTGTAACCCATTACAAGTTTTTTTAGCTAACAGAATTAACCTGCAAAAGTGTCACTTTTCCTTTTAATGTGCAGTAGTATAAAATCATGTTTGTTAAGATACGAATAATGGACCAGAATATCTCACGCAAGAAGCATAATAAATATCAGTTCTTTGTTTTAAAATAATTACTACCATTAATCCTGTAATTACTCACAAGCCTTCAAAGTCAGTACATTTTAATGTACTTATTTACAAAGACAGCTTCTATAGCCAGATGTCTACTTTTATTTTCAGAAAAAAATAATTCCAACAGAAGATATATTTTGAAAAACTGCCAAAACACAAGTGTATAAAATTTATTTTAAAAAATCTGTATTCTGCCTTCCCACAAATCAAATATTTTAAAAGAAAAATTACATTTTCATAAATTTAATGATCAATCACTTAGCCCTATTTCATAAAATAAAGTGATAAAGAAAAATATTTTAGATAAATAATTTAGGGCTCAAATAAAATAATATGTTTCTCTCTGTCTTTATCTCTTCTGTTTCTATTTGTCTTTTTCACTCTTATTATCTTCCTATATCTCTCTTGCACTCTCTTGCTCTTTCTCGCACACACGAACACAATAAAAATATGATAATTCCACTCTATCAACTACTACCCTTGCTTTAGATTAACATCCTAGGAAAACAGTAATGAATGTCAACAGTCACAGTTTAGCTGTGATACTATTACTTTTTAAAAAATTATCTTTATTATAGAAATTATTACAGATGTCCCCCATTTTTGCCCATTGTCCCCTCTCTTTCCCACTCCCCCCAAACCTTCACCCCAATATTGTCTGTGTCTATTGGTTATGCATATAAGTTCTTTGGATGATCTCATTCCCCTACACCCTACTCTCTGCGAATTCTCAGGCTGTTGCCTGCTTCCACATCTCTGGATTTACTTTGTCTATTAGATTCCACATATAAGTAAGATCATGTGATACTTATCTTTCTCTGACTGACTTATTTCACTTAGCGTAATACTCTCCAGGTCCCTCCACACTGTCTCAAAGAATAATTATTTTTAAACTAGAGGCCCGGTGCATGAAAATTCATGCACTGGAGGGGGGCCCCTCAGCCTGGTCTGCCCCCTCTCCACCCTGGGTGGCTGGGCAGTTGCCATCCGAGGCTTGTCTGTGCTTCGGGATGGCCCTGGGCAGCTGGGGGGATAAGGGGACTGGGGGACTCCAGAGGCAGGCACCCCGGCAGGGCTGAGGGGACTGGGCACTGCCATCTTGTGGTTGTGGGTGCCGCCGTCTTGGAGGGTGGGGCAGTGAATTAGCATATACCCTTCTTATTGGCTGTGGGCACCTCCACCTTTGATGGAATGGCAGTCAATTAGCATATTCCCTCCTTATTGGTTGTGGGTGCCAACATCTTTGCGTTGGCATGGAGGTCAATTAGCATATTCCCTCTTTATTAGATAGGAAAGTAGTGAAAACAAAAGAATGTAAGAATAGAAAATAGAATTAGTTGAATAAATTTACTATTTATTAAACAAATATTAAAATAACACTGTGTAGATATATTTATAAGTACTAGTGGCCTGGTGCATGAATTTGTGCACATTGAAAGGGAATTAATTAGAAAAAAATATTTTAATATCGCTCTTTCACTATAATGGAAGTGTCAGAGATTAAAGAAAAGTAGTAAAATGTATATGAAAATAATATATAAATTTATTAATAAATAAACAATAACAACAAAAACACGATATAAAAACAACAAAACATGATATAAAGATAACATTGATGCAAACAATGACTGATAAATTGATTAAACTTATTCTAATATACCACATTAAGAGTGAAAACACTTTCAGAGTGCTTGACTAATTTCCCTTGTGATGAAGTATTTACAACTTTAACTTTAACTTTAATGTCACATGCTCTTTGAACTCGAGAGAAAGCAACATATAATTGACCATGTCTGAAAACGGGTTCAGGTAGGAATATTCCTACTCTGTCTAGAGTTTGTCCTTGTGATTTTTAAATTGTCATTGTAGATTCTGGCATCACAGGAAACTGTCCTTAAATTAATTTAAATGGGAGGCCAGTGTCTTATGGGGACAAAGCAATTCTTGGAATCAGAACAACCTCTCCTTCTGCAGATCCTATTAATACTTCAGCTTCGATTATGTTAGGTCACAATCTTTTGGCAATAAATCTAGTACCATTACAAAGATCCCATTTACTATTAAGATTTCTCAGTAGCATTATGATTGCACCTACTTTCAATTTTTATTTATGACACAGCATTCCCAAAGGTGTAATACCATTAAGAAATTTGATGAGAAAAGTTTCCTTTTCAGCATCATTCGTTGAATTGATGGAATCATCACTCAAGTAAGTATGAAAATCTCTATTGAGTATATCCAAAATTTCTTCATTTAATTTATGAACATGCTAATTTTTAGGACAAAGAATTACATGTTTAGATATATTTTTAATATTATCTATAGATATACTATTTCCAAAGGTAGCTTTAATAATAGATCTGTTACAAATCATTTCACAGGAGATTTCAATAATATCCATTCCTAAATAAAAAACTGCTATCACGTTTGACATCTCCAAGTTTTACTAACCATTCACTATAAGCAGAATCCTCTGATCTGCTGACCAAGGCCAATTCTGCAAGGAATGGGGCTCCTGCTTCCTGCTGTCAGGGTTTGGGATGCAGATGAACAGGATTCAGGGCTGTCAGAGTGCCAACAGCAAGCTGACCACGGCCAATTCTGGGAGGAATGGGGCTCCCACCTCCGTGCTGTCAGGGTCCAGGATGTGGGTATCCGGCTCCCTCCTCCCTCTTGTCAGGGTCAGGGGTGTGGGTGAATGGGATTCGGGGCTGTCAGGGCCGCGACAGCAAGGTGTGGGTCAGTGCTTATCATAGCTACTGGCTGGTGGTCTGGTCGTTGGTCATTACACCATAATGGTCACTGGGTTTTTATTATATAGGATGGTCATATTTTTGATACTATGTTTAACAGAGAAATGCCACTATAAGATAAAATATTAAAAAATGATCAATTTAAAATAAACATGTGAGTGTGTTTATATATATAGTAGTGGCCTGGTGCACAAAATTTGTGAACAGGTGGGAAGGGTGTCCCTCAGCTCGGCCTGCACCCTCTCCAATCTGGGACCCCTCGAAGGATGTCTTACTGACAGTTTACAGTGATTGGGCCTCAACCGGCAGTCGGAGATCCCTCTCATAATCTGGGACTGCTGGCTCCTAACCACTCACCTGCCTGCCTGCCTGCCTGATTGCCCCCTACCACTCTGCCTGCCGGCCTGCTTACCCCCAACTGCCCCCTGCCACCAGCCTGCTCTCCCCCAAATGCCCCCCCAAAAGCCTGATCACCCCCAACTGCCCCCCGTGCCAGTGTGCTCACCCCAACTTTCCCCCCTACTGGCCTGCTCACCCCCAACTGCCCCCCTGTTGGCCTGCTCACTCCAAACTGCCCCCCTGCTATCCTGATCACCTCCAACTGACCCCCACTGATGTCCTGCTTGCCCCAACTGGCCCCCCTGCTGGTCTGCTTACCCCCAATGGCCCTGCCCCCCACCAGCCTGATCACCCACAACTGCCGTCCCATCCTGGCCTGATCACCCATAACTGCCCTCCCCTCTTGGCCTCTAACTGCCTCTACCTCATCCCAGCCACCATGGCTTTGTCCAGAAGAACATCCAGAAGGTCTCCTGGAAGGTCTCCCAGTCTAATTAGCATATTACCCTTTTATTAGTATACATAGAGGCTTGGTGCACGGGTGGGAGCCAGCTGGTTTGCCCTGAAGGGTGTCCAGGAGCGTGTGGTGGCCTAGGTGAGGGGCTGAGGGCTGTTTTCAAGCTGGCCACACCTCCCGGTGTTCCAGGCTCCCAGCCCCTTCTTTTTTTTTTTTTCTTTCTTTTTTTCAGCGCCTCCTTGAGCAGAGGCCAGGGCTGGCTGGAAGCAGGTATCTGGGATTTATTTATCTTCTATAATTGAAACTTTGTAGCCTTGCGCAGAGGCCAGGGCCAGCCAGGGCGGGAAGGAAGCTTGGCTTCCTCCATCACCGGGGGCAACCCAAGTCTCCTGCTCGCTCCAGCTCCATGGCTGCCATCATCTTTGTTGGGTTAATTTTCATACTCACTCCTGATTGGCTGGTGGGTGTGGCTGGTGGGTGTAATGGAGGTATGGTCAATTTGCATGTTTCTCTTTTATTAGTGTAGATTAGAGGCCTGATGCATGGAAATTCATGCAAGAGTAGGCCTTCCTTCCCCTGGCTGCCGGCATCGCCTTCCCTCCAGCACTTGGGACCCAGGCTGCTTTGCTCCAGCCACTGTTGGCAGGTGCCCAGGACCCAGGCTGTTTCACTCCAGCCCCGTCTTCGTCTGGAAGGATGTCCAGAATGACTCCCGGAAGGAAGGATGTTCGGTCTAATTAGCATATTACCCTTTATTATTATAGATTATGGGCCCAGTGCATGAATCCATGCACCTTGAAGGAACTGTGGGCCTTGAGGCTGCAGTGGGCACAGGGGCGAGTCTCAGCCCATCCTCTGCACTCCTGCCTGGCTCCTCTCGTCACAGCCCCTGGTCCTCTGTCTGCCAGCAGCCCTGCTCCCATCACTGCCTCTCCCACGTGCTGACAACACCAGCCCCACTTGCACCCGCTGACAGCTCAAAGCGTTTGGGGCCGGCGCCAGCAGCGGGTGCAAGTGGGGCCGGCTCCATCAGAAGGTGCAAGCAGTGTCTGCTGCCCCGATCACCCCTCAGGAGCAGGGGGAGGTGGAGAAGCCTAGTGATCTGGACTGGCACCAGGCACCAGCTACAGGTGTGAAAGGTGGCTCCGGTGCCAGCTGCGGGTGCAAGAGGCTGATCACCCCTCAGGAGCAGGGGGAGGTGGAGAAGACCTGAGGGGCGATCAGGGCCAGCAGCCACGACTTACACCCGCTGACAGTGCCAAGTGATTGGGGCCGGCACCAGGCGCTGGTAGTGGGTGTGAGCGGCGGCTCAGGTGCTGGAAGCAGGTGCCAGTAGGGCCGGCACCAGCAGGAGGTTAAAGCACTGAGTGGGACCATGGTGCGCAGGAGCAAAGAATTTTCAGTAATCACTAGAGGCTCACCCAGATGACAGTGACGAGTGCCCCACCTTGGTCTGGTGCCTCTGCTTACCTGCTCCACCATCCCGCTGCGGCCAACGCCTGCCATGTTCTGTGTGCGCCCCCTGGTGGTCAGCGCATGTCATAGTGACCAGTTGTTCAGTTGTTTGGTTGTCCCGCCATTCAGTCTATTTGCATATTAGGGCTATATATGACAAGTTTTAAATACAGTTGATAATTTACAATTGACACTTTTTAAGACTATGTGTGGTAAAATTACATGTAATTATTTTTATTACTATGTTTCATAACTTTTCTGGTAGCAATTATATTTAACAAAAATATATGCAATAGTAATTATTTTTAGATTTTTTTTACTATAAAAATAACAATTTCCTTGTTATAAATCAAAAGGAAGGAACATTTTTATCATACCTTCATTTAAGGTAGCAGTACTAAGATTTATGCTCAAAAATAACTTTTGATTTATCTACTAGTGTCCCAGTGCATGAAAATTCGTGCACTGGAGGTGGGGGTCCCTCAGCCCGGCCTGCCCCCTCTCACAGTCCAGGAGCCCTCAGGGGTGGGAGGCGACCTGGTGATCAGGGGAAGGTGACGCCCCATCACACCTCTGCTGCCTCCACTGCCAGCAGCGCAAGCCTCAGCTGGCCCTGGTTACCTGAGCCTCGGGCAGCCCTGGGCAGCTGAGCAGCCGCCATCAGAGGCTTGCCTGCACCTCATGCCAGCCCTGGTGGCTGGGCAGCCACCATCCAAGGTGTGCCTGCTCCTCAGGCCGGCCATGGGCGGCTGGGGGGCTGAGACGACTGGGGGTGGGCCTGGCCTTGCCGTGGGCACTGCAGTCTTTGAGGGCGGGGCAGTCAATTAGCATATTTCCTCTTTATTAGATAAGATATCCATTATTTTCTTAGAATATATTTGTGGATTTTACTATATTTATATGTTTGTATACTAATTTTTAGTGTTATGTTCATAAAAGCATTTTAATATTGATTTTATGTTTTATAAGCATTCAGTTTTTCTGTGTTGTTAAATGTTCCAACTTACCAAGAGAAGAGCAGGCTGTGAGCATCTGGAAGGCTGGATCATGGGAGTAGAGGCAGCCACAGAGATTTAGGCACAGAATTTTGTCCAATAGTTTACATTTCTTTTTTAAAAAAGCAAATATGTCAGCCCAGCTGGCATGGCTCAGTGGTTGAGCATTGACCTACAAAGGTCATGGTTTGATTCCAGGTCAGGGCACATGACCTGGTTGCAGCTCAATCCCTGGGTGAGGGGTTGGGGGGGGCGGGTTGGGAAAGGCATGCAGAAGGCAAGCAAACAATGATTCTCTCTCACAATTGATGTTTCTATCTCTCTCTCCCTCTCTGAAATCAATAAAACTATATTTTTAAAAATGTTCTAACTTACCAAAGGAGAAAATTTTGAAAATCCTGAGAATTGAGACAAAACTAAATTATAAGTAGTAACATTAATCTGATACCTCAATAAATGTTATTTGCCAATATGTACCATTTGTTTAAAATAACATTTACCAGATGGTTTGCTCACTATTTTGTTGAAAATTCAGTTTCTTTAGATAAATACTGAAATGTTCTCATGCACCAAGATATTGTCCGTAATTTGCAGGATACTCAAACTGTGCACAGAAAAATATTTACATCAAGTTTCAAATACAATTCATGTTTTATGATTCTAAATAATCTTTTATCAGTGAAAAAAATAACTATGTGATATATGTGTCTGGAGAGGGTTAACTGTTTCAACCACCACCAGGTTTAAAAAAAAAACAAAACTTTTATGAGACTATGATTGACATACAAAAATTTGTACATATTTTATGTATAAAACTTATGAGTTTGAAGATATGTACATACATGTGAAATCATCATCATAATCTATGCCATAAATATATACTTCCAAAGTTTTTTTATTTTTAGCTGTATGATTTGTGAAAAATTACAATGCTTTCAAAGAGATTGATGTCTACTAGGTCATCTTTCTCCTTGGCAATTAACTATTATTAGTACTGTACTTAGTAGTTTGTTGACATATACCTTTAACATTGAATTATTTAAATCTTTATTGATTTATACTATATGATTTGTATTCAGTGTTTTAAATGTACTTGTACTAAATTTTATTTTAATTCACATTAATTATTTGTTTAATCAATTTTTCTCACACTCATTCTTTAGCAAAAATGTATATTGCTAAATATCTCTCATTAAAATTGTATTCTTACTGTGAAAGATTTTTACTTCTTAAAGAATACTATTATGCATAATTCCCAAACTAATTTTTTTATTGGTAGTATTTCATCATATACAAGTACCAATTAATTATAAATACAACTAAATTCTTTACAAATTTTATGATAAATGTTATTTGCATCTTTATAATACAAGGCAATGTCTGGCTCAGTAGATAGAGCGTTGGCCTGCGGACTGAGAGGTCCCAGGTTCGAATCCGGTCAAGGGCATGTACCTTGGTTGCAGGCATATCCCCAGTAGGAGGTGTGCAGGAGGCAGCTGGTCAATGTTTCTCTCTCATCGATATTTCTAACTCTCTATCCCTCTCCCTTCCTCTCTGTAAAAAATCAATAAAATATGTATTTTTAAAAAAGGCAATATAATTTTAAAAATCAAATCAGTATGATATGACTTGTTAGGTTCTTTTCTACTGTAAATATTATCATTTCTATTGCATAAACACTAAGGTGTTGGCAAAGGTTGAGAAAAACTGTAGAAAGTTTGTGGAAATTTGCTATGTATTTTTAAAAAATCAGTTGACGTGTTTTTTTTTAATGCTAGAATATTTTAAGTTACAGTGAGTCTTAACAATGATATGAGCTATCTCCAATCTGCCATTGACCTCTATGATATGCCACTTTCTCTTTCTCTTGGGGTTTCCATAACTATATCCCAGAAAAGTAAGGGTCTAATACCTTAGACAAAATTATCTACAAGGATTACAACCCCCAAGAAAACATATTCTCTGGAGAAGAGTTGTTTCTATTACAACACTGCTTTATTAAATATTCCCTTCAGGCATAATTAATTGGGTAAACCCTTAAAAAATAGGATTCTTATAATAGAACTAGAGGCCCGGTGCACGAAATTCGTGCACGGAGGGGGGTTGTCCCTCAGCCCAGCCTGTACCCTCTCCAATATGGGACCCCCCACCGGAATCGGGCCTAAACGGGCAGTCAGACATCCCTCTCACAATTCAGGATGCTGGCTCCCAACTGCTTGCCTGCCTGACTTCTGATTGCCCCTAACTGCTTCTGCCTGCCAGCCTGATCACCCCCTAACTACTCTGCTGCCAGCCTGTTTGCCCCCAACTTCCCTCCTCTGCCGGTCTGGTCACCTCTAACTGCCCTCTCCTGCAGGATTGATCACCTCCAACTGCCCTCCCTTGCAGACCTGGTCCTTCTCAACTGCCCTCCCTTGCAGGCCGGGTGCCTCCCAACTGCCCTCTCCTGCTGGCCATCTTGTGGTGGACATCTTGTGTCCACATGGGGGCAGGATCTTTGACCACATGGGGGAAGCTATATTGTGTGTTGCAGTGATGATCAATTTGTATATTACTCTTTTATAAGATAGGATAGAGGCCTGGTACAGGGGTGGGAGCCAGCTGGTTTGCCCTGAAGGGTGTCCCAGATCAGGTGGGGGTTCCTTTGGGGCGTGGGGCGGCCTGAGAGAGGGGCCTGTGGTGGTTTGCAGGCGGGCCACACCCCCTGGCAACCCAAGGGGAGGCCCTGGTATCTGGAATTTATTTTCCTTCTACAATTGAAACTTTGTAGCCTGGAGCAGAGCCAAGCCTGGGGCTCCCTCCAAGGCCCACAGCCATTTGTGTTGGGGTTATAATTGAAACTTTGTTGCCTTAATCGGGTGGGCCCGGCCAAGGTGTGCAGAAAGCTTTGCTTCCCCTGTTGCCGCCGGCAACCCTGGCCTGCTCTCTCAAGCTCCATTCTGCTGCCATTTGTTTGAATTTGTTTACCTTCTATAGTTGAAACTTTGTAGCTTGAATGGAGGCTTAGGCCTGGCAAGGGCAGGCAGAAAGCTTGGCTTCCTCTGTTACCTAGGAAACCTTGCTCTCTGTGGCTATAGCCACCTTGGTTTGAGTTAATTTGCATGCTCGCTCTGGTTGGATGGTGGGCGTGGCTTGTGGGTGTGTCGGAGGTATGGTCAATTTGCATATTTGTCTATTATTAGGTAGGATTGTTTTTAGGGTTGATAAAGTGTGAGGATTTTTCATCACCAAGAGTATGTAATAAGTGAAAATATAATTACTGCCTCAAGGTATACACTTAATATTTTTCACTTTTCTAGTCCATTTACATTAATATGACCAATCCATGTTTTTAATATTAGATATGTACAACATTTAGCATACATCTTGGACAGTATTTCCAAGATATAAATTGCAGTTCTATTTAAACAAATAATGTCAAAGCTTTTGTCTTGCAGACCATTTTTAAAACAGCTTCAACTTTCAGGCCATGGGACAACTCTCAGGTAATTCATTATTCTCATCAAAGCTATTGGACGACATTGGTGACTTTAATTCCCAAATGGCTTTTTCAGCAATAGATTGAATAAACTTTAAGTAATGTCTATTGGAAAATGTACTTTTTTTGCCTATTTTGGAATAAGAACCTTTTATAATAGCATAAATTTAGCATATATTTTATGAAATATTTCAGAAAAGTTCAGATTTTCAAATATATTTGTAGAACAAAGAGATAAACATTTACAAAGTCTTAATATAGATAGAATAATTAATATTTCTGGTATTTTACTATGCCTAATGACAAATATTAATAAAATAATAAGACTAGTCAATTATCATTAGTATAAAAATCTACTATTTCTCATTTATAATAAAATATTTATTTACCTGTTTTGAAATATAGTCATTATAAAGTCAAAGGAATTTCAAAAATTTCCCTTTGGATTAAAAAAACACACAAAGAAACCAATGAACAAAAAATATAAATAATTTATGATTATTTTTAATTTAATATATTTATAATTTATATATAATTAATATATTTTTAATTTAGAAAACAGTGATGACAGTTTTTCTTTCTGCTTGTGATTTATCAGGCTATGTAACTTAGTCTCAATACAATTAATTATTACAATTTAAAATGAATTGTGTGGTAAACATGGAATTAGTGCTTATTGAATTTGGCTTCATTTGTATTTTACACTGCTTTCTATTTTTTCATAATGACCACATTCTCATTAATCATCTCGTAACTATTTTACTTGAACTTTTTGCCCATACTTAAAATCCAATTTCTGGAACTGAGGTGTGGGTTCCATTTCTTTACCTCTCCTCTTAACACATATTACTTTCCTTTCTTTGTTAATGGAACCATCCTTCTATTCAGTTACCCTTGTGTATTTTAGAGTACAGGCTAAAATGCTATACAAAGAGATTTTGGTTTAGATAAGACAAAATTTTATTTCACTTTCATGTAGGATTTAGGAGGTGGGTGGTCCAGGCTAGTAAGAAAGCTCTGCTCCATATTATCATTAATATTGGAGTTGGGAGGGGTGGTGTTTTTCTTTTGCATGGTTGATCAGGGATCTCCATCATTTTGGCCATTCAGTCTATAGGAAGAGAAAGTGAAAGTCCAAGGAAGGAAATTTCATTTTAAACAGGAGACCAGAAAAGTTAAATAATTAGTCCCCCTTACATTCTATTTATTAGATCTTAGTCAAAGGGACATACAATGTGTGTACTAGATTACCAACAATAGTCTTGAGCCAAGTGGCCAGATTATGCATTATTATCATAAATAAAGGGAATAACACATTTTGGGGGAGATATTACATTAGCAGTCTGCTATATCAAGTTATACATTTTTGAGTGATACAATATTGATTCTCTCTTTACTTAAGCATTCGATAAATGATTTAAATTTCTTCTTTTTACATGTTCAATTAAATATTTCTCATTATTGCCGAAACTGGTTTGGCTCAGTGGATAGAGCGTTGGTCTGCGGACTGAAAGGTCCCGGGTTCGATTCCAGTCAAGGGCATGTACCTTGGTTGCGGGCACATCCCCAGTAGAGGGTGTGCAGGAGGCAGCTGATCGATGTTTCTCTCTCATCGATGTTTCTAACTCTCTATCCTTCTCTCTTCCTCTCTGTAAAAAATCAATAAAATAAAATAAAATAAAAATAAATAAATATTTCTCATTATTTCTCCAAACCTTTGTGCACTCTTGGTGAGATTGTAAATTGGTAGAGACACTATGTAAAACAATATGAAGAATCCTCAAAAAATTAAAACTAGATCTACAATATGACCTACTGATTCCACTTCTGAGAATATATCCAAAGGAAACAAAAACATCAACTTGAACAAATATCTGTACCCTTGTGTTTATTGCAGCATTATTTAGAATAGCCAAAGCATGAAAACAACCATTGATAGAAAAATGAATAAAGTTTTGTTATATTTTTAAACAATGAAATATTATTCAGCCATCAAAGACATTGGGGGTGGGGGGACGAGGGCAAGTGCCAGGGGGTAGGGAAGGCCAGGGGGAGGTCAGTAGAGAAAAAATAAAAGGGAGACATATGTACTACTATTTGTAATACCTTAAACAATAAAATAAAATTTAAAAAAAATTTAAATCCTACTATTTGCAACAACATGAATGGACCTTAAAGTCATTAAGCATTATGCTAAGTAAAATAAATCAGACAAATAAAGACAAATACTGTATGATCTCATATGTGGAATCTAAACCCTCCCCCCGCAAAAAAAAAATCTCAAACTCATAGAAAAAGAGATCAGACTCAGACTCAGACTTGTGGTTAACCTAAAGTGGAGGGTACAAACTTGCAGTTATAAAATAAATAAGTACTAAGAATATAAAATATAGCATGATGACTATAACTAAAACTGCTGTATGATATATAGGAATGTTCTTAAGAAAGTAAATCCTAAGTATTCATATCACAAGAGATAGTTCTTTTCTTTTTTCTTCTCTTTTTATTTCATCTATATGAGATGACAGATGATAGCTAAATCTACTGTGGTAAACAGTTTACAAAATATGTAAATAAAACCATCATGCTGTACACCTTAAATGTATACACTAATGCATGCTAAATATCCTGTATAATAAAACCCTAATATGCAAATCAACCAAATGGCAGAACAACTGGTGGTTATGACATGCACTGACCACCAGGGGGCAGATGTTCAATGCAGGAGCTGTCCCCTGGTGGGCAGTGTGCTTCCACAGGGGGAGCGCCGCTCAGCCAGATGCCGGGCTTACAGCTGGTGAGTGCCTCCGTGGCAGTGCTAAGCACCCCTGTGGGGAGCTGGCCTAAGGCAACAGTTGGACATCCCCTGAGGGTTCCCGGACTGCGAGAGGGCACAGACCTGGCTGAGGGTATCCTCCCTCCTCCCCAGTGCATGAATGTCATGCACCAGGCCTCTAGTTTCTTAATAAAATTTGAAAATAAATAAATATCAACCTTGTTTATTATATCCAGTGAAAATAGCTTTTTAAAATGGCAGAAATTGCACTCAGTAAGTGCTTAATAAATGTTACCTGTTATTATTTTCTTGATAATGATTACATGTTATTGCTAAAAATAACGGGGCATACTGGAAACATCTATTTCTTTAATAGATAGTGTGTCATGCAAGTCAATAACCCTGTTGAAACAAATCTAAAAACAGCTAGAAAAGTCACAAAAATATATTTTGTAAAGACATGAGAAAGCAATATGAACTAGATAAATCAAAATTCCAGAGTGAACTGTACTATTCAGAAGTATGTTAGTGATCAATAAACATTTTTTTCCTGGGATATTTGCTCATTCAGTGTACATGTTTTGACAGTCAGTGGAAATTTGTTCTCTGGAAAAAAAAAATGAGGAAAGCTCTCAGTGGTCTTGTGGGGTTAGAGTTACAGATTAAAAGATTAAAAGGCCTCAAGCACACAGCCAAATTTCCCCAATGGGTCTTCACTGAATTCTGGTGTTGCATTGAGATTTAACCATTAGGCCAATAGATCGTAGGATAACTAGCATTTTAAAAGCCTTTCAGTGCTTAGGAAACAAATAGGATGGTGGCCTGACTCAAGGACATTGCCAATTTTTCCTTAAAGTATTTGCCACAACTTGAAACTACAATAGGAATTAGAAAGCTGTGAAGGTCTGATAAGCAAAGATCTTGGAAGTTACCACCCCGATCCTGACAACAAGAACAAAGCTGTTCAATGCAAATGTCAAATTTTAATGTTGGACTCCTGAAACATATAATCTTATGAACCAATGTTATCGCAATTTTTAAAGGAAAAAGCTGTACAAATAGAAGCCAACATATCTTTTTGAATGTATCAGATAATTGAGGTCACAGGGCAAGCTATTACTCCCCCAAAAGGATACACTAAAGCAGCTTACTGGAAGTGGAAGGCATTGCTGGAGCATGGTAGGGACACTTCAAGGTGTTTATATTATGTGGTACTGGGTTGGTTCCAAGTCCTGGCAACCCTATGAATGAGCGATGTCTACAATGCACTCGCCTCTTTTATTAAGTCAAACCATCTCTTATTTGGCCTTCCTCTTTTCCTGCCACTTTCTATTTTTGCCAGCATTGTTGTCTTTTCTAAGAAGTCTGCCTTCTCATGAATATCAAAACTGAAGCTCAAGTAGGAGAGCTTCAGTTTTGACATCTTTGCCCCCAGCAATGTCTCAGGATTAATCTGCTGTAAGACCCACTCATGATCATCTTTCTGGTGGTCCGGGGCATCTGCAGAGCTTTTCTCCAATACCGTATTTCAAAAGAATCTTTTCTTTTTCTATCAGCCTTCTCCATGTCCAACTTTCACAACTACACATAATAACTGGGGATATGAGAGTGTGGATGATCTTAGCCGCGGTCTCAAATGACACATCTTTGCTCTTCGTGATGTTTCCTAATTCTTCCACTGCTGACCTTCTGAGTATTAAAGAACTTTAAGACTTAAATACTTCAAAACTTAAACAGTTAAAACTAAACTTTAAAACTGAAAACAAATACAATTTAACACTTAAATATTTAAAAACTTTTATACTTAAAGGGGAACTGACTAATTTCTGTCAGTGATTGAGCGTGAACTAGCTTGAGAGATAAAATGGGATTCAGCCTTGTTGGGTGGGTGAGGGGGGGCACACTTTTTAACATTTTATCTTCAGGACCCCCACACAATTGTCAGAATAAAGATCAGAGAAAAATCTTCCTGTTTTTCCAGCAAGGAGGTGGTGGTGGGGGGAAGCCATTTTGAAATATGCTCAGAGCCTTCTCTTCTTTACAAACTCCTGATGTCAAGAGAAACTATTTTGTAAGAACTTAACTAACTTCAGTTTTCCCAGAGTCTAAATGGCAAGGATGTGAAGCAACAGAAACTAACAATCACTGAAAAAGAAATGCGCTATCAAGCATAAAAAAGCATGAAGTAAATATAAATGAATATTGTTAAGTGAAAAAAGTTGGTTTGGAAAGTACACTATATGATTCCAACAATATGATATTATGGGAAAAGAAAAAAACTATAGCATCAGTAAAAATATTAGTGTTTACCAGCGGTTTAGGAAAAGGGAGGATGATATAAATAGGTGAACACAGATGATTCTTAGGTCAGTGAAATTATTCCCTATGTTACTATAGAGTTGAATAGATGATATAATACACTTGTCAAAACCAAAGAACTGCACAACACAAAGAATGAACCCTAATGCAATCTATGGACTTTAATTAATCTATGAACAGTAAAATTCATTCATCAATAATAACAAATTTACCACAGTAATGAAAGATGTTAATAATGGGATTACTGTGCAAAGAAGTATATGATGGCTTTAACCCTTTGCACTCACTTGCTTTTTTTCTCGATTCCTTTATTCTACTCGGGATTTAATTTTTTAAATACCCCAGATTTTACAAAGCGTGGCAGTAAAATAAAAAACTGGAGTTTCTTTTCATACAAACTTATTTATTTGGATTTTTTTATATTTCAAATTATTGATACATTCAATACAATTCGACATACGAGCTGCTACCGATGCTAACCGTGTCGAGTCACACTCGACATCCGAGTGCAAAAGGTTAACTTCTCAATTATTCTGTACACTTAAAACTGCTCTAAAAATTAAATCTATCTATCTATATATATATATATAAAAGCCCAGCAAACATTACGGCAGAATGACCAGAATGACTGGAAGGACCACTGACTATGACATGCACTGTGGCAGCCAATAAGCCTGATCTGGGCCTGCTCGGCCTCCTCAACTTCCTGCGGCCCCTCCCGCTGGACACTCCACCCTCAATCAGGCCCCCGCCCCCCCCAACCTGCTGGTCTTATACGCAGAGAGCACATGACTGAGCTGTCAGCACCCCTTCTGAGGGGAGACGCCCACCAGGTATACAGAAGGTATACAGAAGGCGCTGAGCGAAGAGTCCACACAGGTTGTGTTCACACCTTCTTGCTGTCCCCCTCTCCCACCACAATGCCTAAGGAAGCCCGACTCAGGAACCCTGTGCTGACTACCCACACGGAGAAACAGCGTGTGATATACATCCTGTCCTGCAGACACCCGAATCCACCACAAGAGGAAGATACTATAGACCCGGGGCGGGCAGATGGGGACTGAGACAGAAGGTCTGGAAAAGCAGGGCCACGGTGTTCTGCGTTCGTGGCCCAACCCTGCTCCCCGGCCCCCTCCATGTGCGAAGTGCCTGCATCGCTGCCCTTGGACGGAGGTCTGTGAGTGAGTGAAGAGCTGTGGCTGCGCTTGGCCTCCTGCCCTCATGGATAAGCAGGAAACATATTTACATGCCAGAACCTAAAACCCTCTTTATTGGAAATAGCGCAAATTATGCAAGACCCACAAGTGTTTGTAAACAGGACTCTGTCCGGCTGCGTGTGAACCCAGATTGAAGGGGTGCTCTCAGCTGAGGAGGCTGCAAAGGCTGCTCCTCTCTCCAACACACGCAACCTGGAGAGGTTTAAAGGGAAGAGGAGATAAAATAAAACACAATAGCAACAAGCTCTGAAGCCGCTGCAGATGCCGTCAAATCCTCCGTGCGGTGGTGATGACAGAGCTCGCCTCCCCATGCCCGGGGCTCAGACTGCCAGCCGCTGACACCTGCCCGGTCTCCTGGCACCGGCCTCATCTACCCGGCCACTTTCCACCTCCCACCAGCTCCTGGAGGCGGGTGGGCTTGCAGATGGAGGCTTCCGTGTTAAAGCCACCCTGTTGATGTAGCACAGGCATGCGCGGTCTTTTTAATGAGAGAGAACCCATAACATCCCTTCATGAACGTGCTTTTAACTGTTCTGGGATCACACTCCCAGCCTTGGTGACCTTCAAATAGGCCTCAGCGATTCCAATTCCACTTGCCCCTTGAAAAGTCTGACCCGGGTTTCACAGAGACTGAATCCCCTTGGCCCCTGAAGCAGTCGTGTCCTTTCAAAAGGAAGGTCACCCTGGCTGCAGGTCCGTCGTCACTTTGAATATTTCTTGCTACGCCCTTCTCTACCCAGCAAAGTTCTATTTAGAATTGAAGGCTAGATAAAGAGCTTCACAGACATGAAAAAGCTAAAGGAATTCATCACCCCTACCAGGAGCAGGCCAGCCCCGCCCCACTCCCCAGCCTGCCCTGATGGTACCCCATCAGGGCTGGCTGGCTGGACCCCACCCGTGCATGAATTCCTGCACCAAGCCCATAGTTAATTAATGAAAAACAAAGCAAGACAACACAGAAAACCTCTAAAGAGAAGAACTGAATTGCCATCAGTCTTTCAATGGTGAGGCTAAAAGACTCACTAAACTCTCAGTCAAAACTCCGAAAGAGCAAAGCCGTAGAAACTCTATGATGAACCAGATACACTTTAAATGTTAACAAAGATAATGCAGGCATGATCCCTCACAATCTTTGGTTGGATGAGTTGCTTAACACCCCACTCCATCACCCAACAGAGAAAAGGGAAAACAATCTCAGGTGGAAGATTAAAATATCTGGATGCTTTATAATAGCTATCTACACAGTATCCAGGTATCATAAAAATTACTTTACATGCAAAATCAAGAGACTATGACTGTGTGAAGAAAAAAATAATTTACTAAAGGTATCTGATTTATCACTGTTTATATAGATGGTGTGTTTTTTTTTAACACTCTTTAACTCCTCTTTCTACCTTGGATTTTATCCTGGTATTTGTGATCCCCAAAGTAATTCCTTTGTCAGTTTTTTTAGGAAGAGATTTTATCAATAATTTAATGTTCAACATTCAGGAAGCTAGTAAGTTACCTTTTTATCTATTAACTAGTGGCCCAGTGCCGAAATTCATGCAAGGGTGGGGGGTGTTTCCTCTATAATAAAGGACCCCTTGAGGGATGTACGACCATCGGTTTAGGCCTGATCCCTGTGGGATTGAGCCTAAACCGGCGGTTGAACATCCCTCTTGAAATCTGGGACCACTGGCTCCTAACCACTCACCTGCCTACCTGTGTGATCGCCCTTAACTGCCTCTGCATGCCTGCCTGATTGCCCCTAACCCCTTTGCCTGCCTGCCTTATTGCCCCTAACCTCTCTGCCTGCCTGCCTGCCTGATTGCCCCTAACTGCCTCTACCTGCCTGCCTGATAGTCTCTAACTGCCCTCCCCTGCCGGCCTGATCTCTCTCCCAACTGCCTCTCCCTGCCTGATCAACCCTAACTGCCCTCCCTTGCCAGCCTAATCTTGCCCCCAACTGCCCTCCCCTGATGGCCTGATTTTGTCCCCAACGACCGACCCTCCCCTGCCAGCCTGATCTCGCCCCCAACTGCCCTCCCTGATTTTGTCCCCAACGACCTTGCCCTGCCAGCCTGATCTTGCTCCCAACTGCCATCCCCTGCCAGCCTGATCTTGCCCCCAACAGCCCTCTGCTGCTGGCCTGATCTCACCCCCCAACAGCCCTCTCCTGCCAGCCTGATCACCCCTAATAGCTTCTGCCTTGGCCCCCACCACCATGGCTTTGTCCAGAAGGAAGTTGGGCATTCAGAAGATGGCTGGTCAACCCAGTCTAATTAGCATATTACCCTTTTATTGGTAACGATAGATTATATAGGATAGGATTGCTTAAATGAGGGGGAAAAGCCTTTTTCAGCAGGAGGAGATGCTCTTGGCAGACCAAAACACATAATCCCTATATCTGGACTGATAGCCAGCCATATGAACTATACTGCCAAACCAATCATTATAAAATTGAGCTGCTTTCTTTCACCTTACACCAAACAGCTGTTGCCCTTAAAACCCCTCCTCAGTCCCCACCTTAGATTCTACCAGTTCACCCAGATTAGGTTCTGATTAGTTGGTTTCTATGCCAGTTAGCGTCAAAAGCTCCGCCTTCTAGGAAGCCATTGGCTCCTTGCACTTCAACCAGATTTGGTTCTGATTGGCCGGTTTCTATGCCATTCAGCGTCTCCGGGCCTATCAACAGGCCTGATCAGAGAGGCGGGCCTGATCAGCAGCCCCAGTGAAGGCCTGAGAGAAAGAGAGGTGAGGCTGCTGGTCAGGCCTGGAGCAGAAGAGAGAGGGAAGTGCTGATCAACAGCTGCCACGGAGGCTACGGGTCAGACCCTGCTTCTCTCTCCTCAGGCCTTTCTCCGGGCCAGATCCGCAGCCCCCTCAGCAGTCAGTGCTAGGTCTAGGCTCCCGCAGCTGAGGCAGTCAGTGCTGGGTTGCCACAGCAACCCACCACTGACTTCCTGTTGGTCGAGCCTTCGGGTCGTTTTGGATGTTATGGACCCTGGGTTTTTATATATTAGGATGTACCCTGTGATAACTACTGAATGTCTGTGAAAGGCTTAAAGTGTAGTTTTTCTTTACCTTCCAAAATATTGCTACACCCAGTGGATTTCTCTCAGAGCACTCATCAGATCTTAAAATCTATTTAATATTTGCTTAATTTGTTACTAAAAACTGGATGTTGAATATATTGCATAGGCAGCACTGTCCAGATTTCTATAAATGTACAAAAGACAAAGAATCAAATAATTATTTTCAGTCTGAACTTAAATATTACATTTGGCTTGAAAACACCCATTATTGTGCATAAGTCTTGAAGGTTATACTCACTTGTCCTTGCTTTACCTCACTTTGAATATTTTATGCTAATCCCTTCTGGTCTGAACTGTTGCTGTTGAGAAATCAGCTGACAGTCTAGTTAGAGCTTCCTTGTAGGTGACTATCTCTCTTTCTCTTGTTACTTTTAAGATCCTCTCTTTGTCTTTAAACTTTGCCATTTTAATTATGATGTGTCTTGGTGTAGGCCTCTTTGGGTCCATCTTGCTTTGGACTCTCTGTGTTTCCTGTACTTGCATGTCTTTTTCCTTCACTGAGTTTGGAAGTTTTCAGTTATTATTTCTTCAACTAGGTTCTCGCTCCATTGCTCTCTCTTCTTCTTATGATACCCCCCTATCATGTGGATGTTGTTATGTTTCATGTTGTTCAAAAGGTCCCTTAAACTATCCTCATTTTTTAAAATACATTTTTCTTTTTGCTGCTATGATTGGACGTTTTTTTCTACCTTCTCTTCTAAATTGCTGATTTAATCTTCTGCTTCATCCAATCTACTGTTTATTTCTTCCAATATATATTTATTTCAGATATTGCATTCTTTACTTCTGACTAGCCCTTTTTGACAGTTTCTATGTCTTTTTATTCAATCTGTTGAGCATCTTTATAATCATTACTTTGAACTCCATGCTGATAAATTGCTTGCCTCCATTTCATTTAGCTCATCTCCTGGAGATTTCTCCTGTTATTTCATGTGGGACATGTTTCTTTGTCTCTCAATTTTGGTTTACTTTTTGTGTTTGTTTTTATGTATTAAATAGATCTCCTATGACTCCCAGTCTTGGTAGGGTGGCCTCATGTAGTAGGTATCCTGTGGGACCCAGTGGTGTCGTCTCCCTGATCACCTGAGCTGGTTGCTGTAGGAATGTCCCTTGTGTGCATATGTGAGCCATACTGATGTAATTGGGTTTTCATTGCAATTGACCCATTCATGCATATGATTGACCCTCAGACTGGCAGACTGTGAGTCTCAAGCCCCAACATGGTGTGCGAGCTGCTGTGCTGGTGGTGATCACACAAAGTGAAATTTGCCTCAGTAGGGTTTAGTGCCTACTGAGATCTCCCTTTAGATATGCTGCTTGTGAAGTTTATTGGATTCTTCTCTGTTGTCTGAAGCTGGCTACTGGTTGTATTTGGTCTGGGCCTCTTGGGATGGATTCTGGTGCCATCTGTGACTGGCCCTGGGCAACCTATTTGGAGCTATAAGCAATCCACGGTTTGTGGCTGCCTCTGCTGGGCCTGGGTGAATGTGAAAAGGACCGAGCTGTGCACCAAGACAAGCTTTTACTAGTAGTGGGCCCAGGTCAGGTCAGCAGAAGTCTCAAAGCACCCAGAGATCCACCTCCACCTGCAGGCTGCCTGTTAGACTCAGTCACTGAAAGGGTCCCTGGCTGTACTCTTCAATGGGGAGGGGAGAGAAGAATTTCAGAAGGTAGGGCTATTTATTGCTTTTCTCCAGGCTGATGCTGCAGGTAGGGAAGTGCTTCAACCATGAAAGATGACATCTGTGGTATTGGGGAATGATTCCACACAGGGATCCTGGTGTTTCACCTTTCAGCTTTCTCTTCAGAGCCACCAAACCCAGACTTTCCTCATGTTGATCTAGTCTGCTCTGCCCTCCTTCCACCGGACCCCAGGCTGAGTGGCCGTGAATGAGATTTTGCGCATTGGCCCTTTAAGTGGGTGCTTGTGTTTATGCCATCTCTCCCTGCAAACAGACATCCCACTGTTTTCCAAAGCCAGATGTTATGTGGGTGACTCTTCCTGGCTCTGGTACTCTAGGCTAGCAAGCTGAGCTTAGGGCTTAGACCCCACACTTTTCAGCAGGAATTCCTCACAGCCGAAAGATCCATCTGGAACCTCAGCTGCCACTTATGGAAGTAGGGTCAGACTTCTCATGCCTCCACACTTCCTACCAGACTTGATGTGGCTTCTGTTAATCCTTGGTTATAAGGTTTCTCTCCAGCTAGGCTTCATTTGGTTATTCAGAATGATTTTCTATAATGTAGTTGTAATTCCAGTTTGATTCTGGGAGGTGGTTAGTGCAGTTTCCACCTAATTTGCCACCATTTTGGATCTCTTGAAAGATTTAGAATTACAATGTGTGGTGAGATTAAACAATAAATATTAAACATCAAACACCCCATGTTGATCTGGATTCTTAGGTGTTATGTGCACTTGGTGTCTCTGGTCCAAAAGGTAAATCTTGTCTCAGTATGGCCCTTTAAGAGGGAGGGTAACTTTGACTGCAGCTCAGCTGTGGCCTCACAACCACTTCCTGTGAGATACCTTTGGCTGTAAGATGTATACTTACTTTGATACTATTGATGCAATATGTCTTTTCCTGCAATAAATGCCAGATTTTTAAGCATTGTTATTTAGGATCCTGTATGTCTTCTATCACAATTGCACTCTGATATTGTTAAAACAAGAATTAATTTAAAAAAAAAAAAAAAAACAACAACAACACACATTCCCTCTTGATACCCCAAATGGCAAACTCAGACTCTCCTCACAGGTTCTTGTCTCATGAAGTTAGAAGAATAAATTCACAGACTGTAAGATTTTTAGTAAAAATGTGGAAATTTATTGGAAGTGTATCCAAACTTCTGGGTAGGGAGGGGTTCCCAAGTGGGTAACCCCCTAGGGAGGGGTCCCCAAAATGGGAAAAGTCCTCTCTCTTTAAAATGGAAAAAAAAAAAACCCAGTCCAGTGAGTCTCTTTGTCTATGGGTTTATAAATGCTGGTAGCTTCTTTGTCTTGTACATGTTATTGTCTAATTGGACCCTTCCTTATTCTATGTCCCTTGTCCTATATAATAAAAGTGTAATATGCAGATTGTCTCCTTGGGTGGTTGTTTGACTGGGAGTTCAACCAGGAGACTGGGAGTTCGACCGCTTGCTATGACGTGTGCTGACCACCAGGGGGTGGTGCGGAACATGGCAGGCATCGTGGCACTGGCAGCGGGTGGCAGTGGGGGTGCTGCCGGTTCCGATGGGCCCTGACAAGGGCCCATCGGAACCGGGATGATGGAGCAGGTGAGTGGGTGGAACCAGGCCAAGGTGGGTGCAAGTGGGGGCCCGATCACAAAACCAATTGCCTCACAGACAGCGACCAGCAGCAGTGGTGGGGGATGGGGCTACCTCCCGGCTCCCCTGTGCCGAGGGAGCGGGGCAGGGGGCCTGGCTCCGACCAATTGCCCCGCAGGCGGGATGGTGGAGCAAGTGAGGGGACGACGCCAGGCCAAGGCGGGTTGCCAGGTGGGGCTGTGGGGTTGCGAGGTTGGGAGCGTGAGCTGGGGCCCGATCTCCACAGGCCACCCTGAGGGACCCCACCTGTGCATAAATTCGTGCACCAGGCCTCTAGTTCTTTCATAATTGGCCACTTTCCCCATTTTCCCTGTATAGTATCAGTTTCAAAGCTCCCAATACGCTCTTCTTCTTCCCCTTATCTTGTAACATTCCTCCATCCTCGTGTATGTAACATAAACAATCGGGCAACTTGGAGCTATCTCCTCCTGTCAGGTATGCATTCTTTTCCCATGGACCCTCTTCCCCTAAAACTGCCTCTCCTGTCTCTAAAATTCTTTCACTTTCAAAATTGTATCATTTTTATATGTGTTTCTTACTTTGGGTTTTAGAATATGAACTTACAAAGTTACATTTATTAAAAATAAACATAAAATCTGCTTTCTTCAGAAATGTATAGAAATTTAGCTGTAGAGTTCAAATTGTTTATCATGGTGAGAACTTATAGTATAATAATTTAATTTTATGAATAGTTCATTTATGAATGTTTGCCAATATTTAATTTGCAAATCTTTCTCTGAACATCATATTTCCTAATAACAATAGGAAAAAAAATCAATAGCTATCAAACTTTCACTAACTGTGGATGAGGAATTTCATAATGTAAAGTAAAAATCTTCTTTGGGAAAATATTTAGAACTATTTAAAAACAGATTAACATTTACCTTCTAATTGAATTATGTTGTAATGGATGTCTCACACAATGTATATGTGTTTTTAAAATACAACTTGTTTTAGGGATATTTAATGTAATGTATAAAATCAATGTCAGAAATAAAAATAGTAATATCATGCTGAATTTGAATTCAGCTTATCTCTTTAAACAATAATTATTAGTAAGGAAATAATTTGGTTTAAATTTTAAGCCTAAAAATCCCACTGAATGATACATATTGCATTTTCTATCTTTAAAATTGTGATGTTGCATACTGGGAAAAATAAAGTACATAAACTATGTAGAGTGAAAGTGTCTTGCATTACAGTATTTGCCAATGGAGCACCTTTCAAAATTTCTTCAAGTATTAAGAAAAGTTGAACAATGAGCACTACATATTTTCATTGGCCAGAATTTTATATTGTTTATGATAAAAATGATAGCTATAACTCATCTCAAAACTTTAGAGAATTTCTTTCTCCCTCAAGTTACAACTTATAATTTAGGATTGGATTTAAGACTCCATCATATTGTAGGGTTCGAGAGACCTTCTTTTTCAGCCAATAGATAGAGAAAGAAAATATGGATAATGGATACTTCTTCTTAACCCCTTTGTTATGGATGTGATACACATCACTTCTGCTTGCAGATCAACTGCAGAAATTACCTGACTCTTAACTAGATGCAAGGCACCCTGAAAATGTAATCTCTAGTCAGGTCAAGCACTCTCTTTCCACTACACTATTGAATGGAATCCTGTATCTTTGGGGCAAAATTGGTCATCTCTTAGTGTCCTTCTTAGCTCCTATACAGCACTAAGAAGGCAACTAACAATGTTTCATATGTTTGTAGTGTTTTCCAAAGTATATTCCAAGGATGCCTACCCCTGTGAAACATTTCATGAGTGAAAAGTAATTTCAGTAGTCTTTAGAAAATAATCTATGAAATAGGCATCTGCTTAAAAATTTTTTCTTCATATTGATATATATTTACTCTTAAAAAGCTGGCACTCAAAATATTTTTTTACCTTGTTTCAGACATCATTTCCAAAACATATTTCATGTTCTGAAAATTCTGACAAAGGTAAAATTACTGAAAGTTAAATTTGCATTTTCTAAACATTTTACATATTCATTGATACAGAAAATAGTAAAATTGTCCAATTTGATGAATTTAGACTAGTATCATGACCACAATCAGGATACATATCCCTCAACCCCCCAAATTTCTTCATGCTTCTTTGAACAACTACCTTGAACAACCTTGAACCGCCTTCCTTGAACAACTATCTACTGCATTCTGGCAAAATTAATTAGTTTGTATTTCCAAGAGTTCAATATAAATGAATCACATAATGAGTGACCTGTTTTGTCTGCTTTCTTTTATGCATCATAATTACTTTGGGATACATCCATGTTGTGGCATGTAACAAAAATATTTATTCAAAGCTTTTCCCAGCTTATGTGTTGGGTTGTCTATTTTCTTGATAATAGAGTTGTATAGTTTTTTACATACTCTAGACACAAGTCCTTTCTTGGATGTATGATTTGCTGATATTTACTATCCTTTGTCCTATTTCTCTTAACAGTGTCATTCTTTTGTTAGTGTTGTGTATTTAAGACAAAATATATTGGGACTCATAGCATTAGTGTTCCGGTTGTCATGTTGCATCATATGGCTAAGAAGTCTGATGACATATACAAACAAATTAAGGTAATTTGTATGAGTATAGTTCACTGCTTTCAACTCATTATTCATAACCTGGTACATGTTGTAAGGCATAATACATTTAAACCAACAACTGGCCATTGGATAATCTGTTCTCCTTTTTGAAGAATGATTTATTATCCACAGACCTTTCCTAAAGGTGATGTATAGTGATTATTTCTCTTTTAAAAGCTTTTAATTTTATCAAATACTCCTTTCAATATATACTATTAAAATTATTCAAATTAAATTAAGATAATAACCATAGAAAATTCAAGATGATAAAGTCAGTGTGCACTTCTATCTGTTGCACTGTTAAAACAATTTTTAAAAGCTGTTTTTCAATGGTAAATTATAAAACATGCAAAGAAAAAATTATTAAAAACCAGTTTAGAAGAATGCTCCAATTTTGACTTTCTACTTTAAGACATTTTCTAACTTCTCTTTTCTCTGTTCATATTGAATCACAGAAAAAATCTTTATAGAAGAACAACTTTTTTCTTTTAGAATGATGACTTTTATTCTAAAAATAACATACTGTTTTAAAAAAACGTTTTATAGTGAATAAGGGAAGTAAAAAAGCAGGCACGGAATATTTATATGTGGTGTTTTTTTTGTGAAGTTTATATTCATATTTGTTTTTTATTTCTTTTTGTAATTTTAATTTATTTATTGTCTGAAGCTTTACACATGTCTCCTTTTTTCCCAATTGACCTCCCCCTCCTCCCCTAGCCATTCCCACCCCAGGCAAGCCCTCACAGCCCCAGTGTCTGTGTCCATGGGTTATGCTAATTTGCATGCATACAAGTCCTTTGGTTGCTCTCTAATCCCCCTCCCCTACCATTTGTCTCTGGATCTATCCTTGTTCATCAAATTATGTTGATCATTATATCCCACATATGAGTGAGATCATGTGATATTTATCTTTCTTTGACTGGCTTATTTCGCTTAGCATAATGCTCTCCAGTTTCATCCATGCTGTTGCAACTGGTAAAAGTTCCTTTATTTATAGTGGCATAGTATTCCATTGTGATGTGAAACAGATTTTTAATCCACTCATCTGCTGATGGGCACTTAGGTTGTTTCCAAATCTTAGCTATTGTAAATTGTGCTGCTATGAACATAGGAGTGCATATATCCTTTCTGATTGGTGTTTCTGGTTTCTTGGGATATAGTCCTAGGAGTGGGATTACTGGGTCAAATGGAAGTTCCATTTTTAACTTTGTGAGGAAACTCCATACTGTCTTCCACAGTGGCTGCACCAGTCTGCATTCCCACCAGCAGTGCATGTGGGTTCCTTTTTCTCCCCATCCTCTCCAGCACTTGTCATTTATTGATTTGTTGATGATAGCCATTCTGTCAGGAATAAGATGGTACCTCATTATCATTTTGATTTGCATCTCTCCCACGATTAGTGAGTTTGAACATGTTTTCATTAGTCTCTCAGCTTTTCTCATGTTCTCTTTCAAACAATGTCTACTTAGGTCCTTTGCCCATTTTTTGATTGGATCGTTTATCTTCCTTTCATTAAGTTATTTGAGTTCTCTGTAAATTTTGGAGATTAAACCCTTAACTAAAATAGAATTGGCAAATATGTTCTCCCATGCAGTAGGCTTTCTTGTTTTTTTGTTTGTTTGTTTTGTGTTGTTTTTGTTTTTTGCTGTGCAGAAACTTTTTATTTTGATATAGTCCCATTTGTTTATTTTCTCCTTAGTCTCCATTGCCTTAGGAGCTGTGTCTTTAAAGATATTGCTGCGACATATGTCTGCTATTTTGCTGCCTATGGAGTCCTGTAGGGTGAGTGGGCCTAAACCAGCAGTTGGACATCCTTAGCGCTGCCACTGTACAGGAGAGGCTCCCACCACTGCCGCTGTGCTTGCCAGCCATGAGCCTGGCTTCTGGCTGAGTGGTACTTCCCCTGTGGGAGTGCACTGACCACCAGGGAGCAGCTCCTGAATTGAGCATCTGCTCCCTGGTGGTCAGTGCGCATCATAGCGACCGGTCATTCTGCAGTTCAGTTGATTTGCATATTAACCTTTTATTATATAGGATCATTCAGACCAGAGTCAATCTTCATCAGGAAGCACTTTTTTTGAGCTATGTAACACTGTAAAGACTAAAGTCCAATAAGGCTATAGATGTCATTCAGAGCTATCCTATATAATAAAAGCCTAATATGCTAAGTGTCCAGTCGTCAGTTCGGCCGTTCCACCAATCAAAATGTAATATGCTAATCATATGCTAAGGTCACTCAACCGCTCGCTATGATATGCACTGACCACCAGGGGGCAGACAGTCGACCAGTCGACCAGTTGTTATGATGTGCACTGACCACCAGGGAGGGCAGAAGCTCCGACCATTAAGTTAGCTTGCTGCTGGGTTCCAGCTGACCAGGACTGAGCGACATGGGCCAGACTTGCCCTGGAGCTCTCCCATGATCCCTCCCCAGCTGGCCAACCTCCAGTGTCCCTCCCTAGCTCCGATCATGCATTGGTGGGGTCCCTCGGCCTGGCCTGTACCCTCTCACAATCCAGGACCCCTCAAGGGATGTCAGAGAGCCAGTTTTAGCCCGATCCCACAGGCCAGGCCAAGGGACCCCACTGGTGCACAAATTCGTGCACCAGGCCTCTAGTAGAAATGTAAAAATCTACATGCTTCTTCGGAAATAGTATTTAAAATATTCAATGTGTTATACCATGTAAGGGAAAATTTTATGTTGAAGGATTTTATACCTGTTTATGTCCCACTTTTTTTCAAATGAAAAGTTTTAACTCACTCTCAATGTTTTTGATAGTGCAACAAAATATTTAATAAACTCAATTGAAGTATGTGTCCATATTTGTTATTAAAACATAAACTGGATGATATATGTCCTTTTAAATAATATATGAGATGATTTCTAATATTATGAGAGTTGTGCCTGCATATGTGAATATGTGGGTACATGTAGTTTTCATATGTATGAAAGAAGTAAAGGGGAATAGACTTCTGCTTTATAATAATATGCTACATATTTAATTTTTTAACATAAATGACAATGAAAAAAGCTAGATTCTAGTTCTGTTACTTAATTCCTGTGTGATCTTGGACAACTTGATTTGCTTAGATATTTGTTTCATTTTATAAGGCTCACTCATTTTTAAGATTTATGAGTGATGAGTGACACTTTGAAACATATTTTGGGCTTTGGGTAATTTAATGATGAAATCAACAATAAAGTAAGATATTTATAATTAAGAAATAATCTACACAACAAATATGCATGACTTTTCTGCTTTTAAAAAAAGAAACCTTGTACCAAATCTAAGGGTGGGGTTATATAGACTGAAAAATGAATCAAAGATATGTATACTTTGATGAAAATAAATCACAGATATATTGTCTTTATGGTTAAAACAAAAATAAAAATAAAAATGTGCCAACACTCAAAACAAATATGAATAGGTTTATGTAAAAAACTGACCCTTTTTAATCATAGTTTTCATTTGTTTATTTTGCAGTTTCATCTACATATGAGCTGTGACCATTTAACTGGCATGGGATTAGAGAAGTGTGAGATACTTGACCTTTTAAATTAGTAATTGCCATTAAATTGGCCTCAATCAACTTCAGTGTAATTGAAGTAGTGCGGTTCTCTGTGTAGGTGAACAGTGTATTGAATGCTTATTTTGTTACATCAAGCTGAAAATGTTAAATGATAAACCAAAGTACTTCCTGGATCAATATGAGATATGTCTCAATTATCAATGGTGAGATTTTTCAAATTGTGTTGTTGATTTTTCTGCATGTGGCATAGTTAACGATGCATGTTTTAATAGCCAACTGAAAAGAAAACCTTTGTAGAGATTTAGCTTGTCAGTGGGTAGTTACAGGTAAGGGCAGTGCTAATCTTTTCAAAGACTGGTTGTATTTTTTAAAAATGGATTTAATTATTGATTATTAAATATCTAATTTCGGATATAGAAAAGTTGGGTAGAATTCCATAATAAAACTATTGATTGGTGTTTCTACAAGTTTGATATACATTCAATATTACAGAGCTTGCTTATTAAAGACTGCAATATGCAGAATGTGCCAGGATTTGTATTTTAATCTATATCAATTTAACTGGGAACCAGATTAAATCTCTTTCATTTTAGTATCTTCCATATGTTCAAAGAAGCTTTTACTAACTGTAGAGTTACATATACCAACAACATTAAATTAAAGTATAAAATATAATAATTTTGAACTTAAATGTTTCTCAGTGAAAATATTATATTTTTAGAAGCTTTATTGAGATATAATTCACATATACAATTCACCATTTTAAAGTGCATAATTGAATGTTTCTTTTTTCTTTTACAATATTTAAAGTTTTTGAAAGCACAACCAAATTAATTTTATAACATCTACATCCCACCCCCTGCAAAAAGGTACATACCCATTAGCAGTCACAACTCATCCCTCACCTAATGTTCCCCTCTCCAACTCTAGGCAATTGGTAATTTACTTCTTTTCCCTATAGATTTGCCTTTTTGGATATTTCATAAAAATGGAATCATATAGTAGGTTGTCTTTGTTTATCTTAGCATAATGGGATCAAGATTCATCTATGTTATAACATGTGTCAGGACTTCATTCCTTTTTATTGGTGAATAATGTTCTATTGTATGGATAGATCACATTTTAAAAAGTCAATTCATCAATTGATTAACTATTTAGTTGTGTCAACTTTTGGTTATCATAAATACAGTAATGTGGCTATGAATTTTTATGTAAAGGTTTTGCATAAAGTTATGTTTTTATTTATCTTGTCTGTTTACCTATGAGTGGAACTTCCCAGGTTATTTGCAAAGGCAGCTGCACCACTTTACATCATTACCAGCTATGTTTGAGGTTCTCAGGTTTTCCCTATACTTGCCAAGTTTTAACATTTTTATATAAAATTAGATTCACAATATGAGTACCTTTTTTTACCCATATATTTTTCAGCACAATTGAATATTACTGTAACATCAGCCAAGTTTCCTGATAAATATACATCAGGGAGTTTTCATAGCAAAAATTAGACATGATGTTATATATTGGCCCAGATTATCTTTAAGATAATTATGAAATGTCTGAGGAAGACTAAGGATACATGCACATAGCTGTATTTATTTTTATCCACATATAATATTTTGCAAGATAAACACATTTATATTTTGATTTTTGAAAGATTGACTATTTGCCCTAAATATGTAACTGTATTATCAAATAATGACATTTTTATTTCCTATGGCTCCAATGGAATGGTGCTATCTCTTTCTTCCCAAATAGAGAGATACGTAATCTATAGCAAGTTCCATCTTTTTATTTTAAATTCTGATTTTCTTATGCCTATTATAATAAACAAAATAGATGTACATAAATGTAACCCTAATGTTATCATTATTGAATATTATTGATGAAATTAAATAGGACTAAGGGACATTTAAAAAAAATAATTAAGTGTCATTAAAGAAAAAGAAAATGACCAAATATAACTTTCAACGTTTATTATTTTTATGTTTTCTAAACAAGAAGTATTTTATTCTACATTGTATGACTTTGTTACACTCTGTCTTTTGTTTACTATTTGTTTCATGTAATAGTCTTAGGATTTTTAAGAGTGTACCTTGTGGCATTACACTAGGAAATCTATTTTGTAGACCGTAGGCCCTCATTGAGCGTTTTTTTCTTTGCCTGCCAATCTCTTTCAATGTATAGAGAAGAATGGATGTTCTAACCTAAGTAAAGAGTGGAGAAAACACACAATAAATATTTCACAGATAATATTTTAGTTCAGCTTTCTTTTCTTTTTAAAATATTTTTATTGATTTCAGTGAGGAAGGGAGAGGGAGAGAGAGATAGAAACATCAATGATGAGAGAGAATAATTGATCGGCTGCCTCTTACACACCCTACACTGGGGATCGAGCCCACAACCTGGGCATGTGCCCTGACAGGGAATTGAACTGTGATCTTCTGGTTCATAGGTCGATGCTCAACCACTAAGCAACGTTGGTCAGGCACTCAGCTTTCTTTTCAACCACAAATCCATTATTTGTATTATATAGGTAATAGTAAAATAGTAAATTTGCTTAAAATATGGGTATATTAGTATAGCTGACGATATAAAACAAGAAATAGTTTTTTCAAAATGTATTACTAAGGGTACTATCCATAATAATAGAATAATTTTACAGCATTTTAAAATAATACATTTTCTGAATTTAATGCATGTTTATATAGTTTATCCTCTAAATGTAACCCTAGCCTGGATGGAGTGGCTCAGTGGTTAAGCATCAATCTATGAACCAGGAGGTCACAGTTTGATTCCGGGTCAGGACACATGCCCAGGATGCAGGCTCGATCCCCAATGCAAGAGGCAGCCGATCAATGATTATCTCTCATCACTGATGTTTCTATCTCTCTCTTCTTCTCCTTTCTTCTCTGTAATCCATAAAATATATTAAAAATAACAAGAAAACATACACACAAACAAAAAAATTATAACCTTAAGTTCACATATTGTTCATAATTTAATAGCACAGTTTACATATATTTTGAAAAATTCAAATCTGAATAATTATTTTGGTAAGCAAGGATATGCATACACATATATAGTAGCTTGGCACTATATTATATTTAGAGTTCACCTTTTCAGTTTTCTTAATTGGCATACTATTTGAAAATGTTACAGTTTTAAAATATTATTTACAGTACAACAGTGAGAGTAATGTTTCTTTATTTCAAATATATATGTGAACATTGATAATATTTAGAAGTATTTAATTTAAAACTCCAACCACTTGAGCTATTTAATATTTTATTAGGGAAGAATTTTGAAAAATAAAAAAAATACACCACCAAACATCCTAAATTATTAATTTGATGCCTTTCAGAGGCTATTCAGAGCTTCATGGAAGGTTTTGATGACCATAGAGTATCACAATGAATACAAAACAATGGAGTATAGGAAATTCATTACAGCAAGGAATGATACAAAAGTTACTTAAGTTAAACAAATAAGCTTTAAGATTTATTTCTTTTCTCCTTTCATAAAGAAGGATAAGTTATCTATTACCAGCTTCAAATTTCTCTATTTTGAAAATTATGAAATCTATGGAATTTGAAAGTTACTCAGTGATTTTAACATAATCTAAAATATATAATCTTAAAATAATTAATGAACAATCATTATTTGAGAGTTAAAGTAAAATTCCAGATTATTTATACACATCTAAAATCCAAGTATCTCTGTATAGTATTCAATAAAAGGTGCACCTTACTGTAAAATGGTGCTGATGCTGTATATTTAAATCGTTAGCAATACTTAACAATAGCTGAAATTTCTCCTAGTCACTCATCAATGACATTGTTGATTCTAAATCCAGATTTCATTATTCACCTTGTGTCACTTTGTCATAAGACCCATAACATTAAAAAGTCAGAAAATGCTAGACATGAAAGAGAGAGCAAGTGTCAAATATTTCTTACTTCAGACTTTCCTCAGAACCTTGGGTGCCAATTTTTCAAATGTAAGAAGCACTAATTAGCAACAGCCCCTGAGAATGCAGGAATTTTTAATATTTTCAAAAATATTTTGTTAAAAAACCAAAAGAATGAAGACATGATTGTGGAATAATGTCAATATTTTTCATCTCAGTTTATGAATATATGTTGGTTTAAAACCTCCTTTGAAATTCCCAGAGGTAACCTGAAACCAGCCCCACACAGGAAGGCAGGAAGAGACCTAAAAAGGCGGACCACTCCAGATAGGTAGTTAAATAAGCAAGGAACTGAGGCTTGTCTTTGGTGGCCATAAGATAAATACATCTCTGCACATGCCCTGCAAATCTTCAAAGCCTTAAAAATCATAGTAGAAGCTTTAAATCAATTCAAAAATGTATATTGTCCAGATGGTTTCAGTAACACATTGCTTTGTCAAGGCTACATTCTTGAAAATGGCTCCCACTGTGGGAATGGCCAGTAGTCACATCCTCTTGATTACCTCCTCCAATAATCTAAACCAAAACCATTGGAAGAATGAGAAGAAAAAGCACAAACTATATTTAGAAAACTAGCAGGAAATACATGGATACAAAATACAATTTTCAGAAGTTTCAAAAAGCAGTGAAAACCAGAGATGTAAAAAGTATGATGCTAAAAGATAATTGCACAACTTCAGATCATAAAGAGAGACAGAAAAGTACTTTCAAAACTAAGTGGTATATACACAGATGCAAAACTCAGATCCCTTATTTGTAACAGCAAGAGGGAATGTCAAGACTAACAGCAGGTGATTCCCTAGATCCAGATAGAATCACACATTTATCAAGCCACATTTGCATACATTCACCTTTCTCAGCAACTATGTGGCACAGAAAAAAATGTTCCATTGTGGAAAACTCATAGCTTTTTTTCTCCATTTGGTATGGAGATATAACAGTTAAATTCACATGACAAAAAGTGAGTTTTGGAGAATATATAGCCTTGAACAGTGTTCTGTGTGTTCACTTACAAAACACTTACTCTAAATCAAAGATGAGCAATGAAATAGAAACAAGAACAATATATGTACCAAATAGAGAAAAAAATGGATAACTAACAGAAAGGCATGTGCTAAGAAACTAGCCTCACCCTTCTCCAAATATTGCTACTGAGTCAATGAAAATAATTACTATTTACTTTTTAGCATTTAAAATTGTAATGAAGGGATGTAAGATTTAAGAGAAAGATATGATTTCACATCTCAGCAGAGTGCAGAAAAGGTGTGTAAAGAATAAATAATTACAAAATGAAGAAATACGTTGCAGGGATATAAGAAAAATAGGTACTAATGGAAACTAAGAAAGATCTAAAAATAACAGCAAAATAGAAGAGTAACAAAAAACAAAAATATATAAAACTAGAGGCCCTATGCATGAAATTCATGCAAGAGTAGGCCTCCACAGCCCCGGCTCGGCCCTGAAGCTGCCTCGGTCCTTGCAGCCAGGGCTTTGTTCAGAATGTCCTCTGGAAGGTCGTTCTGCTCTTCGGCCATTCGATCAATTTGCATATTATGGTTTTATTATTATAGATTTGTATGTACATAATTGTTGATCCAACATCCCTACAATTGTGTTTCCCAAGGAAGAATTTTTTTTAATAAAAGAGATAAAATATTTAAGTTGTTGATACAAGAATTTTTTATTTAAATACATTTTAGAAACATTTGAAAAGGCAAAGTGTTTTTCAGAAGAAATCAATTTAGAATGATATGCACAAAGAAATATCCTGTGAAAATTGTTGGATATCAGTGTAAAGGATCTGTTTGCACTCAGGCAAAAGCACAATGTAATTTATTAATAAGACTAGAGGCCCGGTGCATGAAATTCATGCATGGGGCCGGGGGAGGTGTGTGTCCCTCAGCCCAGCCTGCACCCTCTCCAATTTGGGACCCCTTGAGGGATGTCCGACTGCCCATGTAGGCCCGATCCTACTGGATATCCCTCTCACAATCCAGGACTGCTGGCTCCCAACTGCTCGCCTGCCTGCCTTCCTGATTGTCCCTAAACTGCTTCTGCCTGCCAGCCTGATCACCCCCTAACCACTCCCCTGCCAGCCTGATTGATGCCTAACTGCTCCCGTGCCAGCCTGATTGCCCCTAAATACCCTCCCCTGCAGGCCTGGTCACCCCTAACTGCTCTCTCCTGCAGGCCTGATCACTCCTAACTGTCCTCCCCTGCAGGCCTGGTCGCCCCCCCCCCCCCCCCGCCCAACTGCTCTCCCCGTCAGCCTGTTTGCCCTTAACTGCCCTCCCCTGCAGGCCTGTTCGTCCCCAACTTCCCTCCTTTGCTGGCCTAGTCACCCCTAACTGCCCTCCCCTGCAGACCTGGTCCCCCCCCCCAACTGCTCTCCCCTGTAGGCCTGGGTCCCCCCCAAATGCCCTTCCCTACAGGCCCAGTCACCCCCAACTTCCCTCCTCTGCCAGCCTGGTCAACCCTAACTGCCCTCCCCTGCAGGTTTGATAACCCCCAACTGCCCTCCCTTGCAGGCCTGGTCCCTCCCAACTGCCCTCCCCTTCTGGCCTGATCCCTCCCAACTGCCCTCCTCTGCTAGCCATCTTGTGGAGGCCATCTTGTGTCCACATGGGGGCAGCAATCTTTGACCACATAGGGCAGCCATCTTGTGTGTTGGAGTGATGGTCAATTTGCATATTACTCTTTTATTAGATAGGATGCTCCTATTTCTCTAGTTGTCCAGGGCAGTGCCTATCTAGTCCTGTTGTCCAGGTCCCAACATTTCACAGACTTTTCTTTTATTGTGGACCCCAGTGTTTTCCCTTTCATTTGCTTGCCTGTGTACACTGGCCCAAAGAAATACATGGACAGGAGTTTGTAGTATAGACAAAAAATAGTTTAATATTAAATTGCCAATACAAAGGAAAGGAGTTTATGCCCCCAAATCCCCAACTCATGAATGATGTGTAGGTTCCAGATTATACAAGGCAAAATGGCAAGACACCAGGGTTGGGGGGCTCAAAATTGTGCTGGGAACTGAATGAGTTGAGGTGAGGTAAGGATAATGAATCATTTCTTCAGTTCTCCAGGACAGTTCTCATGTCTGTTCCCAAGTTCCTCTGTCCAGTCTCATGGAAAACTAGCCAGGGGAGTCATTCCCCTTAGGGCTCAGCAACGTAACATATCTTAGGCCAAAATATGTTATCTTTAGCCTATCAGAGACCCAGACCATGTAACTGTCAGTCATGTCTGAGCTACTGTCTTGTGCTGCTTTGGGGATTGCTTGTTATCTGGGAGAAAGGCTAAGATTCTGAGGGGTTAAATATATAGAGAGGGATATGATTTCTAGAGTATTTAAAATTAAATTTAATCAAGGCCATAACCCTAATTTTCAATTACTGATTACTATAATTACTACTCAATTACTAATATTATTATTACTGCTATTTTTACTATTGAAGGTTGCCTTAAAATAACTCAGAATGGGTTACATAGTTTCTAGATTCTATCATGATCTTCCTAATAGTGTATGAAATGCATATGCAGAAAGCATGAAGTTCTCACTTTAATAGGTGATTAAAACATGAAGACCAACAGGAAAATCCATTTCTCTGACCCTTTTCAGATTCACCCTAATTGCCATCTCCTTTAGCACAGCATGCTCAGATCTTAGTGCCAAAACAAAGTGCATTCCCAGAGGCTAGAGACAGCAAACTCCTGGTTTATGGTGAGTTTGATAAAAGCATTTCACTCTGTTCTTTTCCGGCCACTTGATACAGCAATCAGTTGTGCAGATTGTGTGTGTTTGTGTGTGTGTGCACGCGTGTGTGTTTATTTATTACTCATCCTTTTATTTTGCAATTATCCATTTGTTATCAGTGAGCTGATACAGAGAAATGTATATTTATTCAAAAACTAAAAACTAAATTCTCACTGTCCAACGAAGTTGTTGGCGAACATGTAACTTGTACATATGTTTACCATACTTTACCTATATTTTCAATATTTACCATTGAATGCCAATAGCGATATCACAAACTGCATGAAAATCAGAAGACAAGAATGTGCTGAAGAAGAATCAGCATCTAGTTCAAAAGACAGCAGTTCCTTTGAGGTGACTGTGTCAAAAGATGATGGAATGGGGGGATCCCTTTGAAATTCACATCTCAGAACCAGTTTAAGTAATTTAGTCCCAATTATTATACAATTGAAAATAAAAGTGCTGGGGCCCAGAATCTAGCATTGCTTTAAAAAAAGCAATACAAGTAAGTTTTAAATATGGAAGGAGTATGTGGGGTGAAATCAATAATCACTGGTTCCTTTGACACCCACTGTTCTCCTACTGGTATCTAGTGTGTGTGAACACTCTTTGAAGCATGTCAGCAGAAATTTATTGTATCAAGCTCTGGAGGCTTGGGGTCAAGATCAAGGTGCAAGCTGGGTTGGTTTCTCATGTGGCCTCTCTTTCTGTCTTGTAGACGACTGCCTTCTCACTGAGTCCTCGTGTGACTGGCCCTCTGTTTCCAAGTGGAAAGAGAGAGAGAGAGCTCGGCTGTTTCTTCCTCTTCCTATAAGGACACCATCCTATGGGATTAGGGCCCTACTCTGATGACCTCATTTAACTTTAATTACCTCCTGAAAGTCTTTATTTCTTACTTATTTATCTATGCTTATTTATTTATTTATTGGAGAGGGGAAGAGGGAGAGAGGGAGAGAGAGAGAGAGAGAAAGAGAGACATGGATATGAAAAAGAAACTTTGATCCTTTGCCTCCGGTACCAGCCCTGACTGGGGATTGAACCTGCCACTTAGGTATGTGCCCTGACTGGGAATTGAACCTGTGACACCTCAGTGCACAGGACAATCCTTCATCCAACTGAGCCACACTGGCCAGGCTAAAGTCCTTATCTTAAAATATAAACTTGTTGAAGGTGAGAGCTTTAATATATAAATTTGAAGGGGTCATAATTCAGTCTATAATAGTAGCAAACTTTTTCTTAAACAGACATGACTTTTTTTTATAAGCTTTTAAGGAAAAATAAACATGGTGGGGAAGATGACTGAGATTTTTAGTGGCGCATGAGATGAAGCATTAGAAAAGCACAATTTGGTTGCTGTACAGTAGGTGAATCTGCTTACAATGTCTATAGGATGAGCTGTGTAAAAGGGAAAACAAGTAACCAATCACTGTGAAGAATATCAGAAATTTAAATACCAAAGCTTGGTTATTTATATGTATTGGTACTAACATTATTTGTCAACAGATTGTATTTTAAAATGTCAATGAAATATTTTTACCTTATAAATTCTTCTTTGAAAATGTTTTATTTGCTTTTTATATTAAGAAACAGATATTACCCTTGCATTAGCATACTGGTACTATATGAAAATTATATTTTTGATTAAAAAATTTTTAGAGGTAATCATGAACTTGAAATTTAATAATATCTTAAGAATTTTTATTTAAGTAACATTATTTACTATCAAAGTGAGTTTGTGTTCAGATTTTACATCTTAGTGAATAATTAATATATTTTCTACATAAACTCATATGAGAGGTATACTAATACTCCTAAGAGGTATACTAATAAGAGTATATAAACAGTATGACTGAAAGGGTAAGAAGGGAAGAAAGAAGGAGTTGTCTAAATTTCTTTCAAATGAAAGGATAGGAAGGATTTGCAAAGGTGATTGTAATATGATTCCTCCGGGTTAAAAATAACCAAACAGATATGTTCTTCATATTAGCTAATTTTGATAAAATTATTGTAATTACTTTTCTGTTATTAATTTCTTAACAAACTTGTATAAGATATAAGTGAAATATCTCCTTTATAAGCATAACCAATGGACACAGACAGTAGGGGGGTGAGGGCGGTCGGAGAGAGGTCAATGGGGGAAAAGGAGACATATGTAATACTTTCAACAATAAATAATTTAAATAAAAATAATAAATAAACAAATATTGGCCCCCTCTTTTTTTTAAAAAAAAGAGAGAGAGAGATAAATATCTCCTTTGCTTTTCTGGTTCTTTCAATTTCTTGTGTTTGCTTAATTTTCTTGAGAACTAAAGCCTCTTTCCAGTATCAGGTAATATATTACCATTGCTGGATTTACTGTCCTATTGTAAGTCATGATAAGTCATGATACACATAATTCAATATGAACACGTACAGGTACAGCTCTTTACATACAGCTTATGTTATTACTCTAGCTGCCCTATGGTCATTTTCTGCTTCCACATCTCAATAACTACTAGTTGTTATTTATACTTTTGATTCCAGACAGATATTCATAATCTCAAAGTATGTGCTCATTGCAAAAATTAAGTTCAGTTAAGAATATTGTGAACTTAGCATGAAAAAGAGATAAAATGTATAAAGTTTTCAAACCAACTAGTGTTTTTTTTAAGTATATATCCAGAGAACTGGCTTCTTGGGAGATAACTGGCATGATAGAAATGAGTTAAGGAGTGAAATACCTAAGTGTTTGACTAAGTTAAATGTCTTCTATTGTACGTCAGCAATAGAAGGGACTTTACCATGCCTAAAGTATGATTATGCTAAGAAAAGCAAAGTGAATTTATGAGATTTGTATACTACATCAGTACCAACACTTCTGTTCATCATTTCTTTGCTCAAATGTAAACTCATATGTTGTCTAAGAAATCCATGTCAGGAATTCTGTGACCAAAAATTTATTAAAGTATTGTTTGGCTAATAGTCATTTAGCACTCATAATTGTAATAATGCCTATGGATTTGTCACTAATGATGACTGGGAAAGAATCCAATATGAATTTGGGATGTTGATCCTTTGAAAAATTGCAGATTCACTTGAAAAACTATATAATATTATGGAATCTTGACCCACTCTGCAAAGATCAAATCAAAATTGAAAAGCAAATTAGCTTTGTTTTTGGTTCCCAGGGTCAATTCTCAGGGTCATCTGCCTCAAGTCTCCCAGTAAGATTATCCTTCTCTATGCAAGTGATGGATTTCTAGTAATTGTTCAGTTCTTTCCCGTAAAGCGTTAACTGATGATTTCTTAGGCTGCTTTATCCAGGGCATGTCATTAGATGATATATAAAACCTAACAGACTTCAAATCCAGAGGGACACATTTTTTTTTCTCCGTAAAATTTCAAGACATGTCGTAGTGTAGTTATATCTGGCAGCAAATCCTTCACTAGGCCCTCACACTCTATGTATTCATAAAATAAAACCTATTTTACTTGCATTTAAAAATATATTCTGTAATTTATAATATTAATATAATATAGCTATTATTTGTTGAGCACTACCATTTGTCTTTATTTGTTCTAGTCACTTTACTTCTAATTCATAATTGCTCAAAATAACCCTATACATAGGCACTATCCTTTTTTTATATCTCAAAAAACCTGGAAGAATAAAGAGGTTATCCCATATGCCAAGATTACAAAACTTGGAAGTGGCAGATTCAGGATTCAAAAGTCATGGTGCTAGTAACTCAGTTTGAATACCTATAGCTTTTTTAAGGACAACCAATAGTAATATATTATATACTCTGCTTCTTAACGCTGGTCTTATTTTAGAGTATTTCAGATACTCTGGTCTTAATTGCTATGTTATATGATCTCCAAATACATGTAAAATATATTAATGTTATATGTATTTATACATGTGCTTGAGCAAGGGAGCTTCCCAGAAAGGAGCCACTCACACATGTTCGTGTCTTTCCAGGCTTTTTAGGGCAGACCTCTCCAATAAGCCAATAATATTACAGGAAGGTTACACATGGAGAGAGGAGCCTAAGTGATGAAGCAAACAAAGCAAGTTTTCTGCAAGAAGTCTTTGTCACTGGGGACCTCCAGGGGGAAGGGGGTCTTCAGTCTCAAGCCAGGTGGCCACCGTGGCCCCAACATCAGGTGGAACAGTTCTGTTGAGCTCCAAGCATGAGCCGTGGTACAGCCAAGCTCCAGTGTTGAATGGTGCAAATATAGTCCCACTCATGTTGGTGTCCAGATGGAGTTCTTATCTCAGTGTCTGACTTGTGGTTTGGGATATTCTGAGCCCCTCCCAATGGCATTCCATTACACCCCTCTAGAGGCCCGATGCATGAAAATTCATTCAAGAGTAGGCTTTCCTTCCCCTGGCTGCCAGCACTGGCTTCGCTCCGGAAACCAGGACCCGGGCTTCCCTCCTCTAGCCGCCCACAGGCAGCCGGGACCCAGGCTGGCTTCCTCAGGAAGGATGTCCGGAAGATATCTGGTCTAATTAGCATATTACCCTTTTATTATTATAGATTACCTCAGTCTTGGGCATATTGCTACTTGACATAACAGTCATGGCTGACAATGCTTCCACATTAGATAGGTGTCCAAAAAGTCTGTTCTGCTCTTACTTGACACAACATGTTATTTATATATTTATGTATTGATGTATGTATTTTTACTGAGGCTTAATTTACAAGTAACATTGGAATAGTTAAGGTATTCAATGTGATGATTTGATAACCATATACATTCTGAAAGGATTCCCCTCCCAGCATTGAGTTAATTAACACATCTATCACCTCACATATTTATCTTTTTTTGGTGAAAACATTATGTTCTAATCTCTTAGCAAATTTTAATTATACAATGCAGGGTTATCAAGTTATATATTAAATTGTCAGACCTTACTCATCTTATAACTGAAATTTTATTTCTTTTAATAACCTCTCACTATTTTTCCCACCACCCAGCCAGACCCTGGAAACCACTTTTTTACTTTCTGTTTCTGCGTTTAACTTTTTATTTATTTTTTTTAAGATTTTACATATAAGTGAGATCATACAGTATTTCTCTTTCTCTGGCTTATTCTGCTTAGCATAAGGCCTTCCAGATTCATCCATGTTGTTGCAAATGGGAGGATTTTCTTCTTTGGTAATGTTTTAAAAGTTTGGCATAAATGTTTTAAAAGAATGGCATTCATAGAAAATTATATATTTTCCTAAAGAGCATTTAAGTCTTCTAGTTTCTGTAGAATTATATATAAACTTTTCTTAGAAAAAAGAGCTATATTTAACTAATTGAATTTTTATGTAAGTTAGATGAATCAAGATCTTTCTCTTTTGGATAACAAGTAAATTAGAGTTATTATTGATATATTATTAACAAAGGAACTCAATAAATCCAATTTCATTTTATGTACATTTTTGAAGCTCAACAGATAAGTAAATGGCAGGAGAATTTAATTTCCCCTTTATCAATACCAAAGTGATATTGAAACTTGAAATACAATTGAATGGAAGGTAATCAATTTTAGGCTATTGGGAGGACAAACAAAAAGTACTTCAAATGAAGGGAGAATTAACTATTGTTTAGTACTTTTTGGTTTATTCAACAGTGTTTTTCTTTAATACTTAAATCTGTATGATAAATCTTTGCATAATTTAAATTCTATGCTAATAAGATGAAAACATATATTTACTCTACATTTGTTTACTATGCATTTATCAGAAATAATATATATATATGAAACTTCTAATACATGATTCCTTATCTCTTTCATATATTATAAATGAAAGAGATAATGAATCATGTATTAGAAGTTTCATCTTTTAATAATCTTTAAAAATATTTGAATTTCTGTTTTATGTTTACTAATGATATTACCAGAACTTTATTATTGTTGGCCAAATGTGTCTGAAAGTTCAAGGACAAGTGAATCATTTGTTGTACTTTTTAAAAGAAATCAAAATTGACTTTTGATTGATCTCTCATAGATTCTTGTAATAAAGAACAATCTTTTTTTCTATGATATTATTTGCATTCTATGTTGTGTTAACAATTCTTGTTTATAATATTCTATATAATTTAACTATGATTTTATTTACTAGTTAAAGAACTCTTTTTATTTTATATTAACTATCCATATTCTATATAATGTTAACTATAAATTTATTTACCAGTTTTCTATTATTGTTATACTGCAGCAAAAGGCTTATTGTATCCTAAATTTTTCTTTAGCTTCTTTGATCAGGATATAGAAAGTGACATCTAGTTTATGAGGCTAATACTACTTCATCTAAAGAGTTGCACATTATAGGACAAATGGCTTTAATTTGTGTATTCTCAAGGCATTTTGTGGGAGCATGTATACCATATGATGATGGATTGGGTTGATAGATATAGATTACTATTAATGTGGTTGAATTGGCCACGTTCAGGGGTCCTTTCTCGGCTTTATGTCATTTAATAGTTAAAACATAACATCACTTAATAAGTATATTTATAAACAATAAATTATTTTAAAAGATGATCAGTTTAAAAAACAAAATACAGAGTGAAATATAAAATGTTCTTATAATCACATCTCACTACTATCATTATATTTTGTTCTATTTCTTTCCATTTGTGCATAATTTTTATTTTACTTATGGTAGCTACTGCTGCTTATTTCTCAAGATAACAACTAGAGATGCTTTGGGTAGAACCCCCTATCTACACTAATAAAAGAGACACATGCAAATTGACTGTACCTCCGCTACATCCACAAGCCACACCCACCAGCCAATCAGGAGTGAGTATGCAAATTAACCCAACCAAGATGACAGCAGCCATAGAGCTGGAGCAAGCTGAAGTCTTGGGTTGCCCCCGGCGATGGAGGAAGCCAAGCTTCCCCACCCTGGCTAGCCCTGGCCTCCGCTCAAGGCTACAAAGTTTCAATTATAGAATATAAATATATCCCAACAAATATGGCAGAGGCCACAGAGCTGGAGTAAGCAGGAGGCTTGGATTGCCCCCAGCGATGGAGAAAGCCAAGCTTCCCACCCCACCTGGATGGATCTGGCCTCTGCTCAAGGCTACATAGTTTCAATTATAGAAGATAAATAAATCCCAGATACTTCCAGCTGGCCCTGGTCTCCACTTGGGTTGCCAGGGGGCATGGCCGGCCTGCAAACCACCACAGGCCCCTCACCCAGGCCACCCCATGCCCCAAGGGAACCCCCACCTTGCTCCAAGACACCCTTCAGGGCAAACCAGACGGCCCCCACCCGTGCACCAGGCCTCTATCCTATCTAATAAAAGAGTAATATGCTAATTGACCATCACTCCAACATGTAAGATGGCTGCCCCCATGTGGTCAAAGATAGCTGCCCCCATGTGGACCCAAGATGGCCACCACAAGATGGCCAGCAGGGGAGGGCAGTTGGAAGGGACCAGGTCTGCAAGGGAGGGCAGTTGTGGGCAATCAGGCCAGCAGGGAAGGGCAGTTGGGAGGGACCAGGCCTACAAGGGAGGGCAGTTGGGGGCAATAAAGCCTGCAGGGTAGGGCAGTTATGGGTGACCAGGCCGGCAGATGAAGGAAGTTGGGGGCGACCGGGCCTTCAGGAAAGGGCAGCTGGGGGGGACCAGGCCTGCAGGTGAGGGCAGTTGGGGGGGACCAGGCCTTCAGGGGAGATCAGTTTGGGGGGACCCAAGCCTGCAGGGAGGGCAGTTGGGGGGGGACCATACCAGCAGGGGAGAGCAGTTAGGGGTGATGAGGCTGGAAGGGGAGGGCAATTAGGGGTGACTAGGTTGGCATGGGAGGGCAGTTGGGGAGGGATCAGGCCTGCAGGGGAGGGCAGTTGGGAGAGGACCAGGCCGGCAGGGGAGGGCAGTTAAGGGTAACCAGGCTGGCAGGGGAGGGCAGTTAGGGGTGACCAGGCCATCAAGGGAAGAAAGTTAGGGGCAATCGGGCTGGCAGGGGAGCAGTTAGGCATCAATCAGGCTGGCAGGGGAGTGGTTAGGGGGTGATCAGGCTGTCATGCAGAAGGGCAATCAGGAAGGCAGGCAGGCGAGCAGTTGGGAGCCAGCAGTCCTGGATTGTGATAGGGATGTCTGACTGCCCGTTTAGGCCTGATCCTATCGGGATCCAGATTGGAGAGTGTGAAGGCTTGACTGAGGGACACCCTGCCCCCGTACATGAATTTCATGCTCCAGGCCTCTAGTTATATTTATAATAGACTTCTTGAGAACATCTATTAGCTTTTGATTACTTCAGTTCTGTGTCTCAATAGATCACACCCCATCTGCTTATATTTCTAGAGTTTCTAACATTTCTTCACATTATAACATAATATTTCTTATTTATAAAACAACTAGAGACCTGGTGCATGGGATTTGTGCACTGATGGGGGACGTGGCCTGGTGGATGACCCACTGTGGGAGCACCACTCATCCTGGTCAGCTGAGCAGCTATGGGAGCAGCTATGGATCCACTCTCTGAGTGACTGCTCCTGTTGTGGGAGCACACTGACCTCCAGGGGACAGCTCCTTCATTGAGTGTCTTCCCCCTGGTGGTCAGTGTACATCATGGCGACTGGCCAACTGGTCGTTCTGGTCATTCCACTGTTCAGTCACTGGGCTTTTATTATATAGAATATTATATTTAAATTTTGTTAAAACAATTTTGAGTAGGAGGTTGTAGTTTATCACACTTTTTTTCAATGGAAGTCTATAGTGTTTGTTTTCTTAAGCATAACTTATTCAAGTAAAATCACTTAAATCTATAAGTAATATTTCCAATATGTAGTAAACTTTGTAAAATTCATTATTCAACAATCATTGAGTACTTACTATGGACTAGACTCAAATTATTTAGTAATAAAGTAAAAGAAGTTTTTCTGCTTTAGTAACCATACATACTTTATAATGGGAAGCTAGGTAAGTGGAAAAAAAAATCAATGACTAGGATAATTATAAATAACTGTGTGTTATTTAAACTGGAAATAACTATATAGTGGTTAAAAGAAATAAAATGGAGTGGAGTATGAAAGAGGACAAAAATGTAAAGGTCATTTGAAATGGAAATCTTGGGGGGGTGAGATGAGAATAAACTGTATCTTCAATATTAATATTTTTATAAGAAAATAATAATTTGACTTATTTTCTATTATTTTAAGTATCACAACTAATTAGAAATATTTAATTGCATGAGGAGAGGTTGGCATCCCTTTAAATTTCATCCTAACTCAATAAAATTTATGAAGAATTTGAAATTTTTCATCATATATCAAATGTAACTGAATAATAAGGCTATTAGTATATTGGCACTGGAAGTGTATATTTGTTAAATTAATTTGAAAATAAGATTAAAAGTAAATTTTTTTGCAAAAAAGAATAACTGTATGTGCTTGAGGTCAATCATACAGGGTTACAAGCGGGTACATAACTAATTGCTGAGAAGGACCCTCTACACATTACCAGAAATATTTCCAGGGTAGGTTTCGCCTGACCTGAATCATAAATGAATGAAAGGAATCAGCATTGTGAAACACAATAGGATGAGGACATTGGGATTACTTAGTGGCAAGTGGAAATGCGCTAAGAAAGACATTATGTTTGTTCTTTTAAGAAGAGTTAAGAAGTGCAAATTGGTAGTTAGCAAAATAGTCTCAGGGATGTAAGTAAAACATAGGGAATGTAATCAATAATATTGGGAAAACTATGTATGTTGCCAGTTGGGATACTGGAAATATCAAGGGGAACACATGTAAAGTATATAATTGTCTAACCACTAAGGTGTACACCTGAAACCAATACAAAATAAAATTGGGGGGTGGGGAGAGTATTATTAAAGAGACTTAGGGGAAGCATAGTGAGTCAAGAGTGATGAGCAGGTGATAAAGTAGGAACAAGAGGCACTTGAAAATTGTTCAGTGGGGCTCTTAAATTTTGGTAAAGATTTTAGCTATGTGTAGTGGAAAGCAACTAGAGAGACTCTAAATTGAGAAGTAAGTGGTATGATTTTCTTTGCAAGGGACTATTCTAGATGCTGTAGGATGGGTTCTGAGAAAGAAGCAAGTAGCCTGAGCTGGTCACTGGTATCCTCGGGAAATCGACAATGTCCGGCGGTGGTTTCTGGGAGGCTGGCCGCTGGGGCTCCTGAGGCACGTGCACAGGGGTTGCCGGTGTCCAGAGCCCTGAACTGGTGCCATTTTAGCCCCAGCTGCAGATTTCTTCTCTGGGTCTGAGGCCTGATTCTTGAAGTGCACGCTCAATGGCTATTGGTTCAATATTCTACCCTTTTTAGCAACCTAGTGATTTTCAGGACTTCAGAGGTAGTGCTGGTGGCACGGAGAGTTGTGCTCCCTATCTGCCATCTTGGGACGGAATGCAGAGGAAATAATTTGGTATCTGAAAAAGAATGCTGGTTTCTGCTGGTAGGATGTATTACAAGCAAAGAAAGATTATTTCATTTAGAGAGTTTTTGTTCAACTAGTAGCTGACCACTAACCGAGCTGAGACTTCAGCGGCTACATATGACAAAAAGTACAAATTTTACAGTATTATTTCAGAAAAGTCACTAAAATAAAAAACAAACAACAATAACAAAAAATAAAAACCTAGGGGAGGGAAATAATCTTATTTCCAGATTTGTCACGCATTTATTTTTTAAGTGCAGATTTTAAATAATAACAAAATTAGATATGCAAATAAACCAGAATATATGGCTCATATACGGGGTTAAGTTATTTAATGGATTCAGGGAAGAAATGTTTTTGAAAGTCAAGAAAAGAAATAGAGAAACCAATTTAGGTAATATTTATCTTCACTATTTACCATGAGTAATTATATTTATTATCAAATGGATATCATATAATTTACTCTCACTCCTTTATTGTTGGAACAATGTTTTGTGTCCAGATTTTACACTCTCTATACCAATGTGAAGATGTACATATAAATGATTTTTAAATTTATTACTTTGAGATTAGTAACTCAAAAAGAAATTATTTCTCATAGAGCTTGAATTTTTAATGTTTTGTATGCTCACTGGCAAATTAATTTTTAAAAAGGTTTAGCAGTATGTGCTCCCAAAAGTTCTGCATAAGATTGCCATCTGTCCTAATTTTATAATAATTTATCTTTTTAATAATTTCAAAATATTAACATGTAACTTACTCTAAATATCTTTTTATCTTGAGGACAAATAAACACACTTACCTGGCTATATTTCTTCTTTTGTAAATTATTCATCATTCTGTTTGCCATCATTGCATTATCTTTGTTAATGATTTTAAAAAGTGCTTTTGATGCTAACTGACTTAGCAATTGACATCTCAAATATTTTTTTAAATAACCTTATTTATAGAATTGTACTTTTCTTTTTTTTTCTTGATGCTTGGTGTATAGAAATGTATATAATTTTAAGAATAATTAATTACCTTTTATATACCAGCTTTGCCTTTATACTTATATTTGAGCAATCTATTGTTGCATAATAAATCTCTCCAATTTAGATGGTCATCATTCTGTGAGTCAGCAGTTGGGGTTAGACTCAGCCAGGATGGCCCTCTGATAACTTGATATGACTAATGTGGCTGCTGTGAGACAGTGCCTTGATTGTGTGTGGTTGACATAGGGCTACTCAGGTTTGACAGCTATTGTCTGATCACGTGATCTCACATATTACCCAACTAGTCCAGACTTCTTTAAATGATGGTTTCAAGGAAATAAAAGAAAGGGTAAATCCCAATGTATGAGCTCTTATGAAGGCTCTGCTTGCATCCTGTTTGATAATATTCCTCAGGCCAAAGCAAGCAACATACCCATTTCTACAGAATGGTCAGTTATCATTCACCCATCATTTATCCTAATTGGCTGTTTAAAGAATGAGAAATTAATATTAGATTATAAATTCCTACAGCTTCTCTCCTTTAAATTCTGTTACAGCTTTCCATAGACAGCTATTTCACTGAAAACTTATGTAATTAAATCAATCATTATAATTTTGAATTGAGACTAATATTAAAACCACTAATTTTTATTGTAATAATTTTTTTTCAAGGCATATGTGATAGCTTCCAGTTTAGAGGCTTACACCTCTTTCATCCCACATTCAATTCTTCTAAGAGAGTTTCACAGATGTCCCCTGAAGCCCCCTTTCACTGAGTTCTCTAAAGTGAATTTACATGCATTTTTGAAGATACAATCCCCAATATACTTTCTATATGTTCAGTTCTCAAGAGTGCTACCATTTTAATAAAGTTTTTCAGTTTTAAACTTTGATGCACTTTGTGCTGTAGTAGAAAGAGCTCTTTTCAATTTTGGGGGATATTCACCTACAGTATTTTGTATTAAATTGTTTCTAATCTTTATTTCTTCAAAAATTCTTCATGAAATGTTAAGAGAAGACATAATCAAGGATATTACACTAGGTCTATCTTAATTTTGATATCTACCAAACACTTAAAAAAATAACACAAGCTTGAGGATGATAATTTCATTAAAGCACTGACTGATGTTTCCTCAGGAAATATTTGTCTTAATGCGTAGGCTAGTTGATTTCATTGAAAGTAAAAAGTAAATTAGCTTCCCAACCAAAGGAATGCACCTGTTGAACACATCTTTCCTTTAAGGTCTTTCAAGATGATTGATTATTGTGTTTATAGGTTGAACAGAATCATTAATCAATGCTTATGTAAGATCTTGTGGAAGAAGGTGATTTTTTTATAAGAGGTACTTAGGGATTTTTTGTTTGTTTTTTGTTAATCTTCACCCAATCAATGTCTTTCCATTGATTTTTAGAGAGAGTGGAAGGGAGGGGGAGATACAGAAAGAAACATCAATGTGAGAGAGACACATTGATTGGTTGCCTCCTGCACATGCCCTGACCAGGGCCGGGGATCAAGCCTGCAACCAAAGTATGTACACTTGACCAAAATCGAACCTGGGATGCTTCAGTCCTTGGGTTGATGTTCTATCCACTGAGCCAAACTGGCTAGGGGTTGTGTGTGTGTGTGTGTGTGTGTGTGTGTGTGTGTGTGTGTGTGTATGTGTGTGTGTGTGTGTGTTTAAATCATTTTCTGAGCTTTTCTTTCATATCTTGTCTGAGAAGCTTAAATTTAATTTCTAAAAACATATATAAAACTATTTAACACTTAATAGATTTTGCTATTTTATACTACGTAGAACTATACAAAACTGAAGTATTTAGTGTAAGTCTCAAATAGTTCAATAAAATAGTATGAATTATCTTTGTCATAGAAGTTACTTGTTCAAGCATTTGGGGGGGGGGAGGATAATTTTGACTTCAAATAATGAGATTAATAGTTTCTTTGGTGTATATTTTTATTCAGTTGAACAAATGGATGATTACTTTGATTCTAAATAGATATGCCTTAAATTCTATATTAAATTAAAATAAAAGTGCAGTGTGCAATTTTAATGTAAAATGTAAAATTCTATATTAAATTAAAATAAAAATGCAGTGTGCAATTTTAATCTAAAACTGTATTTAATGAAAAACTGATTCTAAATAGATATGCCTTAAATTCTATATTAAATAAAAATAAAAATGCAGTGTGCAATTTTAATCTAAAGTAATTTATTTACTGATGTTCCAAAGACAAAACTGTGTATATGTTTGATCTTTTATTTCTAAATTTGTATAGAATAAACTTTTGGAGGTGATATAGAAACTTATTAACTAGTTATATTTTCTCTTGTAGTTTATAGTTTTGAATTAATTTGATTTGTATGCTGAAATTTAAATGACAAATTACCAGAGAATGTATTAAGTAGATAATCATTATGGAGACCTAAGCTCATTTTGTTTGGATATTTCCAAACATCAAAACTCATGTTTTTGTAAAAGGTCATTATTAATGCAAAGCATTTTTTTCTTTAAATTGCTATAGACTTTTGATGGTGGCCTAATATATTTTGGGAGTTGATATTATACATATCATAGTTAATATAGTTTTCTCCTGAGCATGTACATCATATGTTGATTTGTTTCTCTTAATTATGTTTTCTTCATTAAAAGTTTACTTTTTGTGAAGTTTTCACCCTTTAGACATAGGATTAGGGAAGTTTGAAACTTGATGATATTGCATGGTTGCTAAATTTGTTGATTGTTTTGCACAGGAAATTGTGTGTGCAAATACGTTGATTAGATTCACATTCTCAAGCTAGGTTCTGAAAATTTATCATTGAAAAAGTAAATTTATATTTAAATGTATTTCTGGTACAGCTACAAGTTAATTTCAATTTAATTCTGTCAACAAAAATTAAGCTTATATAGTCAAAAGTTTAATCTGATGGAGTGACAATCAGGTATGATGTATATGACTTTGAATTTGAGGTTAGTTAATGATTTCTGAATAGGCAGGTAATTATAATTACAGACTGAAGCCTGAGGTACTTTAATGCTGTCATATTAAACGTTCTAAGTTGAGTTTCCCAGGCTCGTGATGAAAAGCTGAATTTGACTAGTTTATGTATAAAATAAAGGAGTTGAAGAGAGAGAAAGAAAATGATTTGGAATGAAGAGAGGGATGATGAATAAGCTGTGATTTGAAATATATTAAAGGGAATGAACCTGGCTTGGGAAAGACCAATAAATGTGGCAGAGCCAATGAAAGCATTGTCTTAAAATAACTTTTGGTGGGATAATTATGGCTACCTAAGTCAAGTTCAGGGTACATGGCTAGAGGAATATGGAATGTTAAATTGGATCAGTGAATTAATGAGAGAAAATGCATAATGCCAAAAAGTTAGTAGAAGACTCACAAACTAGTCTTAGATCTTAATTTTATGGGACTCCTTATAGAGTCAGCTGTGCAATAATGTGAGTGTATTGGAAACTGAACTTCAATTTTTCTTAAAATTAGATACAAAGATGGAGTGTGCACACTACCTGTTATGATTGGGATGCAAATTCTGCCTTTAACCTTTAACCTTAGTACTCAGTACAAAATAAATTTTGCTATTTGGTTATAAGAATGCTTTAGTGTTCATAGTTAATTTAGTTTACTATTCTTATTGCCTTGTGATTCTCATTCTCTTTTATGTGATTTAAAAAATTTACACTTTGAACACTTTTGTGTTATGTTCTTTGTATATGCAATATTCAAAAATCCTATATAATAAAAGGCTAATATGCAAATAGACCAAACTGTGGAACAACTGAACAGTCGAACAACCAGTTGCTATGATGTGCACTGACCACCAGGGGGCAAGTGTGGAACATGGCGGGCATTGGCTGTGGTGGGATGGTGGAGCAGGTGAGCGGGGGTGCCAGACCAAAGCGAGGTGCTGGTCGCTGTCATCAGGGCGGGCCTCTGGTGGTTACTGAAAACTCTTTGCTCCCGCACCCCGCGATCCCAACTGGTGCTTGCACCTGCTGCAGGTGCCGGCCCTGCTCACACCCGCTGCAGGCCAGTCCTGATAGCTCGGTGCAGTCAGGGGGTACGAGCAATGGCTGCGAGCCCTGATCGCCCCTGAGGGCTTTTCCACCTCCCCCTGCTCCTGAGGGGCAATCAGGGCAGCCGCCACTGCTCACACCAGCTGACAGTGCCCCAGCCCTGCTCACACCCGCTGCTGGCGCTGGCCCCAATCACTCCACCCTGTCAGTGGGTGTGAGTGGCGGTGGATGGGAGTAGGGCTGCAGGCAGACAGGGGACCAGGGCTGCGGTGGGCCGGGCCAGGCAGGGGCGCGGAGGATGGGCCGAGACCATTCCTGTGCCCACCTCAGCCTCACGGCCCACAGTTCCTTTCAAGGTACTGTCCAGTTTTTCTCAGTGGTTAGAGCATTGACCCACAGACCAAAAGGGTCACAGGTTTAATTCTCAGTCAAGTGCAAGTATCTTGGTTGAAGGTTTAATCCATGGCCTGGTTGGGGCTTGTGCGGGAGGCAATCAATTGATGTATCTCTTTAACATCAATGTTTCTCTCTCCCTCTCTTCCTCCTTTCCATACTCTAAAAATCAATGGAAAAAAATATCCTCCAATGAGGATTAATATATATATTTATGTATTTCAGTAGGATCCTTTTTCTTTCCATCCTACTTTTCAAATTTGGAGAAAAACCCTTTTCAGATCGTATATTTATTGAATCAAACTGCAAATTAAGATAAAGAAAATAAACATATGTTTAAGTATACAAAGATATAAAAATATATAAATGCAACAATTTTAGCATGCTTATGAGAATATATCCTTAAATTTGGGGAAATAGAACAGAAAAGTGTACAATGGTTCATAAAATGAGTCTCCAACCCTGGAGAGCTGTCAAGGTAAGTTCTGTGGGCAGAGAAGTGCAGTGGGACTGGGACCATGCATCTGTGGTGAGAAGCTGAATGGAGGGTTTGTAAGTGGTGCTCTGGCAAGAAGGGGCATTCCTAGAGGACTTGGAAATGATAAAATTAAGAAACATATTAATAGAAAGTTGTGAGAGGGCAGTTCAGATTTTTGATGTTAGAAAATTATATTTTGAGTGGTATAAAAGTAAGTGCTAATTTCTAAGCAATGAACAGAAAGAATAAGATCAAAAGGAAGATAAATAGACAGTAAAATGCAATATGGAAATGAAACATATTGTATGAACAAAGTGTACAATGGAAGCTGAATTAAGCCAGAAAGTTAAAGCCCTCCCAGAATAAACAGATAAAGCATGAAGATAAAAATAGGTGAGAATTATGTAGATGGAGGAAAAAGAATAATTACTTGATTACCTGTATTAAACATTCTTCAAGAAAGCACACACACATAATAATTGATAAATAATGGAAGAGGCATTTCCTGAAAAAATTAAAGCTAATGAATGCAAATTGAAAATTTTAACACTTATCATGGGGAAAAAAGTAAACGTTTTTTATTTTGTACAAAAATCAAACCAAATAAATCCTAGGATAAACAAGATAAAAATAAAGATAAATAATCCTACCCATTTTGGCTTTATGGCAGTTAGTTAGAGAGTTAACTGGGCCAAGGACTGAAGGGTCATGGGATCAATTCCGGTTAAGGGCACCTACCTCAGTTGCAAACCCAATCCCAGGCCCAAGTGGGCGCACATGGGGGAGGCAACCAATCGATATGTCTCTCTCACATAAATGTTTCCTATTACTGTCTTATCCATTACCTTCAACTCTCTCTAAAAATCAATGGAAAAATATATATCCTCAGATGAGTATTGATAAAAAAAGAAAATAATTAAAATATGAACTATTTTTTGTAAGATTCTTGAAGTAGAAGTCAGTAGATGTAGAGAAGAAGATAACTTTGTTTTTGTTGCTAACTGTAACACTAATTTCCTCAACACAATTAGATTTTAAAATAACTGCTTTCATAGTATTCTTGTATGATCCTTTGTATTTCTGTGATTTCTGTGGTAATTTCTCCTCTTTCATTTCTGATTTTGTTTGAGTCTTTTCTCCTTAGTGAGTCTAGACAGGTTTTTACAAATTTTATTAATCTTTTCAAAGAACCAGCTCTTTGTTGTATTTTTTTTTTTGTATAGTAATTTTGTTTTCTATTTTGCGAAATTCTGCTCTAATTTTTATTATTTTTTTTCTTCTGCTGAATTTGGGCTGCTTTTGTGCTTTTTTTAGTTCTTTAAAATGTAATGTTAGGCTGTTTACTTGAAATTTTTCCAGTTTTTTCAGGTATGCCTGTATTGATATAAACTTTCCTTTTATTATTGCTCTCCCTGCATCTCAGAAATTTTGATATGTTGTATTCTCATTTGTCCAGGAACAGATGGCATCATTAGTGCATTCTACCAAATATTCAAAGAAGATTTGATACCTATCCATCTTATACTCTTCCAAAAAATTGAAAGATGAGGCAATACTTCTAACACATTTTATGAAGCCAATATAACCTTGCAAGGATGAAACAAAAAAAAAAGAAAACTGCACACCAATATCTCTGATGAATACAGATGAAAAATTTCTAAACAAAATACTAGCAAATCAAATACAACATTATATTTAAAAAATAATACATTGTGTTCAAGTAGGGTTCATTTCAGGGGCATAAGGATGGTTCAATATATGCAAATCAATCAATGTAATTCAATGCATTAAAAAATAAAGGGTAATAATTATATGATTTTATCACTAGATGCCAAAAAATTTGTTAAGACAAAAGATTCATTTATTAAAAAAAATACTCAATATAATGTGTATAGAGGAAAAATACCTTAACATAATAAAGGCCATATATGACAAACTCTCAGCTAATATCATACTCAAAGGTGAGAAACTGAAAGCTTTTTCTCTAAGATCAGAAACAAAGATGAGGATGCCCATTCTCACCACTCTTAATCAACATTTTACTTAAAGTCCTAGCCAGAGAAATCAGGCAAGAGAAAAAAAAAAAAAAAGGCATCTAAATTTAGAATCCTATATAATAAAGAGGTAATATACAAATTAACCCTCACAAGATGGCTGCCTACGGCCAGGCCAGCAGGGGGGTTAGTGAGAGATGACCAAACGACTGAACAGCAGGCTGCGTGGGGTGAACAGGCTGGCAGGGGTACCATGAGGGGTGATCAGGATGGCAGGGGGGGCAGCTGGGGGTGACCAGGCCAGCAGGGGGACAGTTAGGAGTGACCAGGCCATCAGGGAGGGGCAATTGGGGGCGACCTGGCCAGCAGCGGGGTCAGTTAGTGGCAACCAGACCAGCAGGGGGTGCAGTTAGGGGCAATCAGGCCGGCAGTGAGGCAGTGAGGGGTGATCAGGCCAGTGCAGGGGACAGTTAAGGGCAACTAGGCAGTCAGGCAGGTGAGAGAATAGAAGCCAGCAGTCCAGGATTGTGAGATGGATGTCTGACTGCCGGTTTAGGCCTGATCCCCTGATTGGACTCTGATTGGGGTGAGCCAGCCAGCCAACTTCCTGCCATCTCCTCCTCCTGACAGGCCTGGCCCTGACCCACCCGTGCACGAATTCGTGCACTGGGCCTCTATTTTTATTATAATTGATATATAAGTAGTCACATTATTGTATGTTTCTCTATCAATAAATTAATATATAAGTGGAGATTTTAGAGTCTTTTAATATTATATAATTATTATTATATAATCAGACTAAACAAATTATTTAGTGATCTATCTAGAGTGAGCTATTATTATACACTAGTAGCTCTGTGCATGAATCTGTGCACTCTGTGCCCACTGCCCAGAGGCTCTCCGTGGCCCAGAGGCCCATCCGTGGCCCAGAAGCCCTCCATGGCCGGGGTGGAATGCTTACCTTGTTGCTGCAGCAATGAAGCAAGCATTCCACCAGGCTGCTCACACTGCCTGCTCTCAGCGGCCGCTGCACCCTTAAACATGTCATATATTTGGTGGTGATGAACTCCTTTAGCTTTTTTTGTGTTTTTGTTGTTGTTGTTTTTTGTCTGTGAAGCTCTTTATCTGACCTTCAATTCTAAATGATAGCTTTGCTGGGTAGAGTAATCTTGGTTGTAGGTTCTTGCTATTCATCATTTTGAATATTTCTTACCATTCCCTTCTGGCCTGCAAAGTTTCTGTTGAGAAATCAGCTGACAGTGGTATGGCTGTTCCCTTGTAGGTAACTAACTGCTTTTCTCTTGCTGCTTTTAAGATTCTCTCTTTGTCTTTAACCCTTGGCATTTTAATAATGATGTGTCTTGGTGTGGTCCTCTTTGGATTCCTTTTGTTTGAGGTTCTCTGTGCTTCCTGGACTTGTAAGTCTATTTCTTTCACCAGGTGGGGGAAGTTTTCTGTCACTATTTCTTCAAATAGGTTTTCAATATCTTGCTCTCTCTCTTCTTCTGGCACCCCCATAATTCAGATGTTAGTATGCTTGAAGTTGTCCCAGAGGCTCGTTACACTATCTTCATATTTTTTATTCTTTGTTCCTTTGCTCTACTAATTGGATGTATTTTGCTTCCTCATAGTCCAAATCGTTGATTTGATTCTTGGAACCCTCTACTCTGCTGTTGAATCCATGTAAATTTTTCTTTATTTCAGTTAGTGTATGCTTAATTTCTGACTAGTTCTTTTTCATGTCTTTGAGATTCTCACTAAGATCCTTGAAAGTCTCACTAAGTCCTTTGACAATCTCATTAATTCCTTTGAGGTTTTCATTAAGTCCTTTGCAGCTCTCACTAAGGTCCTTGAGTAACCTTATAACCATTGTTTTGAACTCTGCATCCAGCAATTTGCTTGCTTCCATTTATTTCATTTATAACATATTTCTTTGTCTCCTCATTTTGGCTGCTTCCCTGTGTTTGTTTCTATGTATTAGGTAGAGCTGTTATGTCTCCTGGAATTGGTAGTGTGGCCTTGTGTAGTAGGTGTCCTGTAGGGCTGAGTGGTCCAGTCTCCCCAGTCACCTGAGCTGAGCACTGTAGATGAGCTTCTGTGTGGTCCGTCCGTGTGCATAGTCTTGTTGTAGTTGAACCTTGATTGCTGTTGGCATCACTTGGAGGAATTTACCTGTAGGCCAATTATCTGTGAGAACAAGCTGTGTCTACAATGGAAGAGCTACTGTTCAGGAGACGCCCCTATGGATTGGGACTTGCTTCAGTGGGGCTTTGGTACTCACTGAGTCTGCCTCTTGAGTGTGTTGCTTGTGGATGCATAGAGTTGTAACCTGCTATGGTCTGATGCTGTCCACTGGGTGCATTGTCCCTGGGGTCTCATGGGAGGTGCAAAGTCAGCCACTGCCTGGGGCCACCTAACAGGAGCTACAGAGAGATCTGCAGATCACTGCCTCTTGTATTTGGCTAGGAAGTACCCAGGAAAGGCCAAGCTATGAAACAAAGCAGGCTGGTGGTAGTTCCAGATCTTGGGCCTTTTATTGATATGTTTGGGGCATGCTGACTCCTGTTGCTGCTTAGTTAAGAAATTTTAGCAGAGTCTGAAGCCCGAGCCAGAACAGGTCATTCATATGGAAAAGCAACTGCAAACTACTTGGATGGGACTGCAAATTTGATAGGGTGTGGTCTCAGGGAATCACCAGGGCAGAGCAAACATTGTGGGCTGTGCTGATGGAAACTAAGATATGGCTGCCAATCAGCTGGGTGATGGGGGAAGTCCCAGCACAGGAACAATGACCCCTGTGAGCCCCCCTGTCTGAGAGAAAACTGCCCCTGAGTTCCTGTCCTGATGTCAGATAGTCTAGTTCCTCCCCATATGTTCCTGATTCCCCCAGAATTCAAAGGAAGCAAGACAGTGTAAGTTTGTGTGTGGGCCCTTTAAGAGGTACACCTGAGTCTCCAGCAGCCCCCATGTCACACTCAGCCACAGTCCCTCCTGTTTATTACAGCCAGAGGTTAAGGGGACCCCTCTTCCCAGCTCTGAAAACCTAAACTGGGAGGTCTAGTGTGTGGCTGGGACCCTCTGCTTCTCATGGGCTTCCTTGGAGATAACCCTCCTGATTAGAATAATGCTTCATATGTGTGTCAGACCAGCCTTCTCCATTCCCCTACCCCTCCTATCAATCTCAGTGTGCTTTCTTCTGTATTCCTTTAGTTGTAGGACATCCATTCAGCCAGATTTTAGGTGGTTCTGAATGATGGTTTTTCTGTACTTTAGTTGTAATTTTGATGTGGTTGTGGAAGGCGGTGAGTACAGGTGTTTAGCTACGCTGCCATCTTGGTTCTCCCCTTAGCACAAACTTAAATAATACTGAATAATTATAAATATACCACAATTACATAATTACAAATATACTATAACATTTTCAGGACACTCAAATATATTTCCTTGTGTTTACCAATATACTTAGCATTTTCTTTTTCTCTTCTCTTTCTTTTGGAATTAATGTTTTATTATACACATTATTATAAGTACCTAAAGTATAAATAACCCAGGATAGTGATGGTGTGTTTTACATAGTTGTATTCTCCAATGTGACTATCTATGTGCCTCACATAGTAGGTGCTCAATAACTACTGATTCAATGCAAATTATTTGGGTTCTATACATTATGTATAAATCTACTGCATGCTTCCTACTTGAATGAAACAGATTAGGATATATTTCAAATAAGGCAGGTCAATTCCCTTTGTTCGTTTGTAATCTCATTATATTGCCCAACATTCCTTTTAATCCTATAAGTCACTCTCTATGAGTCAGTAACTCGGGTAAGACTACATTAACTCTTTCAGTACACAGTGGAGCCATTTGTGTTTTGGAGATTGAGTTACTACAAGTCACTGGTGATCATAAGGTTTATTAAAGAAGTTTAGGACACTGAACTGACACTTGAATAAGCAATATTTCATGTTAATGTACTGTGAAAGAGAAAACACAAGAGCCAATATTATACTAACGGTCCAATACTTTTATTGAGAAAAATCTGTCAAATTGTAAAGAACTTGTGTGTCAAGCTATCATTGTCTTATAATACTTTTTAGAGTATATGAACTGTTTTAAATTAAAAACAAAATATGCAAAATGTCTTTTGTTTATTATTCAAGGAAAATATTGTCTTCTAGCAAAATAAGCTAGAAAAGGTAACAATTTAATCTTCTGTCTACAAAACACTTAAGTTTTATTTTCTCTCCTAAGAAAATTTCATTGCATATAGAATACATAGAGCTCAGTAAAGGTGAAGCATACACATCACATTGCATCTGCATAAGTGAGTAAAAAGAAATAAAAACTTTGCAATTTGTTTGTTATTATATAATTTTAATACCACAGTCTTGGTCTTGTGATCTAAAATAAATAAAAGCATATGGACATTATCTCCCAAAAACTGGTGCTAACTTAAAAGTTAATATAAAAATAATCTATTACTACTTTAATCTCATGTGACAATAATATAATTTGGTTTTCTTATTAACTTTTAGGAATAAAATTAGGATTGGCTTTCTTTATCATTTGTTCTCTCTGTCTCACTCTCTCTCCTATATTTATGTGGGTGAATGAGCATGGGAAAATGAGACATTGAACAATTTAAATTTTGTTTCTAGAAGTCTGAATACGAAAGTCAGTTTTTCACCATTTTCCTAGTTCCATGTATAAACCTTAGCAAGGTAATAAAACTGTGAACCTTTGTTTTATTCATATATAAAATTCAAAGATTTTAGATAAATTCAATTTTATGACATTCTATCCATCAGCCTTTCCTACATACACACCTTCTTATTAATTACAGATTCCATGATTTCCCATCTTAATAATTTCCATACAACTAACCTCCTCTCCATTATTACCCTTTCCTTTTGTCACAATTGCTGGTAAATCAGTAACTCTGGATGAATTTAACCATTTGTAATCTCCATGTGTGCATAGCACAGATTTGTAAAAATGTATAATTTAATTAATATTTTTTTACCAACTTCTATGATCAGGCACCTTTTAAGGCTCTAAGAAATAGAAAATTACAAGAGAGGCAAACTGCCTACTTGTATTCTAATGAGGGACACAGATTATAAATGATATAAATTAGGAAAATTCATGGTAATTAAATAATATAAACACTAAAGAAAAAGAAATAAAACAAGGAAAGAAAATGGAATTTGGTAGTGTGTTCAAAGAAGGATTCATGAGAAATCAATCTTTGAGTAAGAACTGAAGAAAAATCTGCAGAAAGTGAGGATGTTAGCTAGACAGGTAGGAAGAGCATGACTAGCAGAAGGAATAGCAAGTGCAAAATTCTGAAGCAAGAGCAGGCCTGGCATGGCTTCAAGTTGCAAGAAGGAGTCTACTGTATTTACACAAGGGGTCAAGAGAGATTATTATATGTAATTAAAGTCAGGATAGTTACTAAGATACACGAGTCTTAGAAAGCATTTAGGAACAGGCTTTCTAATGTAATGTAATGTGACTGTGGGGGTTGGCAGGTCTAAAATCTGTAGAACAAGCCAACAGACTGGAAACTCAGGCAGGAGTTGCTATATAAATGGGCCAAAAATGACTCCTTATTGGCTCTTAAATTATTTACTTCTTCACAGGAAGCTAGGAATGTTAGCCCTGGAACTGCAAAAGCCCATTCCACTATTCCATCAAACCACCTACTACAAGATGATGAGCAACATGGTAAGATCAGTGAATCCCATGAGCCATAGACCCATTGCCATGCATTTTTGCTGAGTTTTTTTTTTTTGGTGTGGAATAATACAATAGTAAATAAGGCATTCTGTATGTAAATAATAGTTTTGTGAGAAGCATTACATATAGGAAAGGTAAATCTTTATCCAGGATAAATTTTTATTTCAGTAATAATATCTCTTTTATGATGAAAGTGATCAAAAGTAATCAAACTGCAAACCTGAAAACTGGCTGATTACCCTAAGGAATGGTGCCATAATGTGGGCTGTGTAAATATGTATTGACAGCCTAGTATGTACACCAACCATATGATAAATTAACCCAACCTAAGTGATCCAGGTGTGTGTGTGAGAAAATAAGAGAAACAAAAGTAGATCCAGTGACATGAAACCATTGAACAGATTGTCAAATCTCAGAGGGAAGGTGGATGAGAAGAGATCAACCAAAGAACTTGTATGCATATATGTAAAACCCATGAGCATAGACAATAGGGTGGTGAAGGCCTGGGGTGGAGTGAGGGATGGGCTACAAGAGGTCAGTGGAGGGGGGCGGGGAAGAGGACTTATGGAATACTTGCAACAATAAAAAATTTATGAAAAATTTTAAAGCATCTCCTATGTTCTTTATTGTATGGCTAATTGGCAGTGTGTTGAAGATTATTTTTGTGAGAAAGATAGAGAGAACAATAATAGAGGGAGAGTGTGTGTGTGTGTGTGTGTGTGTGTGTGTGTGTAGGGCAGCAATTGAACAACAAGGTTAAATACTGCTGAGATAAAAATTCAGGTAACAGAGTGGACTTTGCATTTTGCAATATGAAGATCATTTGTACCCTTGACAAAGGAAGATTCTTCATAATGAGAAGAATAAAACTTGCTTGAAGTATTTTAAGAAGGGAATATGAAGTTGGTAGTACATAATGATGATTATAGAAAACTTTCTTTAGAAGATAGGTGAACTAGAACAAAAAATTGATCATTTTTTCAGGGGGTGACTTTTCAGAAATTCTCACAAAGTGTATATTATGTTAACATTTATTTATTCAGGATTCCTTGTTTCTACTAATTTGGGGAGCTGGTGTTTTATAATTTCACACTTCTACCATTGCCCAACATTCCTTTTAATCCAGAAACGCAGTTGTTTCAATAATAAGGCTTGTTCAAGTCATATAACAGTGAAAACTGTTACTAGAACACCATCCACCCATTCCGTTAAGTATGGTTAATACTTGCTTTCCTGCTGCAATGGCAGATTTGAGAAGTTGTTAACAGGGATTTTACAACTCACAAAACCTAAAATATTTACCAGATAATCCTGTATAG